>NC_087247.1:9851666-10225000 GCF_037042905.1 Lytechinus pictus | reverse complement strand
ACCATAGCTGTAAACCTTTCGATAAGACAGGGATCACCTGAGTTTTTTAATGCTTAATCGGTCTCTAAATTGCTGCGATGATCATAAAAATGTATAATATAGTTATAAGCGTAATTATATACTTAGGGCCCTTATTCTGAGGTCAGTGGAGGGAGGGAGTGGAGGGAAAATAAACACCTTTTTTTTTTACTTAATGGATTTATTTTAAATCCTTGTAAGTTAGAGTGTATACTAGCTCCTGAACATATCCTTTTTTACTATCATGCTAATTAAGCTTCATCGATTCGTCGTGGCATCGGGAAGTTCCACTTAGCTCAAGGATGGGTGTACACTACTCACAAATCCCTTGTTCTATGATGGGGAAGATAGACCTTATCACCCTTCGCCTGGAGACATCATAAATAAAACACACCTACAGCATTATACAAATCTCTCTCACCCTACACGCGGCGGCGCTAATCAACCTTCGTATCGTATGAATAAAGTATATTTTCATTAAGCGATTTAACCAGAACTGTCCAGATGATAATGAATGAAAACAAATTAATAGGGGGGAAGTCGTCGTTTATTAATGTACATCGAATCCGGGCTTCTGATATATACGCCGAGTGGTGTTACGACCTTGCTAATTTTCAAGTGCAAGCATGCGTTCACATTGCAACTTCCGTTTGTATGCTGATGCTTGTCTATATTTATAAGGTGGTGATAGTTTACATGCATTAAAATACTAAATGGTCAAGGCAATATATGTTTGGTGGACGATTTCATTTTTCAATTATTTTAAGCTCGAATTGATCTGCCGATAACATGTCATATTTTTTACTTAAATTGATTTGTGACAAAAACTGAATTTCGGGGGGTGAGAAGAAATCGCAATATGGACTTTAATTAGTGATCCATCGAATCCTTGATTTAGATTATAATCTTAAAGATAATATGAAATCAAATATGGTTTATGCTACTATTATTGCGCTTTATTAATCAAACATTCTCCCTTTCCCCTCAGTTAATTTTTCAATTATTTTAAGCTCGAATTGATCTGCCGATAACATGTCATCTATTTTTACTTACATTGATTTATGACAAAAACTGAATTTCGAGGATTTAGAAAAAATCACAATGATGGACTTTGATTAATGATCCATCGAATCCTTGATTTAGATTATAATCTTAAAGATAATATGAAATCAAATATGTTTTATGCTACTATTATTTCGCTTTATTAATCAAACATTCTCCCTTTCCCCTCAGCTCAAAAAATTAAAAAGTAGACATTTCCTTCGCTTTCAACCAAAATTGCCCGTAAACTCATGGCCTTTATAATTATAGCAGCGAATAAATCCCCGTTGAAACCAGCCCCTATTGCTTCCACATTCATGTCATGCCTCCTTCGTAGATCAGCTAATGTATCGTTCGTCCTTCCATTGATTATTTAAAAGGTTTGGAAATATTGATAATGGTACGCTATGCTATCAATAGCCAAGGCCAAGGCCAAGGGCGTGCGTTTTCGGCGAGAGAGAATGAAACAAGAAAATGTGTGTCATTGTAGGAGGGGGGATGTAACTAATAGTAGAAATTTAAAGAGGTACAGTATGAAAAGATAACTAAACCACATTCGGAAGCTCTATCAGTAGCTTAATGGGCCAAAAAATGAGGGGGCCAGGCATGACTTATACATGTTGCAAAACTTCTGGAAAGCTTTTCGAACGAGCAAAGCGAGCGAGCAAATATTTTGCTATTTCAATACAAATATCTCATTTTGTCAGAAATTTTGACAAAACATTTAGTAAATAGTATATCATTTCACCCTTTTCTTTTCCTTTTTTCTCCCTTCCCCCGTTGTTTCCTAGTTGTGAAAATGTTTGGAGGTCCGTAGCCCTTCAAGCCCCCCCCCCTATCTGTACGCCAATGAGCCCTATCACACAGGGAATGTTATGACAGAGGCCCACGGGCGTTAGGATTGGAATGATACATCTAAGTTGTAATAAATTTATTGGAAATATATTGCGAATTTCGAGTTGAAATCTATAATTATAATGACAACTTTATCTTCATCGAATGCAGATTGGTTACAGGTTACAAGCTTATTGTATAATATTCTTTGGAAACTAATATATTAGGAATGTGGTAAAAGTGAGATGAAATAATAATTCATCGATCTCGTGACCATTATACATGTATTATGAAGCTCTATAATTTTATGATCGAAATATATAATGCAAAGTTTTAAAGGATGGCGCGCAAATGACCAACATTAATATTTCAACGAATAGGGGTGGTAGATGGATGGATGTTGTAAGCGTGAGAGAAATTATAATTAAAAATGTATTTTCTATTCTCCCTTACACCGCACAGTCGACCTACCCCCTCCCCATCCCCCCTCACTGTATATTATGTTCGATTTACATCAGAAGTCTTTTTTACACCATCTTAATATTTCCCCTTTCAAAGTCATCAGCTACTTTTTTCAAGTTTCTTTTCTCTCTCTCTCTCTCTCTCTCTCTCCCTCTCTTCTATATACTTTTGTTGGATAAGTAATATTGTCCCTATCGAAATATATTTACAATCAGAAACACGTTTTAAGCACTATATGACATTGGGATATAGCAAAAATAATGATGTTGAAATACAAAGCTAATTATACCACCATCAATCTTGGATGAGCAAGTGGTGAGGTTTTACCGTATGTTTCACAATCAATGACATATCATGTATATGTTACCAGCATAATTCTAAACTATCATTGCATAATTTTAAAAATCCATATACTTCAGTCGATTCACATTTTGAAATTCAATTAAAAGCTACGGAACTCGTTTCAGGTTTTTTTTTTTTTTTTTTTTTTTTTTTTTTTTTTTTTTACTTGTGTCCACTATAGCTAGTATCTAAACATCTATTCTGGAAAGTAATATAGTAAAAGTATATTTTGTATTGCACATTGATGTATCGTTTTCCACTTTAACTAAAGTTTCATTTCAAGCAAGTATATTTATAAGATCGATATGATTGTTTATAAAGCATCAAAGTTTGTTTTTTTTTCGTATAAGACTAAGATAATTGCTAAAAATAAAAAAAATAATTGCAAATATAAATTGATTAGTCTACAATAAGTTCTGTACAAAGTACAAAGTTGAAGTTGAGGGACTTCTAAAAACTTTATTGTAGTCCCCTAATAAAAATATCGTTGGAGTTTAAACGCAATATCCGAAAACTTACACGACCCTCACGCACAATTACACTCACGCGCCCACTCTTGAGAGGCTGACGTACTGGGCCCATTATTATGTAATCAATGCTCACAATATTTGTGCCAGCTGTGTTATGGTTTCTCTCATCGAGAGTAATATTAAACCTTTTTTGCACATTACTTATTTTTAATATATAATTTCCCTTTTTACTTTTGAAAACGGCAAGAGAGAACAAAATTCACTGTTATTACCCTGAATTTCATATAGGCCCATATCTCTTATTTCTTTAAACCTACATGATTATGTTAAACGGTATGAATTGATATTTGAAATTATATATTATGACTGTATATGCAATTTGTTATTTTCATGTTTTTCCAGGATTCAATTGTCATGGTTCAATGTTATTTCCCAATGGATTAATCAAATTATATTCACTCATTCCACAATTGTCGTTTTTCAAGCGTATCATTATGGTTTCTTTTAAACAAACAAAACATTTTTTTTCAACTTACGTATTTCTGCGTATCGTCACATCAGTCCGAGTCCCTTGTGGGGTAATTAGTAATATCCATAGTATAACTCCAAGATGAAATCCTGTGAATATTCCATAAGTATTCGATTTGGGATTACTCCTCTTCAAAGCGGATAAACAAGCCGAACAAGCATGCCCGAGAACATCCATGATGGAATATCAAATTTATCACCAAAAAAAAATCACATTAATAAAGGAGAATCAGCATTAGCTGTACAATGTACACTATAGGCAGAGGTTCACTAAAGCATGATTCTATCGAATGACAGCGGGATATAGGAATGCTTGGCTCGCCGCCGTCTCTTTTCAATCTCCCCTTCTCTCTCGTTGTCCTTTCGAAAATGCTGCGTACTCAAAGTCCTTGAACTACGCTCTCTGCTCCCATCTAACGAAGTAAAATGATGTATGATACACGATGCTTGGGCGCGCTGGTATCAAGGCGTCACATGGGAATTTTTGATGACTTTTTTCGAAAAGTGCGAATTGCCTTGCTCTGTTCCACGCTTGTTGTTCTATACCAACACCCACGAAACTGGTAACTGTCACACAATTGTATTGATTTTTGTTTATGTAGTTCCACATTATTCGCTCTCTTTCTCTCTCTCTCCGACATCTGTTATTATGGTAAACCCGTGTCCCTGCCCATAATAAGGAGAACGACCACAATCAATATTATGGAACCAGATTCGTGGATGTGCCCAAAATACACTGCAACTTTTTGCAGGTTATTTTTTGTTTCAATCGTATTTTTGTGTTGTAGGCCGATACACATTCTGAGAGATGAAGTTGTTATATATTCTCGTGTCTTGTGAGTTTCTTAAATGGCGTGGAAATTCATTGGTGTACGTCCTATTTATGTTGGCCAGAGCGAATCTTCATTAGATAGCGACAAGATTGCGTTCGGCGCCAAGTCTTCCGGAAGGTCAATCTGTTGCTATCAGTTATACCAGTGCTTGCGCCCCCCCCCCCTTCTTCCATCTCTACCCCCTCTTTTTCTTCTCTATCTCTCTTCTTTCTCTATATATCTCTCCATATACCTTATTTCTTCCTTTTCCATACTCAGATTCTGTTCTATATACATCTATCAAAATATCGATATCTCTATCTATAAATACTATTACAAAACATCTTTATCTATGTATGTATCTACACTGCAAAACGTACGCCGGTGTTATTTAACACCAGCCTGGTATCTATACCGGTCTGCACCAGAGAGGTATTGAAACAACACCGGTTAAGAATCAAACCGATATTGGTTTAACACTAATTGATGTTGCTTATTGCTTAAATGCCAAACTGGTGTAAGTCTAACGCCAAACCGGTGTTGTGTCAACACCACTCTGGTGTGGACCGATAAAGATACCAGGCTGGTGTTAAATTAACACCGGTGGTTTTTTTTACAGTGTATATTTATCTGTTTGAATCTAATATTCGTGAATATATATACCTAAGTATAATGTCCATAGCAATTTCACCATATTAGCTATGCCTACCATCCTTCTCTATTTCAATATATTTTATATCACCCCCCCCCCCTCATCAAACATGATTAAGATATATAGGTTTATTGTTTTGCGTTCATGCCTATTTTAATATTTTACAACTGACTGTATCTAACAATTTTGTTGATAATTGTGAATATGTTGTTTATTATATGTTCATGCATAGAGTATGTAGGATGACAAAGCCAGTCTTGCAGATCAATACCACGCATAAAATCAATAGCGAAGGCCTACTCTGCTGTATATTACGTAATCATACACCCCTTTAGATCGTGTCATTGTAACAGGCTAAAGCGAAATACATGATATGGAATATAATTAGGGGGACGAAATTGCCATTATGCGCAAATTTTGATGAATATGTTAAAAAAACGAATGTACTGCCGGTGCCTAGTAAGAGAGCGAAGGGAAGGGGGTAAGAGAGCGAGCTAGGGAGGGAGGGGGACTGGAGAGGGCCTGTTGTTTGGAGAAGGGATCGAGAAGTAAAGAGGAGAGGAAAGAAAATATGAATTGGATGAGAGCAGATACAACATATTCTGGAAGTATCAAGTGTATTTTTATGAATATACATTATTAATCTTCATTCTGCATTTTTGGAAAGACCGTATGCATGCAGTATTAGTAAAACTACAATGTCTAGATCAGAGAGTCAGAGAGGTGCAAGTAATATTTTTTCTTATATTTTGAAGTCAGAAATTGTTATGTCTTAGTCAAATTTCAGCTTATATACCATTTCATCTACTTTACTGGTGGCAATTAAGTATTTTATTGTAGAGCGTCTTGAAATGTGAATGTGATGTCATGTTTGAACGAATTCTTAGACTGACCAAAATGAAAAAAAAAACATATTCTCGTATATACATGTATTATGTCTATATCATTTTCTAAGTTGTCTGTACTTACTTGCTGTAATGGCTCGAAATATTACAAAATTAGCAGATTAAATGTAATGATTGTACATCACCCCCCCCCCCATAATTCAGTAAAACACAGAAAACAAATTAGAGCTCGTTGAATATCAGGGTTTTTTTAAGTGTGAAATTCAGGATCATCATAAAAAATCGAGCAATGTCCACCCCTCTCACCTGTATCTGTTGATGGTAAACTGTAATGGTGTGATTCACGAAATCGCCCCTTGCTTTCCCCCAATCATGAATCCACTATAAAATTCATCATTTTTATCTTTATGATTGATTTCGAGCCAAACAGGCAATAATAATTAGTCTAATCAGCTAATGAATCACATAGCTTTTAGTGAAAATGTATTAAAATATTGATCACCATACACATATAAAAAGACATGCGATGAATTGAATCTCTGGGTTAGATTTTCGCTCAGCCCCATTAATTCATTAATACATGATGAGAGTTTCGAGGGAGAATGATAGGGAAAGATCACCGTGTTGTCATGACAACTAGATGACATGAAGTGAATATCAGTCGGCGAAAAGGGTCGGTAATATCGCGATGATGCTTTTCGTGTCATATAAAAGAATATCGCTCCAT
The DNA here is from genome assembly GCF_037042905.1 of Lytechinus pictus. Lineage (NCBI taxonomy): Eukaryota > Metazoa > Echinodermata > Echinoidea > Temnopleuroida > Toxopneustidae > Lytechinus > Lytechinus pictus. The sequence goes on along the minus strand of NC_087247.1, from coordinate 10,218,269 downwards.
TTAATATTAACTGTAGAAGGGGAAGGACTATATGATTGCTCTCTTGCAGAAGAACATGTATATCGAAGAATAATGAGAAGAATGATGAATATGTTGGAACCTGTGGAATAGAATGAAGCCAAATCCCACTACCCTTTACTCCCCCCCCCCCCTCACCCCCTCCCGGTCCCCACACTCCCTCTCTGATGATGATCTGTTTTTTTTTCTTTTTTTTTTTCATTATTGTGATGATTGTGGTTGCGTTGACAGTTGTACGGGTGACGACGACGACGATCATGATCATGATGGTGGTGGAGGAGATGATAATGATGCTGATGCTGGTGATGATGATGATGATGATGATGGTGATGATGATGACGATGATAACGAAGATGTAGATGTTGATAATGTGATGGAGAGTGATTGAAGTAGAAATTTAAGGTATAGATCGAAAAAAATAATCATGATAATCATAGAATTGTGCTCACTGCTTGACAACGTTATCAGGTTCAAAGTTTGCATTAATACTATTAAATAAGGATAAGAAAAACGTCAAATTTCATGAAATTATATTAATTACCAATGATTTTACGATTTTGTCCCGGCATAATAAATGATCAGTGGCTACGGGGGGAAAAATCGACTTCCGCGCCGGTGCAGGTGTTGAAATGGGTCCCTTCCAGCATCCGACATCGGGGGGGGGCACTTTTTCCCATTCACTCCTGTGAATGGGAAAAGGCAGCTCGAGCTAAAGCCGGGGTAATAATAATAATAACAACGCGCCTCGGAATAGAATTTTTCTAGATAGATGGCGCTATATAAATGCCTATTACTAGTATTATTAACCTCTTTGGTTGTTAAGAATTAGATTAGATTTGATCAAATTATCTCTTTCTTTATTATCATCTATTTCTTTTTCATATTCAAATTATCCATTTCTCTTTCAAATCAAATCAAAAATCATATTTTCTTTCTTTTCTTTACTTTATTGGTTTCCCTTCATTTTTCTCCCGAATCTTTTTTTTGCGTCCCCTGACACTGTTAATGTGACAACCGGTGCAGGTGCCCCCCCCCCCTCTTTAATTTTCCCAAAGATGCACCACTGCATGGCTCAAAACGTATCGATACCAGACGAACTCGGTGCATATTTAATTGAGTTTAGTTTAATATTGATATTACTTAGAATTGTGGTTTGCATTGTATTTGTGTAATTAGGCGCGATAATTGGCTTCGAATTGAGCTTGGTTGGACGATTTTGAGATTGGTTGTTGCAGACTGGTCGATTCCCGACGGCTCTATCTGCCGTACACCCTTATTATTATTGAACTATAGTGTCAGGCTAGGCCCGGGGACGATAAATTTCTAAAAGGTCATTATGATGTCTGCTATTGTCATGACTGTCACGTGTGATACGGCTACTGACGCTTAATCATTCTTGTAATCAATGGCGTAATGATCAAACCCCCCCCCCCCTAAATTTAGGGGACAGCATTTGTCGAAAATCTAGACTTTTAAAATGAAAATATCAATTTGTGATAGATTTTTGCACATTCAGCCGGCTAAGAAACTTTCTTCCCTTAAACCTTTTTCCTTTCCTTCCTCTTTTTTTCTTGCTCGTGAATCTTTATCTAGGGCTTAAGAATTGGGAGATTGATTGATTGATTTTATTTGGCAAGTCACCATAACATATATACAGTAGCATTAAAACAACAGGCTTGCACAGGATGACCCACGAAAGCTCGAAAGCTTATTTCCAGTGGGGAAGTTTTGAGTCTGCATGTTTGGCAGAAATAAACATAAAAATATGTAGTTATACCTCTAACACTACACTTCTATTATTTGTTCGGTATGCTCGCCAATTAAATATCAAATTCGAAAAAAAAAAAACCTTCAGTGATTCGGTCCTGTTGTGCTGAAACGGATAATGAATCTAAATAGATAATTTGTTATATAAAATTCAGCTATTTAGCCCCGGCTATTAACCTACTACAACAGTCACTGCACTTTTATGATATAATCGTTATTGTTTCTCGGAGTTGGAAGAGCTCAACTTGTCATAGGGTCTTTAATTGAATAAATCAGATAGAAAGTTTTTTTCTCTCTCTCTATCTTTGCTAAGTCCATTTTCTCACTCCAAATTATTTCAAAAATAATTTGATAGTTCTTAAACTGAGTTAGTACGAACTAAAATTCAAGCAGTCAATCCAAGCAATCGAGCGATTGGTAAACGCCCTCTCTAGGAACGTTACGGAAATTATTTTGGAGATACCACGGGTACGGGTGCCGGTGATGGACGTCAGATTTTGGAAGAAAATGCCTATTGTATTGTATAAGCCTAGCTAAGGTAATGATGATACTGTCACTACAACCGTTAAGTTATTCTAATACTCCATGTTTCTGCTTATCTTTAGAATAATTATTTCCCTGTACAGTTGCAGGCCTTACTTTAGCGGAATATGGTAGATCTATATCTCCCCTCTTTTGGCACGGGGCGGCCGCCGGGGTAACCCAGGCAGCTCCGGCCCGCAAAGCGGGCCGGAGCTCAGGGCCCGTTTCTCAACACATGGACAAGTTAGTCATATCTTTATCCACCAACCACGGAGTTAGTTCCAATCTCACTAAACCTGTTTCTCGAAAGGCTTCCTAACTAGAATACCTTGATATCGATACTATCGGTAAAAAGAGCAGACGAGACGTAGCCTTAGAGGCCTAAGTGACTTTAGTCACAAAATAGCATAATTTTCAAAAAGAACAATTATGACAAAATTGCAAATATTATGATGAATTGGGAAATAAATCTTTTCAAAATAATAGCACAGGTGAATTATGCATCATACATACTTAGACCATGAAGACTGGAGCATTCAATTGCAGAGAAAATTAAATTATGAATAATTCATTTCATCTTCATGACTAAAAAATCACTTGTGGACGTTGAGATGGGTACCCCCGGTAGACCCAATTTCAATAGTTTACGAAAGTAAACCATAACAGTTTTCTTTCTAATATGATGATAATTATACAGAATTTTACGATTCCAAACGTCATCAAAATATAGTTTAACAAAACATTTTTAATCATTGATACCGAAAGATACGATATTGGTAATTGGACAAATTATATGCATAAATTAGAGATAGAATTCATCCAACTGTTAATAGGGGTCTGAAAACAACAAATACGAGTTCAGTTTATGGATGGCCTGACGTGGTAGAATCATTATCGATTAAATCATTTTACTATTTCAAAATGAATGGTTTTTCGTGGCGTTTACCAACAGTTTTTATAGTTTTTTTGTATTACAATTATCATTGAATGCATTAACCCACTTATTTTGTGATGTAATTTCAACCACTATGATTGATTACGTAAGATTATAATTTTAAAATTTCTAGGCACTTTCGCATGTCATAGTCTACCCACGTGATGCCACTACATGTATGTCATTAAGAAAGAAGTTAAGACAGGTTCGGAGGTGTCATAAATATTTAGTGAGGTTGTTGTACCCGATCTTGGTAAAGAGGGCTTCGTGAAACGGTTAGCGGACAAGTACATGTAGCTCACTATCTCCGATTTAGTCAAGAAGTTAGACTTATGACGGTGTTGAGAAACGGGCCCCAGGACTCGTCTGTGTAATAGTAATACTACTATGGTGGCTGCACGATTAGCCAGGAGGCTTCTAACGTTAGAGAGTAAAAATCATTTACTAACGTAGGCTTACTCTCAATGAAGCCAGGTCTTCCTTCTCATTCACCTACACGAAGGACCCCAAAACCTGAAACTTTCACCCCCGAGATTTCTACTTTCCTTCTAAAAAAAGATCTAACAAAAGTTAGCCCTAAATCATGTACATGGGATAAAACTTAATTTCCGACATTTCTACGCTCTCGTTGTTATTTTTAAACAAGAATTCATCAAAAAAATGAGAAAAATATTGTGAAAAGACGGATGAGACTTGCCCGATGTTTACGCCGCCATCTTGTTTCCTATTGTTCTTCGCCAACGTTACAGACGCGTGCGTTGCGTAACGTTGGCGAAGACCTAACGCTAAAATTTAGAAATTTAGATCTACATGGTATGAATTATTAGATGTATCAAGAAATAATGTTTAGGATCTAGATTAGTAAAAACGAGTGAAGTGAAGAAGGATAACTAACTGAACTTAAGAAGCTCGAGATAATGATATTGAAAAATAAGTTCTAAGAGGAGGAAAGCTGAGGATAGGAAAAGAAGTAAAAAGCAAAAGCGAAAACAGAGAGGATCAATAAAAATATGTTTGAAGGAATAAAACAGGAAGTAATGAGAGGAAAAAGAATATGAAGTTTCAGAATGGACAAAATAATACAGAGAATAAGATGAAGAGTAAAAAAAGGAAAAGCCTGGTCCTGGAAGAAAAGACATTTAGCCAAAGAGGAACTTGATAATAGAAAGGGAAAGAAAAAGAAGTAAAGGGAAAAGGAATCAGAAAATCATTGAAAGAAGTTTTTTTTAAATGGAAAGAGACGTTCAAAAGAAGGAAAGAGAAATAAAGAAGAAAGGAAAGACTAAAATACACCCCAAAAAAAGAAAGAAAAAAGGAAAGAGTGAAATAAAGCATGAAATAAGTTTCGGCATGATTTACGAGTTGATCTTCACATCTTTAGAATGATGCAGGAAACACTTGCAAAATAAACCTTGTAGCTTTGTCCCTGAGTGCTTAAAGAAATAGGTGAAAGGAATTTCAACTCCAAACCAAACTTGACAGCTATGAAATTTGACCACTAATTAGGTCAAGTAATGACAACAATGTGCAGAAATTTGTGCCATACCCACACAGTTCCCTCCGATTTTCCTGATTTTTCAACAAAAACAAAATCTTCAAATTTGCAAAATCCATGGGGTCTTCCTTTTGGAATTCAAGGGATGAATTGAAAAAAACGAAGTCCCCTGGGTCGATTGTCTGATGACTGAATAAGTGCATCATGATCCATTGAAATTTAGATTGCATAAATGAAGGGTGATGACTGAAATGTATAACTGTGGCTTGAGTGCATGCACCCATAGATATTAATTTCCATTAATACTAGCTACTAGTATTTAGTTTGGAAGCAAGTTAAGTTTGATTTTATCGTAAGCTAGGAGCTAGGAATAAAATCATTCCCTTAAATCGATAGTACCAGATTGATCTCAGCGAAACAAGGTGAGGTCCCCCGTTCGTTAAAAACTCCCAGCCAAAGCATTGCTGACCTCTTTTCTACTCACCAATCATAACATAAATACCTATTTATGGGACTGAAGGGAAAGTTGAAGGACCCCACGGAGGACACCATTTCCTTGCCCTCAAATGAACCATCGATGAATTGGTGAACCAAGTGGAATCTTCTCGTTTGCATGTGTGCAAATGGGGGTGTTAAGTGTAATTGAGTTTATCAATATCATTTAGAGTGTAGGCCATATCTATATCTTGGGTTCCTTCTAATTTATTAGTCCTACACTGCCAAAAACTCCGGTGTTGATTTAACACCAGCCAGGAATCTATAAATGTCCACACCAGAGAAGTGTTAAACAACACCAGTTTCGTTTTGGTCTAAACCAGAAAGGTGTTTATACAACACCAATTAGTATTAAAACAGCATCGGTTTGATTCCAAACTGGTGTTGTTTAATTACTTCTCTGGTGTGGACATATATAGATTCCGGGCTGGTGTTCAATCAACACTGGAGTTTTTGCAGTGTATATAAATTACAAACCACCCTGGCCATTAATTGATGAGAACTGTTTAAAGCTTTTTCAAAATGGGAAATTAACATGTATGTCTAACACATGTAGGATCATAAACCTATAATTTGATTTTGTTGCTTGTGGAAACTTAATTACCTTAGGTGGTTTCAAACCGCCTCGATCACAAGAATCCCCGTTAAATTACGAGAACTTTTTTAGGCTGAAAAATACCCATTTATTATTCCTGCGTTCACACCGCCCTGAAACATACCCTTCGGGATAAGTTCCTGAAGTAGTTCCTGAAGTTACGAGCATGCGCAGTATGGTCTGATAAGCAAGCAAGGCGCGAGATTCAAAATCACTAGCCCAGCAGCCACCCACAGCGCCGCACCCAACGACACGCTGGGCTAAAAGTTACCGTAATTTGCTTTCAGACCGCCAAAATACCCACGACCTTGGAAAAATCCCCGCGAAAGTTCTCGTAATTTCGCCAAGTACCTACTATTTATCGGGTATTTTCTTTCGGGGATATTACGTGTAGTTTGCTTTCACACCGCCAAAATACTTGGTATTTTCTGATCGGGGTAAATTTCCCGATCAGAGAATACCTGGAACTGGCGAATTTCGAGGCGGTCTGAAACCACCTCTTGTGGGGTTGTCCCCTAATTTTCAGGTTCTCTCAAACTAGGATATACATAATGAATCCATTACAGCCTCTTTAAGGTGATTTGGTTATGATTGCAAGTATTAGTCTGAAAGTAAAGACCTTATTTATACTTTTAAAGCTGACAAAATTAAGAATACTTGGAATTGTAACATACAGCATTAGTATGCACTCTGCTTTATGATTATTCACATCTGAGCGTGAGAACGGTTGACTTTTCTTTCTGTCTGCAAACTAGTATCAGTGTATTGTAATTCATGGGCCCCCTGCAGGTGATTTGGTAATTATTACACCCCCCCCTGCAGTAGATACAGAATTTAGCCGACAATATTGATGTTTCTTACAATATTCTAATAATACATCTTGAGAATTAGATTATAAATATCTTTTGTTTTTAACTGAAAATTAAGAAAGCAATGTGGATATAAAGTCTGTACAAGCAGGATGTTATTTATTTTTCTGTTATTATTATTATTTAGGGGTGAATACATATATTGCAACTTGTACTTTCATTGCACACTAGCTGGCAAATCACCCCAGACACTTTTCATGATTTGGGCTGGGGGGGGGGGGTGGAATGTGAATTACTTTTGAGTCTTTGGTTTAATGGAAAATAATCTTTCATAGTAAGAAGTCCTGGTGGGTGTTTCATAAAGCTGTTCGTAAGTAATGAACGACTTTAAGAACAACTGGTGAACCTTTCTTATGCGCAAATAATCACCCATGAACACTGTTACCAAGACAGCATGAGATAGAGACTACCGTATAGAGTTTCATTCGTAAGTGATTGCTCTCTCCTGTTTGGAAACAAGTTTATAGGGCGGAACGTTGCTATCAACAAGATTTAATTAGACAATGATCCCTACTTAGCTGCTATTATTTTGTTTACACCTCGGCATAGAGCAAGTGTGAGATTCTGACAGTAGTGATTTCCTTCAAATTGGCAAGGATCCTTTTCGTGGATCTTGTTAGCTTTGGAGGAGAAGTGAAAGAGCATCGTGGAAATCACTCGCTTCCCATTCAATTCTGTTTCATGGGAATTTGTGGGGAATTCAACCCTTTGTCTTCAACAGCAATGTGTGCATACAAATTGTGTAATCGGGAAATTGCCCATTGTATAATATTATAACATTCATGTGATTGTGTAAAGAATGAGAACTTGAATTCATTATAAAGTTAATGATGATAGAACAATTCTTAGTAAACACTTTAAGGTCTCATGCACAAGGAATTATACTGCTACACTACAAATCAGACGCATCCGAGAATGAATCAACAATGGTACTGAATTATGGACAAATTGTAGAATGTCAAGTGAAAGTAATCAAATACATTACAAACAGAATATTGAATATAGATTTGACTTTAATATAAAGGCATTGAGAAATAGATTTGATTTTAGTTCTACTTTGAATCATTTATATTCGGTACTATCTTTTTAAAGTTGGCGGGAGAGAATTCAATGTGCTGGTGCAATTCAGTTTTGTATTTTACAAAAGTAAGCTGACATACCTGAGTGCCCCTAGTCGTGCATATCTGCAAATTGTTAGCTAGCTTAGAGGCTAATTACTCCCCAACAGGTAATCGAAGTATGTAATAAATCCCGTACAGTACGACAATTTGTTGCCTTTTCCCAGGCGGCTCCCCCTTGAACGTGATAATTAAAAACGACCTGGAACCAGAACAGTGTACGCATGAACTTACTTCTGCTTAATAAGCAATGAACAAAGAATCACACGAATGATCGCAACTTAGGCTAAACTTAGATTTTTTAAAAGGCGAGGTTACTTCAAGTAAAAAACACAGTATGCACAGGGAAAGAGAAAAACAAAGCACATTTTTTAATGGAAATTGAAAGTTATTTGTTGGATGAATTCTTAAACCCTTCCTTTAATACGGACCCCTTTTTGGATGAAACTCCCTAATAATGGGAACCTTTTTAGCCAAAATGACCCTTAAATATGGGTATGGGTTTTGAGCCTTCAGCCGCACACCCCCGTCCAAACCAAATCTAAGTTCCCCCCCCCCCCCCCCGGGACAATTGAATTAAAAAATCTTTGCAATCACTATTAATGCACTATAGAAATCTTGTCTTAAAGAAAATATCAGAAATACAATCATCATTATTACCCCCCCCCTTCCCTTCCAGAGTTAATTCAGCCTGCAATGGGTTAATAAAATATAATATGGATGACATTGGAGGAATCCATGTTGGCCCTGGCTAAGTTCCAGATGGATCTACATCAAACCCATTAACACAGTTGTTACCTTGGGATGTTATCAATAGAAGATGCAGGAAGCCTTCAATATCTAGTGTGTCAATCCAATATTCTCTTTCAAGTGGATTAATTCCTTACGTAATCTTGTGGTTAATTTTGTACAGTTTCTGGTTGGTCAGAGTTACTCTCCTTGCTTTTGCATAAACCAATATATGGGAACAATACATGATGTAAAAAAAAAATCTAGTGTTTTTGTGTGTAAAGTCCCTGACTTTTTGACAAGATACATATTTACATATTATTTTGGAACTAAACAAATATAAAAGCATAATCATGTTAAAAATCCTTTGATTCTGTTGTATATTCCTGTTGTTTTTCAATTCTCTAAAATCATTCTTATAAAAACACTGGGATTGAAACACACGATGTCACTTCTTAATTCGTATCCTACACATATAAAGAATTAGAATTCAGTCTCATTCCAGTTTTGAATTCATGGAAGAAAGATGATTATTGATTGCAGAACTCTCCTTGACAAAGAGTATAAGGGGGGTGGATCCAGGTTGGGGGGCACAAGGGACATGGACCCCTTCTTTATTCTTAGAATCACCCATTGGACATACTGATATAGTTGAATTGAAATTTGAAATTTGAAATTTAAAATCGAAAGAAATTATCAGGCCCCCCCCCCCACCCTGTACATTCAAAGTTGCTCTTTGCACGCACTCTATTTTGAAATCCTGTACATGCCACTGCCAGTGCTGTGTGATTGGATTTGAATGTCAATGTAGCTTTTCATCCTGGAATTAATACATTTGGAATATTTGAAGTGCCAATATTCCTTACCTGAATTTGAAAACCTCCCCCCAAAATTCCAAGTAATGACTATTTTGCACGCCATTTGAACATGTTTTAGCAAGTGATATTAATGTTCTCTTTAATTTGATAAAGCAGACCAGGCAAATCAAATGAAAAATGAATATACTTATACTTTTTATATCGGTACTTTTCAAGTAAACAAGGTTGCGTGCTCATACACTTAACCCATCTTAATTAGATTTTGCATACTGTTGGTGTCCAGTGCACATGAATTAGAATGAAAGTGCTGATAAACTTTCAGACATTTTGAAAGCATATCTGATTTCAAGGTATTTTTCCTCTTCCATTTTCTTTTTTTTTGTAATTTATTGATTAGATTTAAAATACAGCACAGAGTACTTTATAAGTAAACATTGGACCTCCAAAATCTCTCTTTCTCCACAAACTAAATGCACCAATGATAATAATAATATGCAACATTTATATAGTGCTAATTTTGTTAAGCGCTGCATACTATTACCCCTGCTTTAGCACGGCTACCCTAATTGGGCGCATCGAGCATTCAAGGAATTCCTTCCTACCGGGTACCCATTTACTACACCTGGGTCGAGAGTGGCAAATGTAGATAAACGCCTTGCCAAAGGACGCTGGTGCTGCGGTGGGATTTGAACCTCGGACCTTTAGGTTCAAAGTCCGAAGACTTCTCCACTGAGCAACAACACCAATACCCATAGAGGTTGATAGAACCAACCTATTCACATCCAGTGCCAACTTTCAACCTCTCTTTGCCAATAAATGTACATGTATCATTGATTGAATGTTAGAGCTCTGTTGTTGTTTTTTTCTTCACTTTTTTTTTATTCGACATACTGTTGCCTCAAGAAGCTGAACAGTTGCTGATAATGTGGAAATTTCTGTCACCCATCGAGTGAACAGTCACGATGTTTCACTTGTGTATAAACCTTTCAGAGGGTTGGGAGGTCCCTGCTTTGATCAACAGCTGGCTGGGATACTGGGCTACGAGTCATCTCGGGCATGCACGGGTGTCGATTTGTGTTGTGAATCTATTGTTCAAGGGGGGATGATCTATTGTTTCATCCCCCGCCCCCACTTGAATTGTATGACATCACAGATCGACACCAGTGATCTCGGGGATGTTTCATGAAACAGTTACTGATATTTCCACTGTTTAATTTGTTTTTAGCCAATCAGATGCAAGGATGTCTGTAGCTTATAACATGTAAGAGTGAGTGAAAATCACTGACTTTTTCTCTCATGAAATGCTACCTTGATGGTTTGTTAAATGATTTTTTATTACTGGGAAAAGCGGTTTTGTGTTCATGTAAATGTTAAGTACTTTTACAGCTACACATTGATTGAAAGGGACTACATAAATATTACATTTAATATAAATTACATCTGCATTATGAGCAAATTTGGTGAAATATGAACATTAATTCTTCTACGTAGGTCATTTACAAAGCTTACTTGAAATACAAAAACCCATTGAAGCATTCACAGTAATACATGTGTGTGCAGAATAATTTTAAATGAAACTAAAAGCAATTAGGCAAAACGAAAGAAGAGTTTCAAAATCCAAATGAAGGTGTTACATTTATTAACACCGACCCATCTTTTGGGGCCTGTTTTATTGTCTCACCTGCATAGCAGAGTGAGACTATAGGCGCCGCTTTTCCGACGGCGGCGGCGTCAACACCAAATCTTAACCTGAGGTTAAGTTTTTGAAATGACAGCATAACTTAGAAAGTATATGGACCTAGTTCATGAAACTTTGCCATAAGATTAATCAAGTATTACTGAACATCCTGCCTGAGTTTCATGTCACATGACCAAGGTCAAAGGTCATTTAGGGTCAATGAACTCAGACCATGTTGGGGGAATCAACATCAAAATCTTAACCTAAGGTTAAGTTTTTGAAATGTCATCATAACTTAAAAAATATATGGACCTAGTTCATGAAACTTATACATAAGGTTAATCAAGTATCACTGAACATCCTGCATGAGTTTCACATCACATGACCAAGGTCAAAGGTCATTTAGGGTCAATGAACTTTGGCCGAATTGGGGGTATCTGTTGAATTACCTTCATAACTTTGAAAGTTTATGGATCTGATTCATGAAACTTGGACATAATAGTAATCAAGTATTACTGAACATCCTGTGCAAGTTTCAGGTCACATGATCAAGGTCAAAGGTCATTTAGGGTCAATGAACTTTGGCCAAATTGGGGTATTTGTTGAATTACAGCCATAAATTTGAAAGTGTGTTGGTCTAGTTCATATAGTAATCAAGTATCACTGAACATCCTGTGCGAGTTTCAGGTCACATGATCAAGGTCAAAGGTCATGTAAGGTCAAAGAACTTTGGCCACGTTGGGGGTATTTGTTGAATTGCCATCATATCTCTATAAGTGTATTGGTCTAGTTCATAAAACGTGGAAATAAGAGTAACCAAGTATCACTGAACATCTTGTGCGAGTTATAGTAGTTTTCAAAATCAGCACTGCTGCTATATTGAATCGCGTGATGCAGGTGAGACGGCCAGAGGCATTCCACTTGTATTAAAGATTTAGACTATCTGAACTTTGTAATTATGGCAACTACAATGGTAACGGGGCTCAGCAGGCATTCACAATCAAGGGTTCCATGGTAGTTGCACTAATGGCATGATTTGAAGTTACAATAGTCGATAACTCTTTAAGAAACAGGCTTCTGAATTACAACTTTATATGTCAAGCACCAATTCGACTGGGTCGGGGCATAATACGCGTTCCCGAGAGTGAGACAAGATCGCAAGGGGTCCGCACTTAGTCTCCTCTCCCAGGTCAATCAGACTTCTCTGACGTAAGGAGGATGCAGAGTTGAAATTACCCCTGTCCTTGATGAAGTGATGAATATAGCTGCGAGTCACTCATCGCCTGGTTTAGCCGTTGATGTGGCTTGTTGAGGGGGGGAGGGGGAGGGGGTTGTGTAAACCAAGCCTTCTTTTTGATGTAGCTTATGAATCATAGGAAAGGGCATTACGTTGAGTAAATCGAGCCCGCATTTTTTTTTCTTCAAAATTTGTAGTTTTTTTAATACTTTTTAAGAAATTTTTTAATATTTTATTTTAGTATTTACTGATTTTTATATATTTTTTTATTTATATTTTGATTAATAAATCAATTTCTTTTCATTTTATTTTGATTTATTTATTTTAGAGGGTGGGTTAGGGCACATTTAGGTGTGAGTATAAAACCAAACCTTCATTGGGATATGAACAACATATGAATTTTGGATAGGGGCCACATTGTGTGGAACAAATGGGCCGTTATTCTGATGGGCATTATGAAGAGAGAGAAGGGGGGGGGTAACCCATCCATTCTTTCTGAGCTATATGTACAGTATCATGCTGCACAGTATCAGCATCCGACTGTAGTGAATGAATCGTCGGGGGGGGGGGGGGTTGAAGAGATGGTTGTGTAAATCAAGGGTTATCGATAGGGCCCTTTGTGGAGTTCAGGTCTCCATGCCAGAGGGGGGAAGTAGCCCTACCGGTATGGGGTGACTCATGGGCAGCTGTGTAGCCTACAGAAGGGATGTCTGGAACTTGCTCACAAATTCTTTCACACCAACCCAGTTTTTAAAAATAACTGATACTTTTGATACTGATCAGGAATTCTCCTCTTATCGGAAAATAACCAAATTTTCTGCAAGTGTGGCAGCATAGTTCTTGGAATATTCCTAACAGAATATATGCACAAATTTCATGTAGGTACATGTACTTGGTACTTTAAAAATCACAAAAACTTTCACCAAGAGTGTGGGGACACCAAAGCAAATTATTACAAGAACTTTTTATATGAGGCGAGAGAATATGTCCACCATTTTGCTGTAGAGCTACAAGTCTCGTATGTCGTTATCACATTGAGAAAGTTTGGTTTCAATGGGAAAATGATTATCGGGTATGATAGGGGTACGATACCCAGACACTTGAGCAGATCAAAACAACAATTGATCTGGTTTTTCTCAACATTTGCATCAAATAGCAATTTTGAAAGTTTATGCATTGTAACATATTCTCACACCTCTTTGAAACAACATTCATCACAAAGTTCCTATTAAAACAAACAACCTGTCCGGACTAATAGCAACTAGGTTCCGAGGCGTGAGGAGAGAGCAAGTTCTTTTTTTTTTATTGGCTGGGTATGGAAGCAACTAGTCTGAACCCCTTCAGAATGAAAAGGAAAGAGTTTTTCAATATTTGATGGATAAATTAATGCATGTGTCCTATCTGTCAATAGTATGTCTGTATAAAGTCTGCATACAGCCTGCATGAATTGCCATGTTTTCCGTTTTCAAAATATGCACCTGCATGTATAATGTATCACTGAATGTCAGTCAAGCAATTTCCTCTTCACTTTCACTCTGTCTTAGCTCTGGCTATTTCAATATGAATATAGTTACCTGCATATCCATCTTCAATTCTATCTTTTTAAACATTATTTTGTCCTTCCTTTTACCTTCCCTTCATCATAATAGCAGCATTTTTTTTTTTTTTTTTATAATAACAGGGCTCGTATTAAGAATTCAAAGGGGCAAGGCCATTTTTTTTTATGGGCAATGGGCACCGGGGTACGTCACTCTATGCATATCTGGCACACTCGGCCGACCATATACAGTTTTGTAGATACATGTACATAGCGCATGCATGTTTTTTGCATTGCATATTAGGGTGCATGGATATCATACCCATGCAGCTGCGACGCGGGGATTTACTCGGGGAATTTACGTCCTGATGAAGCAGAATTAATCTGGAAAATTGGTCTATATTTTAAAGAAAATCGTTAGGCATGGGTCTGTATTTTTGGAAAAATCCTTAGACATGGGTACCTGTTCACGGTCGAATGACCCTTAGAAATGGGTAAGGGTTTCAAGTCCTGAGCCTCACACCCCTGTCCAATCATAATCCAAGTACCCCCCCCCCCCTGGATTATAATATGATACCTATGTGTCGCACCAAAAACGAAAATACGGGGGTCTGGAACTGAATTTTTATCTTAATATGGGGGTCTTAGGAACTGCTCTAGGATCAGCGATTGCTAAAAATGTAATGCTCTGGAATGGCATAAATTCTTTGTTCGTCGGAGCATTGCATGAATATGCATGAAATTGGTCATGATGTTTTTTGCACGATAAACCAATCAACGGCCTCCAAATCGCTGTGCAGAGCATTGACTGTTCTTTTAATGCAGTTTATGGTTAATTGCCACTGTGCTGCGCTGAGTATGAGCGGGCACTGGAATGAGAAACCACAAATTTGAGGGTCTGGTCTCTGGAACGGGGCAACATAGGAATTTCTATCAGTATGGCTTTCTAAACTGGCGATGCTCTGGAACGGAAATTTAGGCTGAAAAAGGTCTTGACACATGCGTATCATACAGTTACATGTATAATAAGTAACCCGGGGGGGGGGGGCATCAGAGGCCATCGCCTTGGGTGGACTTGGGTTAATTTTAGCCCTGCTAATGGTATTGTCACATAAAATTACATTTATTACAAAACTGTGCTGTTACAACCATTATCATTGCATAGAAATTATATTTGCTTTGAAAAATGTGTAACTTTCACTTTAAGTTCCTACAACACCACTGCATTAAAGCTGGCGCTGGCCCAACTCCACAGTTTATGTGCATATTGGATATTGGACTGCAACATATATGACATTATTTCTTGGCACTGCGAATGTGTCAGATTAATTCCTTCGTCCACTTTCAAACTTGAGCATGTTATTGTTATATCTGGCTTTCAAGTCTAGAAATATGTCAACTGGTATAAAGTGATGTCATCACAAGCCAATGTCTTGTAGTCCAGTGGCAGATTTAGCCGTGTTGAACACGATGCCTGCACTTCAGGGGCCATATTGTTTTTGCCTCTCGAAACTATTGTGCTTTATCCAGTGAGATCTGCACCTGTGTAGCTGCATGTCTCGAATGCAATCTCAGAATTCTTTATCAATATGTAGTCAAGGGGGTACATTTTTTCCATGTTACACACAACATTAGTGTTAATTAGTTTTACACTTTTTAATTCTTAAACTAGTAGTAAATTTATGACAATTGCATTAAATGTGTTTTTAACAAGTTGACTGCTTGACCACTTATTGTTAAAAAATATGCATTTAGAATTATGCTTGTTTAAAAGTTTCTATCTCTCCTGTTACATGATTTTCACTAGTGAGCAAATATATAGGCCTACTGTAATAGTTAGAAAAAAAATGATGAATTGAATTTATGATGAATGATTCAGTGTTCAAACTTCAATGTTAATAAAATATTTATTTTTCTCTTTGATCTTAACTTTGCAGACCAAGGGGCAAAAAATAAAGTCCGAGAGATCATAGAGTCACATCATCATTGCGAAACAAGCCTATGTCAACAATTGACTCTCTAGGAGCCTTCTAGTTTCCTGA
The DNA here is from genome assembly GCF_037042905.1 of Lytechinus pictus. NCBI lineage: Eukaryota > Metazoa > Echinodermata > Echinoidea > Temnopleuroida > Toxopneustidae > Lytechinus > Lytechinus pictus. The sequence continues at coordinate 10,202,415 of NC_087247.1, read as the reverse complement.
GGTCTAGCTGTCTGCCCAGCGAAGACAGAGCTGTGTCTAAAGTATATTTCTTTTGAGGAAAGCAACTTTTATGCCTCTGCAAGTACACTGCCAAAACTTCAACATGGCCTGTCATCGCGCAAGTGCTCCATTGAAGGTAAATAAGGATGCATTTTCATGAAGTGTCTTGCCAGTGATTTTCACTGACATATTCCCTCTTTACAGCCAATCAGTTGCAAGGATTTCAGAAGCATTTTAACAGTTTAAGCCTGGGTTACACCGGAACCGAATCAGCTGCGAATCCATCTGAATACACATATTTGGGAGGATTTGGGAGTGTTCTGTTCTTCCTTCCCGAATGCAAGAAAATTCGGGAGGGATTTGGCTCGTTCTGAAATGATGAAAACTAGCCAAATACCATCCAAAATACTCCTGAATGTTTCCACAACAAATTTTATTCAGGCCACATTCGGGATGTATCCAGATGGAATTTGGTTGGATTCTGGGAGGCATTCAAATTATTTTGGGGCAGTCAATTCTTGGCCATTTTGCTCTGATTTGGGACTATTCCAGACCTGTTCGTCTGTTAGAGCTCCCCGAATCAGAGACGAATAGGTTACAAATTCATCTGAATCGGGCCATATTTGGGCAAAATTGTTCCGAATTTATTCAGGAGAATTCGGTTTGGTGAAACCCTGGCTTTAGTGAAAAGGGCACTTTATGAAATACTTCCCAACTTCATACTGGTATTTTGATGAGAGTGATGACATTACTTTTCTTTTGGTAGCTTATGAATTTATTCATACAAATTTTGAAATTAAAGGGGAAGTTCACCCTGACAAAAAGTTTACTGTAAAAATAGCAGAAAAAAATGATGATTGCCGAAGGTTTGAGAAAAATCCATCAAAGAATAAAAAATATTAGAATTTTAATCATTTGATTTGTGACATCATATGCGTACGCAGGATTTTTGAAGGGGGGGTATTTAAGCTGAATGAAATGTTAGCAAGCAACAAAAAATTTAAAAGAAGGTCTTCACCACAAATTTTACAGCGTTTCGTACCCCAAAGAGATTTGGCAAGCAGAAAAAAAGGTCTTCATCACAAATTTTACTTCGTTTCGTACCCCCAAAATAATTTGACAAGCAAAACAAAAATCGTCTTTAACTTTTTTTTTAGGGGGGGTAGAATTCTTAGGGGGAGTTTGGGTATTAAAAAAATTTAAGGGGGGGTTGAACACCTGTAAACCCCTCCCCCCCGCTACTGATCACGACCCATTAAAAAAAATGAAATTTATGCTTTTATATTACATAACATATGCAGCATCTGTTGTTTATGACGTCACAAATCCCATACTAAAAATTCTCATAACTTTCTTTTTATTAATCTTTACTGTATTTTCTTCAAACCTTCACCAATATTTTTTATTATTTTTGTCTGCTATTTTTACAACAAACTTTTCTTCAGGGTGAACTTCCCCTTTAAGAATATCACTACCAACTAATCTGCATGCTAATGATGCTATCTAGTGGTATACGCTTTTATTGCAGTATTCCTTCCCAAATTCAGGTTTTATTTGAGTGATAAACCTGGATATTGAATTATGCTTCCCAAAATATTGTAAGATATTTTAACTGTCTCATTGTGAAGAAAGAGAAAAGTAGATGAAACAAATTGGCCTTATAAAGATGTTTGATGCTTTCATGACTCAAGAAGATCTTCTTTTTCATACAAAAAATTATAAATTTCGATGAAAATAAGATTTTAATGTGCCAATTCAAAGTCACATGTGTGCCTAATTCATTTTAGGCCATTCATTTTAGACTTATGAAATGCATGAACACTTCGTCTTCTCTACAAATTATTTTTAACTGTTAAACCAACTTCCTTAATCCCAAATCACAACAACAATAACACGTCCCATCCTTTCCTTTCTCAAAACCTTCATGTATTAATACTCGTAACTTGTGAATAGTTCCTAAATGGAGGGATATTAATCCAGTAACAACCTTCCTACGGATTGATTTGGTGGTCATGTGACCAGGGGCCCGTTGCAGAAAGAGTTGCGATCAAACGCAACTAAAAAAATCTTGCGCAACTTGATATTCAGCCAATGAAGCACCCGTATTCAGGACTTGCGCTTGATATTTTGACTTGGATTTAAAAGAAACTCTTTCTTCAACAGGCCTCAGGGCATATCAGGGGGCCAGGGTTATTGAAAAATCGATCACCTGATATGGATTACTAAACTTTAGGTTTTTATCAGTACCTTCATATAGGTGCACAGGATAAAGGTGCAACCTGTTTAATTTGTGACAGAGAAATACGTCCGGAGAGTTTATTCAATTAATGCACTTCCCACTGTAATCCTCGACTATTGTACTGCGGGAGAGCTGCGCATCATTATTTGTAAGTTGGAAAATAATGAGAATGCTTTTTGTGTGATTCATTGGGTGGATTTAATTTGTAATTTAAATCATCATATTACTTTTCTAATTTTGATTCTTGGACTCTGCTTTTTAGATTCATATGGGATATAAAATCTACACACCTAAACAAAGTTGGAAAATCCATTTTTATAATAAATCAGAGAAATTGAAAGGAACTACTAGGTGGTTTTTTTCATTGATAGGTGCAATACAGTGTATACATGAACTTTTCCATTTTCTTGAAGTTTTTAATTCAGGTAACTGTGCCTGATTCAAATCTTTTGGTAGTTGGTACCATAGAAATCTGTTGACTTTAAGTAGAAATTCTACATAGAAGAAGTATATAACCAGTGTTAAAGCTACAGTGGATGGCAGTGGTCGGCCCAATCGGCACAGAAGACTTCCGACCACCATTCATCATGAAAAACACTGCTTCCATCCACCACTAATTTCAAATGAAAAGTGTTTCAAAACAAACTCCTTGCAAAGAGGAATTACACTTGCATTCATTCCATTGAGATTGTTCAGTTTTTATTTGCATAATTCATATTAAACATTCTTATATTTGATAAGTACAGGGTATAGTTTATTTTCAAACATTTGCTAATGCCAGATTGTTATTACATTTCCCCGCTTTAAGACCACTAACTCAGCCTGAAAGAACTTTGTAATGCCTTGAAATAACTGACCACCACTATAAATGGGTCTGCCTAGAACACCGTATATCATAACACATGCATGTTTTGCTTAATTTGGTCTCCAAAAATGCTTCAACGTGGGCAAATATTCAACTTATTGAAGGTCGACTTACAATGCAAATTTACCTCTACCAAATATTACTTATTGCTTTCAAAAAAGGGTCCTTGTTCCTACAAAATGCACAACTTGTGTATTTTGTGTGAATTTTACCCTGCCTCTGGTCACACCTGACCTACTCCTATTACTACTTCTATACTGTACAACTTGTTTCATTGCATATTTTGCATGAATTTATTTTGAAAATCATGAAAGTGATGTTAATGAATTACCATGCAAGTGTGAGTCATTTATAAAGTGTTTAGAGGCAGGAAATTGTCGAAGGTGGTGAAGGTGGTGAAGGTGCTCTGATTTTTCTTGCTGATACTAAGATACGGCTTTATATTTAGGAGAAGCTTGGTTTGGGAACTTGGAAATTACTCCTAAATGTCACAGTGAAAGACAGATTAAACGCAATCAGAGAAGTTTAAAGGTAGGAATTTCTTTTTTTTATGGTGCTCCTACAAATGCCCGTGGGCTAAGGATGTGTGTTGAGCGCTCGTTGCATGTTATTGTTGTGATGAAATAACTTGTCTGTCATACGCATGCGAAGGCTGCTGACAGAGAGGGGGTCTAAGAGCCAAAAATCAAGAGACAGCTAGGGGAGGGAGTTTGTAAGATATTTTTTTTCGTACAAAAATCAATAAAAAAAAAACATGTAATCGTGTAATATACTACAAATATCTCGACCTATATTTTTAGCTTTTTAAACATGAAAGCATGAAAGTAAATGAAAACAAAGTTTGGTTTGTTTCCATGGCAGCAATAAATTCATTAGTTGTTGAAAAGAATAGGGGCTCATTGCAGAAAGAGTTGCAATCAATCGCATCTCCAAAAATTCTCAACCTGATTTTCTACCAATCAACAGCGTGTATTTGGGACTTGCGATTGATTTTTTGACTTGCGTTTAAAAGCAACTCTTTCTGCAACGGACCCCAGAATACTGTAGATTATTTTATTATATTCATTCAAGGGAGTGATCATAAACCCAACCAAAATGTAATGAATCTCTCAATTAAAAATGAAATATTATTAAGGTGTACTGCAAATTCCCTTTACATCTGGATGAGCCTAGCTTTATCAACGCACCTTTTGATTATGTTGCATTTTCTGCTTTTCTGTTGTAGACCCAGTGATTTGTCTGTCATAAAAGCGGCCATTTTCGTTTCTGAAAACCTGTTTTTTCCGTTTGAAACTTGATCTAAAATGGAAATTCTGCTTTTTCATTGAAAATGTACTCGGCAAAATCATAAATTCTGATTTGCGAAGGTAAATTCAATGAATTCTCACATGATAGTAATGTCAATCACCAAAACGGGATTTTCCGATTGTTCATACTGCTGTGCACTTAAAGGTCAAGTCTACCCCAGAAAAATGTTGATTTGAATAAATAGAGAAAAATCAAACTAGCATAACGCTGAAAATGTCATCAAAATCGGATGTAAAATAAGAAATAAGTTATGACATCAATATCTAGTTCCACATGTTCATGGAGGAATCAATCGTTGTTTCACTTGACAATGAGGAGAAAAGTAGAATATTTCATATTTCATGTAATAGAATACAAAAGAAATAGTGAGTGGATGACATCATCAGTCTCCTCATTTGCACACTGACCAGGATGTGCATATAACTGTTTAGTGAATTAAGCAAAACTTTAAAATGTCATAACTTTCTTATTTTTCATGCGATTTTGATGAAGTTTTCAGTGTTTTGCTTGTTGGATTTTTCTCTTTTTATTTAGATCAACATTTTGTTGGGGTGGACTTGTCCTTTAATGTAAACCTAGCCAAAACAAAACTTAGTGTCTATTCTTACAATCGATTTTCATGATTGTAGTACATTTTGGTCAGTGCAATCAACAATTTGTTCTATGATTGATTACTAATGCTAAAGTGTTCTGTTACATGGCCCTGTGCATTTTACTGCAACTCTATTGAAGTACAGCTACAGAGAATACAATGCATGAACTATTATTAACAATGTTAGGAATATTTCTTTTTCTGTTATTTATTGGTAATATAGATATTACAGGGGCCTGTCTTACAAAGAGTTGCGATTGATCCAATCAATCGCAACTATGGAAAACCAGCAAAGTCAACATATAAAATGCATGTTCATTCAAAAAAAATTCTAGATTTAAATGTCTATCCATAAATTCATTGATTTCTTGACAATTTGATGTGTTCTCCTTTGTTTTAAAGAAGAACAAAGGAGAATTTCCTGAAGAAAAAATTATGACGTGGATGGATTTCCATAGAGTTACGATTGAATGGATCGATCGCAACTCTTTGTAAGACAGGCCCCAGGTGACATTACATGTACCAATGTATGGTAAATTGTTAATGTAGTAAATTTCTGAAAACACTTATCTGTGACTCACCGGCAGCTCTCTGACAAGCTGGTACTGTCAGGCTCCCAAATAGCAATTAATCATACCACGTTCAAAATATGTGGTTTGATGTTGAATAGATACCTGAAGGTCGTTTCCATCCCACTTAGGAGACAGTATCTATACGTCATGTAAACACATGCCATCTTTCATTAGACAGGTACGTGTAACATCGGGTGCTGGAGAGGGTTACTGTTTAAACAGACCGGATTTTATGGATTTGAATTAAAATGAAAGTGGTTGAGCCAACTGTAGGAAAGAAAGCAGTCCATTAGAATGGATTTAGGTAAATTTCTTCATCTTCAACATTGTTAATCATCGTCATGACCATCATCTTCATCCTCATCATCATCGTCGTCATGACAATCATCCTCATCATCATCGACGTCATGATAATCATCTTCATCCTCATCATCATCGTCATTATCATCATCATTATCATCATCATTACCACCATCATCATCATCATCATCACCACCACCACCATCATCATTATCTTCATCATCATCATCATCATTACATTTTTTTCCAAACTATAAGGGATGATGAGATTTATATTCATTTTGTAATGAAAAAGGATTTGAGGAAAGAAAAGAAGAAGGATTGGATATTAACATCACTTGTTTTATTATGCATTCTGTACTCTACCCCATATTCCTCAGAACTATTTCCCTGTATCATTTTAAAAAATATATGAATACTTTTCAAGGCATTTACCTTTAATTACAAAGAAATTCTTTGTATTGATCAAAGTTGTATATTTTGTCTAGTGATGTGTGCCTGACTAGAAAAACAAACAAAAACAATTTTAGCAGACTCTTTAGAACTCATTTAGACCTTGAAACCGATGTAAATACAAACAGGATTGCTGGAATTTAGTTTGATTGTATGTTGTGCTGATAAATGTTTATTAAATGAATTAGGGATTGTTAGTAATATGGAAGCGGTTTCATGGTTAACATCCATGAAGGTTGAATCTTTTCCCAGGTTCAGACTGTTGTCCAAGAGGAGGGGACACTCCTGATCTTATCAAATACAGCCTGTTCACACCTGTCTTTGATTCGGACACAGACTCTTGAGTCACAGAAAGGATAAACAAATGATGTGCAGGGGTCAAGCAGCGATGCAACATGACTGTGAATGGCCTGCCATCTCAACTGCGAGTACATTTTGCTCATGTGAGCATTCGATGATAACAGCTGTGTTCCCTGAATTTGCACAGAAGGTCATTCCCCTCCTCCAAATTTTGTCTCCGACTCTCAATTGAATGGGGAGAAGGGACTCAAGTTCAATCTCGTTCTCTGAGATTGTTCAGATTACAAAACTGGAGAAGCATTCCTTTGGGGTGCAGGGGAAATGCCCCTCCCTCTTCGGAAAGTGTGTGAACATGGTATGGATGGGCGGTTGCATACGGTATACTGCACCCATTTTGTTCTATTAAGAGGATGGGTATTGTGTCATCTGTTTGATATTGTGAAAGTTCGTGCAGCCTAGTTGATACAATCAGTAATTAGATAAATTAATGAGTGCTTTAATAGACTTCATAGTTAGGGGTTAGGCTTGCTCGATGAGCGTTAGCGTGTAAGGGATTGCAACATTCTCTTTCAATGTTGTGAGTGGATCGAGGGTACTTCTATTGACAAGTCTGCATGGAAAGCAAGACGAGGTAGTGACTAGTTTCAGCTAGTTTTTGTCAGCAGGGATTTGTTTTGAAGATCTTGTATTTGACATGGAATTTGAAGATCAGGAAAGGTAAGATCGCCTGATTTTCATTAATCATCCATATCACCCATGTCACCTCAATAATAATGTTTCTTATAAATGGAGTATTAAATTTCCAATAGTATTTGACTTAGTGATTATTACATAGTATATATGCCAGCCAACTGTTTCTTTCCAATAATATTCCTATTTTTGAGAAAGAAAATGTGCTATTTGAGCTTATGTAATCCTGTATTCCTATTTTCTGTCAGAAAATACATGTTTGTAGTATTGAATAAAAAATTTTGGAATACATGTATGGCATTTACCCATTTGTGGATTTTTTTACTGATTTGTACCTAGTTCTTGGCTGTATGCTTCATTTGGTCATTGCTTTTATTTTTGGGGAGTTACTGTCAGATCAAAGGCATCACTTTTATACATGGCCATGACTAAGTTGCTATTAACGGCAATATCCTCAATGAATTTAAATTAATACTTTCATTTTGACCTGATTATTCAAAATGAAAGCAGATGAGCACACTGTTTTGTTGAATTTTCAAGTTCAAATGACTGGGATGATTTCCTACTTATTTATTGGAGCAAGGACAATTAGGTCACTTTTCTTCTTGATCACTATTATAACTTAAGTCCTTAATTTTCATGGAAATATCAATTTATTCATTTTGTGGACCCTTGACCCATCAATACCCATAAGGGATTAAATTTTGTCTTTTTGGTGCCCTTCTGAAAGACTTGGTAACTCCTTATTGGATTGACTAACAGATACAGAGTACTTACCGAATACAACACTGGCCAGTCCATGGTAAAGTGACGTCTTCTTTTGATTTAGCCAAAGGAGGTAATAATGTTCAGACATCAAAACTGATTAAATGATCTAAAACGTTGATACATTTTGGGGTCAGACACATTTACATGTACATTTATTAACTTGAGTAAATATGCTTTAGTTTTTTGTTTTTTAGAGTGTGCGTATGACTGTATAGCGTGGCTATATGTGTCACCCTTGGCATTTGTTTGTGGGCCTATTTAATTGCTTTCGGCTGTATGTGTGATAATATAATTCATGCAGGTGTATTTCATTTCTCACATATAATTTATGAAAGTTGTTTACAAAGCATTATGAAAAAAAAACTTCCCTGATCTTTTGATACATGTTCAACATACCTTTTATTGTGGAAGGAACCCTTTCAAATTGCACCCTACCTGATCCTACCTGCTCTTATTCATGTACCCCCTTTACCTAAGATGAAACCAGCCCAGGAAACCTCACTTTTCAGCTGACGTATAGGTAGTCAGCTGACGTTCGTTCAGGCAACTGCCCCAGCTGACTAGCAAAAGCAAAAAAAAAGTTGTTTCAACAATTGAAACAATTTGACCAGCCAGAGGTTGTTTTGCTCTCGTAATTCTATAATGTTTTGTATTCTTCATGTTCATCTTCAGTAATAGGATTTGCAAGAATGATTGTTGAATTCAGGGGATAGAGTCTGAATCCATGCACTACTGATTTTTCAGCCATTTCATGTTGTTTTTGCTGTTTCACTTAGTGTGATATTAAAGATTGTTTGATGAAATCTACCTTGCTTCACTAAACTGCTTTCCTCTATGATTCTGTATACACAGAAACAAACCCAATATGGTTTCGCAATTTGAAAGGAATGAAATAGAATATTTTATTTTGGGATATCAATGTGTGAATGGGTAAAAATAGATATAAGACTTAACAGCAAATTAAATGTTAATAAATAAGAAATTAAATATAATAATAATAATGAATAATAATTTCCTTTCTTTGTGATGCTATTACGGGCAATTTTGCCATTTGCAGCCCCCCCCCCCCAATTTTTTTTAATATCTTTTGATTCACATCATGTGATATAAAAGATAAAATGAATAATTGAAAATCAAAAGGTCAATAGAATATGAATAAATCAAGACAAACAAATAGATCTAGATAAATTAACTAATTATTCTTTAAAAAGACTGACAAAATGTGAAAAAGTAAGGTTATTAAACAAATAATATTGGAATTCATAAAATGATACAAATACCTTTTCCAAAGAGAGTGAAAACATTATTTCTAAAGGCAAATTAAATGACAGGTATTTGTGCATTTGGAATGGATCAGATATTTCTTTAAGTTCAAAATATATTCCCAAATATGTATACAGTACATATCTGTAAAGCAATTTCTAATTTGTTTATTATACTGGACTACAAACTTTCAGGCCTTTGTTTTTCTTGTGAATGTACAGTATGCTGGAGAACTTGATCTGCTGAGATATCCTTAGGATATTTTCATGGGCTATATTTTCTATGTATGAGATCATTATTATGTGCATTGTGTGAGATCATATTAATGAAAGAAACAATCCTGGATTTGCTGACTTGATAATATCTGTGTCGGGAAGGAAGAAAAGTGACTGAACTTCCAACAGGGGATGGGGCCTATCGGGTTGAGAGTTCATGCACGCAGCATATAGAAAGTTTCAAACATGAATATTCATACGCACTGGCACGAGGGGGGGGAGCCAATCACGGGTTAAGAGTTCATTTACTCTTGTCTATACAAAACATGAATATTCATACATTCTAGCTTTGGGGGAAAGCAGAGAACCAATCAAGGAATGACTCGAGCCAGGAGACTCATGAATATGCATGAAAAAGTATGCTGGAGTTGACCAATAGGAGTGTAGAGGGGAAGGGGTGCCTTTCTGCAGTGCTGCATGTATGTTTGTGTACAGTGCATGGTTGTTGTTGGCTCATAGCTGTCTTCATTACTGGGGGATCCACAGCAGTCGCTGGTAACGCACTTCGCCTCTCCCTAGGTCTCACCGAGAAGGGAAAGACGCCCCGGCGCTACTGTGCTTGCTCTGATCGCTCAGGAAGGATGACTGGACACTGAGCTTGTCATGTCCAATACTTGTCACCCATCTCTTAATAGTTCTACAGAGAGAGAGCAGAGTTCAGCTCAACCCTAGCTAGCTGGGCATTCAATTATTCCCCCCTCTCCGCGGCAACAGCCTACAGGAGCAGGCACTCGCACTCTGGACTACCAATTGACACCTCCTGCTATTTTGATAGAACACCAATTTCTCCCCGGATCCAATCTGTTCTACAGCTTGTTCATATCATACATTCTTGTTGACTTCATCGTACTTTCTTTCGTACAAATTGACACCTTTAGACCTTTGCTACAGGGCTGTGTTGTGTGGATAGAGTATTTATTTTAGGATATTCCTCCAAGGACTTAACTCTCTCCAATGTTTTAAGGATCTAATACGGGAACCAAGATGCTGCCAATATCTCATCAGTTTTTCTACTGTGATGCTGCCGTATATCACAGGTACGTTGCTGGTTTAGGGGTGTTTCTGTCTCTTGTGGGAGAGGGTGGGGGGGACTATGTTGCACCCTGGATTTCCTTGGTGTCCTTGATCTCTCACAAGGTCTAACTTTACAGAGGTAGATAAGAATGTAAAGGGACGGCACTGAGTGTGATTCAATATTTCTTTCCCTACATAAGTTTATGCCACATTTCATAATTGTATGATTTTTTTCATGAAAGCCTTTGCACGCCTTTTGGAGATATCACCTCTGAATTGCGAGTGCAACATTCTATGGATATGGCAAAACTTGCTTTGTTAAGATTAATTTATATTTGTTGAGATTTTACAGAGGGCGTAAAAATCCTAAAGAAATCTCAATTGCATTTATAGATTAATGCGCCCCTATGAATTCACCCCTTTTCTGTTTTTCTTTTCTTTCACAGTTCCACTTTAATTGAGCATTTTAATAATCTAAAAGAAAATATATTTTGCCACTTTAATATAAATACTACTAATGATACGCATTTAGTGTGGCACCAACTATCTAGACAATCTTTTTCAAGGTGCACTGTTATTAACTGTTTCTGATGGTATACGGTCATTGAAAAGGGGGGAACCTTGAAAATAATACATTAATTCATCATACAACTAGTAATATCCGGTATATACCGTACAATGCTACATACATGTACATGAGACCTTGGGCATCCTGCATTTGATTCTGAATTGCCTTATATTCCCCTCATATCACCATGATTTGCCTTGATCGCTCTATTAAAAGCTTTATCAATTAGTTACTGACACTTTTTACATAGTGTTCATTACATACTAAGTATAGTTGTCTAAATTCAGAAAATGTGACCTCAAAGCTGCACTTTTGATTAACATGTAATAGCAAGAATAAAGTACTGTAGAATGAAAATGCATTGTATTCATCGGATGATATTTGAAGGAATGAAAATCTTACCTCAATATGCAACTTGGGGCAGATATAAAAAAAAGTACATTTGGTTTTAGATTGGAGAGATCCTCACACTGTTTTTTGTTTTTGTTTTTTATAAGAAGGATAAGACACTAAAAAGTCCCATTGCTTTATGTGTGATACAAAATACACATAGACTTGAAATTTGGGTAATCGTTTTCTCTTACGATTCATTGGACAAAAATTTCAGACTTTAAAAGAGCAAGTAAAAAAGGTCTATTCCAAGAATTGCTTTCAGATGTATTTACGTGAATTTACTGCTTTAGATATGAATTAAAGTCTCCTGCGTTTCTCAGAAATTGAACAGGATGTCCATGTAAGAGAAGAACAGAGTATTTCCCAATAATATATATTCCTCTTATCGGGCAGGTGAGATTTGCATTGATTTTAGTGCACATAAAGAACCCCTTCTCCCAATGCCTTCAAATTAAATATTGGGTGCTAATATATTTAGCCATTGACTGGGCACGGGACAGGGTTCCAATTCTGTGTTTCAGACATGCTTTTGGATTGTTTTCCATTCTGCTTGGCAAATCATCAGATTTTCTGCATTTATTGGCATCTTAATTGGCTGTTCCACTGTTCCCGTGAATGAGTTGCAGGATATTTTTCTTGGATGACGTTGTCATTTGAATAATCATTTCCCATATTTTGGCCCAAGGATTTCCCCTAGGATATTTATTTATGTATAAAGAGCTAGATTGGAAAGGTCATGCAGTCTTTAGTATGGAGCAAATCAAGGGATTAATTCTTGATATATTTGAAAATTCATAGTGCTTTAAGAGTAATATGATATTGGACATTGGAACATCATGCATGAAGATATATGGTAATTAGCATCAAGGTATCATGGCATAATTATTATCATAGGGAAGGCTGTCATTTGTAATTGGTTATTATATTTCCCAGTATTGAGCAAAATAATATTAAAAATACTTCTCCCAAATATCATTTGCTTGTTCTTTTTGTTCAAAATCAATTGATCCCTTGCATTATTCACTGGAAGATGAAAAATGTCTTCGCGGGGGGGGGGGGGGAGAGAACCCTCCCAGTGAATTGATAATGACTAAGAATAAAAATGAATTATCCAGAAAAAGTGGAAAAGATGCAAATTTAATTCATTTTTACTGCATCATTTCTTTTCTTCTTTTGGTGTATCGATATGCTCTAGAATTTTGCCAGAAAAAAATTGCCCCCAAAACTCCCTACATTTGTCATAACCCCCCCCCCCCCAAAAAAAAGTAGGTCTGTTGTTTTTTACTTTCTTATGAATGAACTCTTTCCTCCATCTCGATCAGGTTCGGAGGAAATAGACGTGCTTTTTTAGAGAGCAAGCGCTCTGTAAGTAGAAAGAATTGCCACCTGCCAGGGAGGAGGAATGGTATATCAAGTATTGATGTGTCTTAATATCTATTGGATCTCATCCAGGAATATTCCCTCTTTCTTTTTTTTAAAGAACATTTTAACACTGGTTTTCTTTCCAAATAGAGGTAGAAAATACCATGTCGCCCGGGGGAGCAGTTAAATATATTGCTGTACACATGCGTTACCTAAAAAATGTATTTAAAGTGGTGGGTTTTTTTTCAGTTTTGGGCACGGGCCGCGCGTGCACTCGTAAAGGGTATCAAAAACACAAATTTTCAAAAAAAAAGGTGCTTTTGAATGACTGGTCAATGGTCAAACGTGTTTACGGTATGTTTTTTTGTTCCAAAGCTTTTTTTTTTAAGACTAGCCAAACGTGTTTAGGGTATGTTTATTTCCCAAGCTTTTTCCTCCTTGTTTCTGAAAAGTGTTCGGGTTCTTCCCAATGGGGGGCATCCAATACCCAGCATGAATATAGTTTGTCTATTTTTAAGCTTATTGTTAGCAAGTAGACAAAACTTGTTTAGGGGTCATATTCTGTTGACCACTTGTTCAGGGGCCAAAATGTGTAAATGAAGCCTGCGAAAAACTTGTTTAGGGGGTTATTTTGCACACAGAGATAAACTTGTTTAAGGGGTGTTTGGATTAATTTGGTCACGCATGTGTACAGCAATACATTTGACTGGCCCCCCCGGGATGTCGCCATCCCTTGAGGCCCTTTTTTCATAGGAAATTGGTGATGTAACACCATTTAGTGACCATTTCCTTTTGTTGTAGGCCATCAAATCCGCAGTTTGACCACTGTTGAATTGAGATCTGCTGTATCATATCGGAAATTATATATCTGCCCAATTGATAAATCTTTCCTCCCACGCCCTGCTAATTAATTCCCCTTTTTTCGGGGGGGGGGGGGGTATTCATAATTCCTTGCAGTTGAACAATTGCTTTCAAGTGGATGTATGTTTAATGGTAAATATATAACATGGTTGTATCTTATGATATTTCAATATTGAATGATAAATTGTTGCTAGACCATGGGCTCGTAACACAAAGCTTAGCAATCATGGTAGAACAAATTTTTACATTGACTACAATGTATAATTAATTGTGAAAATTAAGCTTACGATTAATCGTTAAACTTTGTATTACGGGACCTGGGCAATATATTTCTTATGAATGGCAAATAAGTTTATCAGTAATAAATGACTAGGAATGTATGGTTTGATAATGATAAATTTTTTTTAAGGAAATAATTTTTATAAACATTTTAATGGGTTTTTTTAATTCACTTTCATATACTTGTACTTTGCTGATCTGAAATGTACACCAAAACGCAAACCATTTATTTTGAAATATATATATGGGAAAAAATCCCATTCAAAATATAAAATTGTGAAAAGAAAATATTCACAGTCATAACATCCAGTTTTGAGATTACCATGGATAATGATAAAATGTGGAAATGCATTTTTTTCGTGCATTTCTTCGTATCTCAACAGGTCAAGTTTGCGAGAGCACTTCCTTGTGTACCGATTTTACTAATTCAATTTGTTGGCCTTCGAAATTGACTTGATTAGGCAAGACGAGAGAGCAGCCGTAAATGGGATTAGCCTTTTTTTCCCCCTCCCTGCACAAGCCGATTCAGATAAACCATGATACATGGTCTTGTTACGTGCATTTACTGTTTAAATGGGAATTTGTGGGATTTCCAGCCTTGATTTATGTATGGTTCATTAACTGACTAGGGGTGGCAGAAGTACAGATCAATTTATATTTATTACAAAAAATCTCATTCTGTGCTCTTTAGAGAATTTTTTTTTTATATGATGTTAGCGATGCACTGTTATTCAATGAAGCAGGTTGGGGAAAAACACAAATCCGTTTACACATACAGCCACTTTAGTTGAAATATCATATCACCCCCCCCCCCCCATAGTTTTTGACAAATGTTATTGAGGCTAACTCAGAGTAATATGTTTAGAAATTAATACTGAAATTTCATTCTCTGCTCTCTAAAGCGGTTTTTCCTAAAGCACTGTTGCATGGAGCAACAGGGGATGTAAATTAGGTTTCAGCTACAACGTGACACAGAACTGATATTTTTTATCCCCCTTTTATCGCAATTGATTGGGGAGCCATATCAGAGTAATATTTCTGATAATTCTATTGAATTGCATTTGCCGATTTCTCTGAAAAAGAACTTTGAACTGTGCAAACATTTCATTGGTTGCATACAGAAATACATATGAATCACCCTCAGTAAAGAGATAAAACAGTCAAACTTTGCCTTATTGATACATATGATCCATATTTACACATTCCTATCTAGCTTTTCCATTAAAGTGATACGAATCATTGTCATTTTAATTATATTCAATAACATCAGTGACATTGAGGAGAAAATTCATACAATTTAGTAAAATAATGCACCCAATCTGATACTTATTTAGGTATGAAGTTGATTTGACCCCCCCCCCTTATAGATAGAGTTAATCCCTACCTACTAAGGGGCTGAGACACCATCTCGTTCTCCACCATCCAGCCCAACACATAAGCCCCTCCCTTTATTACCAAAAAGATGGATTTAGAGTAAAAGAATTATTGCACTTTAAATTTCAGGGATTCATCATGCATCTAAAGTGGCTGTGGATACTAACCAGATGTATATCAGATTGATATTTTGAAACTTTTCGGATCTGAATTTAAATCCCTGAAATTAGTGGGGTAAATGAGTTAAAAAGAATAAACTAGAGTACCAGAGGAACACATTTATTACTTTTCGAGACAGAAAAAAAAAATCATCATTGACTTGACATGGTATCAGTGCTTCAAAGGAAACAATTTTGGTTCAGTGACCTTCCTCAGGTTTTCTATTTGATTTGCGGCTATCTCTTGTTTGACTTTATACATAGATGATCAGTAATTTTGGGCCATTGTTTGCCTCGTTTTTATTCTGAATTCTCCATGGATGCTGCCTTTGTATACTTTGTTTCTGTTAGTTTAGATTTTAGATTACCAGATATTGCAGATGAAATTTGTTTGTTTTTTTCAAATTCAATTGAACTTTTCATTTTATAAGAAATTAGAAATACATGTTATTATATATATTTGTTTATATAATTCATATGAACATCGATGCTGAATTATTGATTGAATGCTGTTCAAAGAAAATTTGAATATAGAACTCTGAATTAAATTTTCTCAATATCTATTGGTTTGAACAATCTGTATAGTAAGTGCTACACCCGACAAGGATATTAACCCCAGCGAATACACATGTACTTCATGTATCAGTTTCTCCAATGATCCAACAAAAACTCAACTTTCTATCAGAAATATGATACATGCGTGATCAAACTTCCGCCTGTTGTTCAGCGCGGGGACTCCTTCGACACTCCATGACATCATCTTGTATCAGTCTTGGTTTGATTTGATGAATTCTAGACAAGATAAGAGAAAGTTTGAATCAATTGCTTGATGTCATTTCTGGCCGTGAGTCAGAGTCGCTGATTGACAGTCCGTCTATCTGCTCCATCTCACGTTTCTTCGTAGTTACATTCTTGTAGACTTCCATTTGGATCTTGATATGTATGTTCTTATCTCAGAGTTGATCGGATATGAGCTTTAGATGGAATAAATTATTAAAATCCATGAAGCTTCTGTTATTTGTTTTCCTTTGTTGAAAGGATTGTCAACTGCATGAACTGTCAGTTGTTGTTCTGATACATAGTATGTTTCAATTTTGACGAAAGCAGTACAGATTGAATTGAATCTTGGACATTTTCAAATATGAATTCAACAAACGATGTAAATGTGTCTTCGATTATTATGGAAAGAAAGCTCTCCAGTGTTATATGAAGCTATCTATGATGCTATATTTATATTCATATGTTTTCTTATTTCCATTTTATAACAATTTTTTTGTATTTCCAATTCTAATGTAAGAGTAGACTTGCAGTTTATGAGAATAGTGGCATGATGCTCCTGCGATGTAGACTATCCCCACATTCATTGCCAGCATGGAGGACTTTCATCTCATTGCCATGGCAACAGCATCATTGATCCATGTGGCAAGCACCTTGATGACTCACCGAGAGGTGCTGAGAGATCCTATCCAATGGTCAATGTGAAGTGTTTCCAATACATCTTAAAGCTGAATAAAAATCATGTTAGCCTGATGCAAATGCAAGGATGAGATGGGATGCTAATGTGTTAGGCTGCGAAGACAGTCATCCGGTTCTCGGTAGATGGAGTCCCTCTCAAGTGGGGAGCGTTTCATGTCGCATCTTGTGAGTGGTTTTCACTGACAAAGGTGTTCTTATCCAATCAGATTTCAGGATTCCAGTAGCTTGTAACAAATAGTCTGAGGAAATCACTGAGTACTTGTCTTATGAAATGCTTGCTAGGTGTAATCGGGAGGGACGATAGAATCATTTCCCTCCTCCCACCTGGAAGCAACAGTTTCCTTAAGGCATGGGGAGTGAGAAGGCAGGGGGTGTTTAGGAGGTTAGTTGGACCCTCTTGATGAAGTATGATGGCGTTCAGTATGTGTCGAGGACGAGGATCTGGAGGATCAGTTGCGGGTGCTTCTTGTAGCCCTTTTGGCGCAGCCTGCCAGCCTCAGATCCTGGAGGAGAGTTACATGGTCTGGTATTCGGTACCTGAGTAAGTGGTTCTGTTCATTCTGCATTCCTTTCCTTAACCCGTTTACTACTGAATTCTGTGATTATCATAGGCTCTGATGCTACTGGAACCAGGGACCTTCTGGTTCTAGTAGGCAACAGAGTAAGGTATCCGCGAGAGGCTTTTCAGTATTCAACTGACATGATTGGAAAAAGGTTAACATTTGTTTTTAATGATGAAGTCATCACCTGGCTAGGATGGGCGGTAGGTTGCGCATACATGGAGATATTAAATTCCTGTGTGCCTGGTATAAGGTTATAAGCTCAAGCGCTACACATAATTTGCAGTGTATTTTAGAGTTAACGCCCTTCAGCCCGATCAACAAGATATGCATAATTTCTAATGCCCATCTGCCAGTCAGGGGACAAAGTTAGAGCACGACAGTATTGGTAAAAGAAAAGAATGTACCGAGCTGGCTATCAGACCCTTTGGGTGGGGCTTCAAGAACCCAACCCAATATCATCAAGGGTTTGGCATTAATGTGGGGATTGAATGTGAATGCTCTCACATGACGTATACTGTGACCCCCCTTGAAACCGTGTCATGCATGGATAAAGAGCGATTGGAGAGAAGTGGCCTTCTGATAGCTCCACCCTTCTAGGCTGATCTTAGGGTACAGCTGTGCTTCCAGACCATACTGTGGAATAAGCCTCTGTTACCACTAGCCGCCCGATCACTGTTTGAAATTTTAATAGTTTCTTCTCAGTTATTGTCTGCTAGGTAACTTAGGTTGTAACGGGAGTATTTTCCAACCAAAAATTGTCTATAAATTTTGGAGTTCAAAATTGAAAATATACTGTATTAGTTTGTATTCGCTGATTCAACCAGAAGTACTGGTACTTGTGGAGATGGTTCATATATACTCATAGGGTCCAATTCTGCTAGTAAAATTTATTTTCCCCCTATCATTTTTTGTCTTGCTCTATTTAATAGAACACTGGGAAAGTACTAGAGCATATTTTATATTCAAAATGTCATAGTTTTCAAACTAGATTCCATTGTACTGTTCACGTCTGCATACCACACCGTAACATTTGCACTACTGCCGATCCCTGTTTGCTACGTACATACCCAATGTGAGTTTGCATCAAATATGCGTCACTGTATGCATAGTTTCAGTGACACTTCAGGTCAGATATACATAAAGCTTTTTTTCTGTACATTGTTGATCTTGTCTGGTTTACTCTTTGAAGAGCAGTTGCACAAGCTTTGCCAATGAGTATACAAAATTGACTGAATCTCTACGGATGCACTCTCAGAATTATTTTAACCAACTTATCTAAAGTTGGTTTAAATATGAATATACCAACTCTTAATTGTTAAAAAAAAAAGAATTGCATAGAAAAAAATTATGATTTTTTTTTAACCAACAGTAGGCCTCTTCATATTTTAACCAACTTTTGTGCTGGTTAAGAAAGTTGCATTGAAAGGAATTTTGATTTTTTTTAAACAACAGTTGGTCATTTTATATTTTAATCAGCCTTTGGGTTGGTTAAGGAGAGTGTGCGGTCCTCGATCACTATAAACCCTCTGGAACTTCCAATGGGTCAAAACACAAGTTGTGCCCGCCTCAGTTGCATCAAGGCTAGATTATCGATATTAATTAGACGAGACAATTATAATGCTGTATAACAGCATGCAAATATTTTGTAATTCCCCCCACACCCAATTTATAACCGCTGCATTCTTTGCGTGCATTTCAGTTTTGTTAAACACCCAAACCACTACTTGAACATTAAAAAGGTAGTTTTAATCTGAAGGATATTAATAATAGCACCTCATGATCGAATTGTTTGCAAAGATGGTCACTATTAATCACTTGATTGGAATTTTAGAATAGGGAGAGATATAGCACTTTACAATATGCTTTTAGAATTTTTATCAGTTTGGAATTTTGGGTGAATATGGGCATGCATGGGCTGTTTCTGGCCTTAAATATCAATCTTTTTATTAAAAGCAAGACTACTCGTTAGAAGGAGTGCATTTTAATATTACATACCATGGTTTCCAATGTTACAAATAGTTTTCATTTTCCCTCCTTGTTCATCATTAGTGGTCACAAGTTATTATTTTACATGACTCGCTGAATGAAAGTCATAGATGCCTTTGGGCCTTAGTAGCCCAATTAACCCTCCTAATTACCGTCAACGTGCTTTCTTAAGGAGGTATGAGTTGGCATTTTCCGATGTGCCCCTGAGCTAAGGTCAACATTTGCGCTTTCATGACTGACAAGTGTTCGCATGGGTGTCCCTTGAATGAAAAGTTTAGATTGTGGTATATTGATCTTAACCACAGTCTTAACTTTATTCTACTTGGGCACTTTGTGGATTCAACGGTAGTATGATAGGGGAAGTTATTATATAAGCCATGACAATTGATCAAATCTTGAGGTTAGTAGCCAATGACCACAATCTAGTAGGAAAGAATCATTTGTCAAAGTTGTAGAATTTGCTATATCAATTCACTTATAAAGCCTCTGATATCTTTCATTTTATTCAAACATAGATTTAAACCCTGGAATTGACTAAAATACCAAACCTTAGTCATTTCTTAAACATCAAGTTTATGTACATTGTATGGAGTAAGAATATTTTCTCTTAATTTAGATTCATATTTGAATGTAAACATTCATTTGTGTGAACTGTATCTCATATGAGCTTTTCAAAGTGAGGGATGATGTGAACCTATCAGATCCGGAGAGTCTCATTCGGGTTCCATGACATTTGCTCCGGTGACAATTGTTCCGCTACAAATTCCACGCATTAATGGAATGACCAACTTCAACCCTGGATTTAACACTTAAACCCTATCCTAAACCTAACCATAAACCTATCATAAAACCCTCACCCTATATCTTTGACAAAATAAAGCCCCGGAGCAAATGTTGTGTCACCCTTATTTGAACTACTTCTCTCCAGAATGTACTCTGACTGGTCCAGTATTCCTCTTTTCACCCTTTCTGCTTCCAATATAAACATTTATTCCTCCACTCTTGCTATTCGCATATAAATATCCCCCTGTGGTTCGACAGTGGGGGTGTTGCTGCTATTTCAGTCCCATTTGCTTAAAACCTTCTAAAACTATTCTCGCTTGAAATGCCTGTCTTAATTTGAGAATTTCCCCCTCCCAAATAAGAGCCAGCAGTTTAATCCTGCAGCTCAGGCATGCATTGTCCTGGGATTTGGGTGTCTTTCACAGCTATCATCGTTCATTATCATGCAAAGCATGAGGCGCTGAGTACAAGATGCAATGGATATCCCCAGCAATTTCGAGACTTTGTTTCACAAATGAGCCAAGGTGTGGCCATAATAGTGCTGATGAGTACCAGGCCGCCGGCTCAGTCTGCTTAAGCTCTGAAGCTCTGGATGGAACTCGCCTGAAAAGCTAATTTTCTACCCAGACAACATGATAGCAAGGCTATGACTAAGCCATGACATTTTCATTAAAAGAAATTCTCCCTCTTTACATCCAGGATAAGAGAATGAGCCTCTAAAATGTAGACGTCTACTGTAAACTTTGTTCCGACTTAAGATGAGTTATTAACTTATTTGCTCATCCCAATCCCCTCATCTTTTTATCCCATTTCTTAAGTAGGATATTGGGTTAGAAAACAGTATCAGTTTTAGATCTTTGGTTTATGGTGCGCGTCATGGAAGCATCTCATGACTTCAGTCATGTCTGCTTCTCAAATTTATTTTCGTTTTCTTTCTTTTTTCCTTCTTAAGAAGAATGTATGCTAATTTGCAGCAGACGTTCAAGCGCCTAGAATGGACTGGTACTTGGTTATTCATCAATTTCTCCTTTTTTTCAGTCAGATTTGATAAAGACCTGGAGTTATCCATTTTAGTTTCAAATCTATAATTCTAATGTTTGATATTACCTATTCTCCTACTATGAGCTCTGCATCCTTCTAATTGGTTATTTTCATGATACCTGCATTGTTTTTATAGTCTTTTGATGGAAATAGGAAACTGAGAAGTATAACATCAATCATCCAAAGTTCTTATTTCCTCCTTTATATTCCAAATATAATACATGTTTGCACATTCATGAATAATAAAATTGAATGGCAGGCACAAATATGTATTAAACATTTTTAAAGAACCATTTTTCATAATTGTTTATTTATCTCAATTATCTACGCTCTCTCTTTCCAGGGTGGTCACTGGTGTACGATCTATCTTTGCTATGAACAACTGACGAGAACACAGTCTTGTATGATCATTTTTCAATTTTAGTTTTGTTTATTTCATGTTCCATATAAACTCGCTGTATATTCAAGAGCTGGAGTTATAATCTTGAAGAGGTAAAGAAATATGACAAAGATATAGATTATTCAAATTTCTTGACAAATTTCCAGTTACACCCTATTTATTCTTGTTTCATACTGTTGTTCTTTCAGATCTGCGTACACAATGTCAGCATTGAAGCTGCCTTGTGACCCAGAACCAGACCCTGATCCACTAGCCTGTCTGGAAGCCTTAGGACCGACCTCATCCTTCCCAGATTCCATTGAGGCCTTGGACTTCATCGACTCCGAGAGCGTCACGACTCAGGGAAGCAAGGAGAACCTCTTGGACATCGACGACTACGCATCCGTCAAAAGAGATGCCTTGGACACCGACAAGCTGAACCAATTGAACAATAACACGGTGTACGCGGACATCTCGGAACCTCCGTACCAGAGCATCGACAGGGCCTGGCTGAAGTCAGGACGCAAAGCCATGGCGATGGCCAACACGAACCAAAGCAATCAGACACAGTCGGTGGCCATCATCGAAGATGACCCCTTGAACCCTGACTATGCAGCAGTGAAGCATGTGGTCACCTTCTCAGAACCCCACACCCCGCCCCTTCCTATCAGAGACATACCAGTCAGAGACACAGCAGTCAGTGACACGCCCCCTGAACTTCCCCCACTGGAGGTCAGGAGAAGACCCCCTTCGGAGACCCACTCCCACTCATCACCACGCTCCAGCAAGAGCAATAGTGGTTCAGACTTTGATATTAACACCAGCAGGACTAAAGTGATTTGTAATGATAGGGTCAAGTTTGGGTCGCTGGATCCCAGGAAACTTGAGGATGTGACACCATCGAGATTCAGGAATGGGCGCTACGAGAACCCCTGGGAGAGATGGAGGTTCCCTTCCCTAGGCAATACACTTAAATGGTTTTTCTTAAGTAAAAACAACAGCAGCGTCCCATCAAAGTCGGTTAGTATCTTAAGAAGTTCTTGGGGCTGTTTCATAAAGCTGTTTATAAGTTATACTCAACTTTACACATAACTTTATGCATGACTTGTAACTCGTTCTTGGACACCAATGTCCATTCCCATGAGCTAAAGCTAAATCTCATCCATGTAGATGGCGATTCTTATATTAACAAGCAAGTTTATGATTTATTAACATTTAATTATGGTTGTATGAAATCAATTTCCCACTGAAAAGAAGAGGTGTCTTATTCAGCACAAAAACAAGTCACTTGCCCTGTATGAAGTCATGCAGACTTACAAACAGCTCCATGAAACATCACCCAGGTATTCTGTACTTGACAAAAGCCTTTTCTTGAATTCTTTTTTCTTAAAAAACTATTAAATACCCCTCTTCCTTCTTCTAAGGTACAGAATGATTATATCAACCTATCAGGTAAAAAATTAATTGTATATTTTCAGGGGCTACTTATCACAGCAAACTGCCTTAATCTGCAACATTGGATAAGCTTTGACATTGCAGTCAATAAGGATTTCCAGGGCTCCGTTTTTTCAGTTTCCACTGCTCTTTTGAGCATTTTGAGGTGAAATGGCCCAGAGCTCCCGTTTAATTTTTTTTTTTCTGTAACCTATAGATTTATCTCAACTTGATCTACCATGTATCTATCTATCTATTTGGGGGAGGAGGATCAGGATGGGGGTTCTGAAGTGACATCTTGATGAATGAAAGCGGTAAATGTTAATAGTAATCATTAATACAGATTAACTGAATTTAGGTGCTTTTGTGAGCTTCAGGTTCAAAATCTAGTTTGAAAACAAGTTTATTCTCATGACTCTCATGATGCAATTGGAAAAGAATATCAAGTGTGTTCTTGGCAGCTGTATGAAGAAAGCACAGAAACATGGAGAAGACTTGAGCCATTCAATGAAATAAGAATGTTTTGCTCCTAATTCTTTAACTTGTCTGTGACCCTTATCCAATCACTCCCATCTCCCAAATCAGTTGTGTCACCCTTGTTGGAATCGATCTAGAGTGATGGCGCTGATTCATCCATTTTAGATCCGATCCGGTGACCTCCCAGGGCACGGGAAGCGTTGGAAGGACTTCTTTCAGACAGGTCCAAGATTGCCATTCAGGGGAGTGTCTCAAGAAGCATCTTGTCAGGGGTTATCCCTGGTGAATATGCTCTAAGCCAATCGGATGCAAGGATTTCAGTAGCTTATAACAGTTTTCAGTGATTTCCTCTAACTTGTTTGGTTCATGAAATGCTCCCTTGTTTTCATTGTGTACCTTGAAGCCACTTTCACATCAGGTTCTTTGAACTTGTTCCCTACAGGTCTATGACTGAGTAAAGGATTACTAGGATTTCAGGAAAGTTGTTGATTTAAAGTATTTTCAGTGATTGTCACTGACAAATTTGCAGTTAGCCAATCAGATGCATCGATTTCAGTAGCTTATAACACTTGTCAGTGGAAATCACTGATTTTATATTTCATGAAACTGTATCCTAGTTTGTGCTTCGTTATGTCCCTTGAGGCTACTTTCACATCAGGTTCTTTGCAATTCTTCACTCTTCACGAAGTAGATGCAAGGATTTCAGTTGTCAGTGAAAATTACTGACTGTAATTATGTTTCACGAAATGCTGCCTTAGTCTTTGCTTCATCATATTCTTTGAAGCTACTTTCACATATTGTTCTTTGAACTTCGTCACTCTGACCAATCACGTGCAAGGATTTTAGTAGCTTACAACAATTTTCGGTTGTTTTTTTTCCAGAGTATTTGTTTTACCCTGTGAACTTTGCTTCAATGTGTCCCTTGAAGCCACTGTCACATCAAGTTCTTCCCATTCCTCTCCCCCTTAATACTGGGTAAAGGATTACAGGGATTTTTGGAAAGTTATTGAAGTTCAGTCATGGCTTTCACAGACATCTGATGATGTCAGGGAATATTAATTCTCTTTCTAGAAAATCGATTGAGGCTTGAGATCGCGATGAACCAACATCTGTAATCCATATCAGTTCATACTCAAATAAAATCAAATCTCCTGAGCTCGTATGTTAAAATCCATGCCACATTTGATTGATACAGCATGCATATTTGGCTTAGCAGTGACTTTATGAGCCGTGGATACTCTGTTTTTGCATAAAAGTGCATTTATAAACCCTTTTCATTTATTTATTATTGGATTTGCCAAATCGTTCTTGCTAAAATAACTTCAGCTGGTATCAGCCATGTAAAAGTCACTATTCATCATGTCTTCATCGGAGTATGACTTGCATGTTATAATAAAATCAACTTCACGGCCATGCAAAGAACCTTATCTTGATTCGGGGGAAAAAAAGGTCTGCATGGACAGAAGGCCTGTGAGCTGAAACTGTGTGACTGCAACGCAGTAAGCTAGGAGATTGGATGATTTGATTTTGCTATCAGAAATGTACATGTATACTGTAGATTTATTTCAGTTAATATATACGTGGAGCTGATACAGGGTGCTTTGCAAAAATGAAATATTTCCAGTACTGATATTGTTGGGATATCTCTATACATTGTACACCAAGAAGTACAGTATAGGCCTATAGATACAATAAAATTATAGGATATTATAGATTTTTTTTCCATAGTAGTGTAACAAAATAATTTTATTTGTGGTATCAGTCTTATGTGAACTAATGCTTTATTAGGTAAAGAATTACATTTTTGTGAATTCAGGTACTTAAGGTGAAATTGAACCGGCCAAAAAAGAAAGTAAGTTGCTTTCCTACTACTGCATTTTTAAATTTATGGTCCTGCTTTTAGCCCCCCCCCCCCCCCAAAAAAAAAAAAAATTGAATTAAGAGAGTTTTTATTTGCGATTTACAGTATTCTTTTGATTTGTTTATCGGGCATTGCAATTCATTGTAGTTAAATCATGAAAGTAAGTAAGACCATCTCAAATATTCAGCTTAAACTTTACAGCAACAAGAGAGTTGATAGAGTTGGACAAGAACAGGCAATTATAAAAGTTTCCCTACTTAACCAAAACAAAAACATCAAAATGGTCAAAATACTGTACATGTAATCCTCTACTCTGTAAATCAATACAGCGAACTAATAACCTGTCTATTTTGAAAACCTTTCGTATTCTGCATATTTCATATCTATATTTTTCATTGCTCAGTGTTTCTATATGGCTCCTGGCTTCCTGCGATTTCCAGTGCTTAATCAGAGAAGATGAAATGTTTCTCGGCTATTTTACATACATGTGCAGTGTGTACATGTATATCTCACTAAAGTTTGGCAATCATACCACTTTCATAATTGAGGGTCAATTCCGTTGACATTAACTGTCAGATAATGTCAGATCCGATTAGGAGATGCTTGGCACACGCAAATACATTGTTTCCAGAATGATATGAAAGTGGAAAATAAAAACCTTTGCTGATAACAACCGGGGATTCACAATGTTCACCACAATGTCATGAAAATTGTTTTATTATAGAGAATCTTTACTTCACTTTATCGGGACGGAAACTTGTTATAATGCACCGTAAATTTGAAGTCGTCATTGTGCCAAAGTTTTTGGTTGGTTTGTTTTACCAATCTTGCCTGGATCTGCTATTATTAGAATGGTTGTACCTGAAAATGGGGTACTTTTGCAATACCCTGCCAGGTGTCGTTTGTATTTCAAATTTTCAATAAAGTGCAAATAATTATGGTTTTGCCAGTGATTTTGCCATTGCTAGTAATAGTTGGATGGCATATGAAACCTAAATAGGATGAAACTTGAATATGAAACATGCAGTACAATAATACAAGCAGCCCTCTGGCCATCACTACCGAATTTATCAAAGCTGAATATGTAATTTGATATATATTGTTTTAACATTTTGTAGATTATCTTCTTGGTGATAACGTCAAAAGTATATCATTTCTTGAGGTTTGGTATGATTAGTGATAATATTCATTCAAGAGAAATTTGATGGCAATTTAAGCTGTTACAGTTGAATGTGTAGTGCTTGCCCATATGTGAATGTACGGTAGCATGAAGCGCCTGCATGTCTCATGCCATTTTTTTTATCACGAGGAAAATCACTCAGTTCATCCAGGTACTGTTCAGAATAGTTTATATCTGATTCGGATGCGGATAGCAAGCATCGCAAAGCGAGTTTGGAACCAGGCGTGTTAAAGTTGTCACAGTTCTTATGGTATTGCCATTAGCATGGAAATATGAAAAACACATCATGCCTTGATCTTGTTATATATCATGGGCATGCAATAATGCATTCCAGCTTAAAAGAATTCCGATCAAGCTCATTAGAGTGAGCCACGATCAAATTGGCAACGCGCTCAAGGATCATTGCATTATCATCTTTGATAGATTGTTCACTGTACATGTATGAGCTGAGAGTCATTCATAATGTAGTTTTTTTGGGGATATACTTTTACCAGATTTAGAAACGTAGGGGGGGGGGGGAACCTATCGGGTGCTTTAATCGAGTAATTAATAGGAACTAGTAACGTGTAATAGATAACTTACTACTTTTACAGGAGGATAATTCAATTACTGTGCAATCGGGGTACAACGTTTTAATTCTATAAATAACTAGATCTTTGAAGGCTATATTTAGGTTAATCTCTTGTGTACTATGTATCGGGTCTGACTTCCTTGTAACTCAACAGGGATACTAGCAGTCGATCCACAGAGGTATTGCTATATACATGTAGTATGCCAAACATATTTAAAAAATATTTAATCATTATTTTGTGCCAGATTGCCTGCCTAAATTGTTTCTAAATTATATTTCAAAAAGAAAGAAACAAAAATTTATGCATTCTTGAAAAAAGAGCGCTTGAATTTTATTTTTGAAAATTTGAATACTATAATAAATGCAAATTTTTTATTCAATAAATAATTCTGTTTGTAATTGTCAGTGACCAACTTTCCAACCCTTTCCCCACCCATCCACCCTCCTCCCCATCCATTTTTTTAAAATAATGCAATGACCATTTTTACTGCAATTTTCAATCTTAAACTAGTATCTTAAAGGGGGAAGTCTACCAAGTTATTTTGCTCCCCCTCCATTATGTCAAGTAATGTACATGTAAGTTTCAGTTATATTTTCTCATTTCTAACAAGGGAATACAAAATGAGCAATGAAGACAGATAGAAAAATATAATTAATATTAACTTTAGAGGCACATACTCTACAGTGTAGTTTAACATAGGCCGTGGTGGTCTAACTCTATGCCAAAATTATTGAAAGCTGAAAATTTCAGCATTTTCTTTACATCGAATGTTTCTTAAATATAATTTTGCTTTTTCTTCATGCTTTAATGGTAAAGAAAACTATTTTAATTATTATTCCCAGAGAGTTATGAATATTAATGTGATCGTAAAATAAGCTGATAAATTGAATCTGTAATTTTGGAAATTCATGTCACAATCGGCTATCCATAGTTTAAACACAATCAGAATTTTAATTAAACTACCGGTAGACTACAGAGTATGGGCCAGAATATATAGATAGTTCCATGTTTCTCTCCCTTTTATCTTTATGCCAATTTGCCAAGGCAGAATCACCCTTTAAATGAACCCCCCCCCCCAGCTAGAATTTGGGTTCCTGTAACACTACAGAGGTGTCAATGGTCGGTATGAGGAGGGATTATCAAATTCTCTCGCATCGTCGCGCCTAATAAAAGACAAAGGAGGTATTTGGAGGTTCCTTCATACCTTTCAGGATTAATGACATCCCATTTCCTCCCATCTCAGTGAGATGACAGGGAGCTATTTTTGTCGCATTGATAGAGGGCAGGCTTTTGTTTACTTCCTGGCACTTTTTTTTTTTTTTTTTGAGAATCTCTCGATGGGAGCTGCTCGCAAATGATGTCACATATTGAAAATTTTGAACAGTCGTCATGATTCCCTGGCCTTGTTCTTTGATGGATTTTCATCAAAACTTCACCAATATATAAATATTTTTTTGCTATTATTTAAACTAATGTATTGTATAATAGGGTGGCCTATCCTTTAATTTGTTATCAGAATAGGACATTTTACCTGCTTTCAAATGACTGCAAACGCTTGAGCCATTCGCTTTATAATCTGACATTTTTGATGTAACGTAGTTTTGGTATTTCATCTTGACTTGTGCAAAAATATACTTTGCACTAAATTATACATTCAGGGGCGATAACAAATAAATGCATATTTCAGCATAAGATGTAAAGTTGTTTGTGTGTGTTTGAGTTTTACATGTAGGTTTAGTTGTATGCTAGTACTAGGATGTTACTTTGCCTCTATTGCACCCAATATTAAACATGTCCCTTGCACATGTAATAGTGGGAGTGGAATGGGATGGTGAGGGGGGTCATCAACAGTAGATGTAAAGTTGTTTGGTATTGAGTTTACACACAGGTTTATTTGCATACTAGGGTGTCACTGCACCTATTATTGAACATGCCTCTTACACATTGGGAGTGGAATGGGGTGGGAGGGGAGGGGAGGGGATGGGGTCGTCAGCAGTAGATGTAAAGTTGTTTCTGTATGTTTGACTTCTACATATAGGTTTACTTTTATACTAGTTAGGATGTAACCTTCACTCTTTTGCACCCAATATTAAACATATCCCATGCACATGTAACACTGGGAGTTGAATGGGATGGGGAGGGGAGGGGGGGGGGTCATCAGTGGTAGATGTAAAGTTGTTAGTGAATCAAGTTTACACATACATGTTGTATGCAAGGATATCACTTTGCACTCAATGTTAAACATACTTGTTGGAGTTGGAGGAGAGGGTGGGGCAGTCATCGGCAGTAGATGTAAAGCTCTTTTATGGTTTGTTATTTTGTGTTCACTTGTGAGATTTTATATTTTACTCTTAATTTCTGTCTCCAACAGTCAATGTTGAACAAATCTACACAGGTGGAATTGGTTGGGGGTGGGGAATGGATTTAAATGTATTTTTGACATTTTCTAGTCATTCTGTAAACTTTTATTGGTTTTTCAAGGTTGACTTGAAAGGGTTTATAACTTAAAATTTTGTGATTTATCGCAAGGGTAATTTCTGTATTGATTATGGCACATTATATGTAATGTTGACATTGTATGAAACATATTGGAATTTAAACTTTCCTATTTTTAGTAAAATTCACAACCCACAACTTTAATCTGAAGCCGACAAATACGGAGGTTAACTTCACGAACTGGCCAAGAATGAATGAAAACACTTTATCTCCATCTCACTATAAACCGTGGGTGATGCCGGCGGGCCTCTATCTTCATTCGTTACACCCCCAGCAGGTGTTTAGAGCAGACAGCTGCTAATTGCCCTCCCCGCTCCTCTGGGGAGACGGTGGCCCTTCGTCGACACCGGTGACTAATCATCCCAAAGATATGACCAGAAATGAATAGATATAGAATCTAAGCCGATGACAGAGCAATTTCTAAACACTTTTAATCTGTTTACATTTCAATTACTACCTGACACTCCAAGTTTTGGTTGCTCTTCTAAACGCCTTCAGCTTTTTAAAGATTTCAGTTGAGTCCCGAGATGATATAGTTTAAATAGAACACTGCACAGTAAAAAAAAAATTATTCAACATTGTTTGGACATTTAACCAAATGTTATAAAACATTTGAACAGTAATGTTAATTTTTTTATTGATTATCAAATTGAAGATTGCTCTTAATTTTATTATCTTTTAACATTTAAACGGTACCCAATCAGTTTACTACTTTTAAATATCTGATGAATTTTCATATGCAAATAAATTTGCATTTAAACTCAATTTTCCAGAAGTCGATTATTCAACTAAGTCAAAGCAATTTTTGTAGACCAGTGTCCTGTAAAACAAAAGCTGGTGATTAATCGTACGCTTGATTTCCACGATTGATTGTACATTGTAGTCAATGCAATCAGTCGTTAAAAAAATCCGCAACGGTCATTGCTATTAAAGCTTTGTGTTACGGGCCCCTGGTTGTACAGAAACGTTTATTGCATAACTCTCCTAAGTCAAATTTCGCCTACATGTAAAGTCAAACAGATTTCATTAGTCCTAATAGATTCAATTAAGCAAAGTTTCGTTTATTTGAATCAAGCTCACACAAGTGCCATATGTTGAATTATTTCCTGTAAGCGGAAAATGCCTGATCATTTTGACCTACATGTACTTTGAGTATTAAGAAAGATGAGTGAAAAGAAGCAGAGGGTTTACATCTGTAAGGAGTGTTAACCCAAATGCAAAGATCTAACCTGGGATCTTTGGATAGAAGCGGAAAGCTCGCATGCTAATGATGATCAAGTGGTATGATTTAGAACTTGCTTTTCATGTCATACTGATTTATATTCTCCGGATTCCATTGCATTATGGGAAGTAAATTCCATACACATTAATGCATGAGTATTAGAACCCAGACAGTATGCTAGCTGCATTTGTATGCATTTCTGGATTTGTGACTGTCTAAGAACCGGTATCCTTCTTGAAGCCAGCTATGAGATCTCCCTGAACACATTTGATCCATTGAATACGCGCGTGAAATCCATCGTTAAGACTTAGAAGGGGGCAGGGGGATTCTAGGTGGTTCTCCGTCAGTTCTAGTTTTGCTTAATTTTGAGATTCTGGCCTAATCAGCCCTCTTTGGAATTAATCTCCAGATTCAAGAAACCGCATTTTCGTCAGCCTGAATGAGGGTACGCTCACCGTAAGTCAGTGTTCAGTATTTTCACTTAGGTTCCCTGTTAGAGTAGTACATGTATATGATGCCATGTTCTATTTAGTGGAAGTGACATGGTGTAGTGGTTCTGACCCTCGCCTTTCAATCAGTGGGTCATGGGTTCAGATGCTACTCCAAACATTTAATTCCTTGAATTGTCATAAAGATCACGCTGTCCATGTAGGATACCAGTGATGAGTTTGACTTTGTTTATTCGTTCGTGGTCTTATCATATTGACTCTTATTCAGAGGGTCATGGATTCAAATACTACTCCAAATCGTAAGGTCTTCAATTCCCAAGGCTTTGTTCAAAGTTTACTCTGTTGACGTACATGTATGCCACTGGTTATTCAAGAGAATGATGATGAGTTTTACTTTATTTGTCTTTGGTCTAGTGTTTCTGACTCATATTTCAGTCAGAGGGTCATGGGTTCAAATGCCCCTCTTAACCCTAAATTCTTAAATTCTCACAGGTATTATACAGATACCAAGTACTAGATGGCAGTAGAGTACTATAGTAGGTGCGCTATACACGTATTCACTGCAAAAACTCCGGTGTTGATTTAACACCAGCCCGGAATCTATATATGTCCACACCAGAGAAGTGTTAAACAACACCAGTTTTGGTATTAGTCTAACACCAGATAGGTGTTTATACAACACCAATTAGTATTAAAACAGCATCGGTTTGATTCCAAACTGGTGTTGTTTCAATACTTCTCTGGTGTGGACATATATAGATTCCGGGCTGGTGTTAAATCAACACCGGAGTGTTTGCAGTGTACATGTAAACAGACCTATATCATTATTATCAGGGTATCGTGAATTATATTATCCTGAGCCAAAACAAGAGTGCATCTCCACCCGCAAATTAGCTTGATAATTCACCAAACAATGCACTATTTTACAGAAATAACCAAGTTGGCTGACCTAGGACTGTATCTAGAGACAATTCCCATGAGATATCCTGAATATTGAATTCGCATTACATATAATCTTGATCATTCTGTTCGGGGTAATTTACTGGATTAAAAGAATGGGATAACTTGGGCCGATGGAGATGGGCCTATCCAGGCCGGGGGGGCCTCGGACCCCCCCCCCTCCACGATTTGCGCAATATTTTCGCTGCGCAAATTTTTTGACCGCGCTGCTCGCTGACTTTTTACTTCAAGTCTTACGCAACTTTTGAGACCAGTTTGGCGTCGTCCGGGTACGCGGTTTCGAAATTACGCAACATCATGTAAGTGCATGTCAGACCCAAAATTGCTCAAAAACGTGATTTCGTGTGCAAGTCAATGCAAATTGTGTTTTCAACCAAAAATCATAAATGTATGATTATTTTTAGTTTTGCTGGTCTAAATGTATTTATTTTATGCTGCTTAGGTAAAAAAACAAGGAAATACATAAGAAATTGTATAAAAACAATATAATACATAAGAAATTGATCTAATATCGCAATGTTTTTCATGTACACTTGCTAAGAACACCACAAAGAGTTTCTATACCAAAAATTAGAGCATTTGGAGCTTTATTTGGGGAGTTAGTGGGAAAAGTATGATTTCGCATACTAATTACGCATAAATTAGCATAATCACTATAATACATGTAGCAATTTGCATGAAATAAATTACGATGCAGTTTTGTAGATTATGTCCCAGATAACCTGCTGTGCCAATTTTCGGCGCAATCGCGCGGCCAACAGACGAGATCTCAAGGCCCCCCCCCCCCCTGCCATATGAACTCCCAAAATACCCCGGCCTAGATAGGGTTAAGAGAGGAGCATTGCCTGGAAGAAGGTCAGTTCAAATATTAATAAATCCATGACTAAGTTGTGACTGAAGTTTCCTGGTTCCCGGCACTGCGGCTGAGCTCTCCGCCGTAAGTTTACAGGGGGGGGGGTTTGGGTGAGTAACCGTCTTTTTCAATATTCCTAATCCCGTATTACGGTCAAGGTTTTAAAATTGAAAGGTGTGAGGAGAGTTAAGGGATAGTTTGATCTGATCACTCTCCTGTCGTGCCATCCGAGCTAGTCTCCGGTGACAGCTGATTTTTCTGTGGCAGATTTAAAATTCGGGTTATGCACCAAATTGACGATCCAAAGCCTGATGTGATTGACGAAGATGATAAAGATTCAACAAATAAAATAGTTTATGCACCAAAATTGATGACCCAAAGCCTAATGTGATTGACTAAGATGATACAGATTCCACAAATAAAACAGTTTGTTTTTAAGTTAGGCACTTATATCATGATTGCAATCCTGTAGCCTATAGGTGGGACAGGAATGGCCTGAGCTTCAGAAGCAAAGTTGTCAGATATCCATCTAATATCTTTGAATTTGTGAGAAGGGTACCACTATACTGTTCAGAATCTTTCCAGTTAGGCATGGTCTCATGTTTGTCACATGCCAATTTGCTGGTCCGCCAATGTACTCTGCTTGCTGGGTGAAGATCTGGCATGGTGTATAGCAAACCTGTATTATTTGCATCTTTTTAGAAAGTTAATAACTTCCATTTTGTCTGAAAAATTCAGTGACCGGTTTCGTTTATCGTGTCACAATAACCAAATTTCAATAACAGGTTTAAAACTACTGAAATCATTCAATTTGATTGGCTAGTAATAAGCTTTTTATAGAAACTTGGCGTAGAAACTTGGCATTTGTTATTATAACAAGTCATTATGAAATGGGACCAGGGTCCTGTTTCATAAAGACTTGTTATAATAACAAATGCACAATTTCTATAACAAATTTACTATCAGCCAATCAGATTGAAGATTGATTGCAAATTTGTTAGTATAAACAAGTTTTATGAAATGGGCCCCAGGTATTTGTTATTATACATTATCATACATTATTAAAGAGATGCTGTATAATTCTCAGCCTGCCCAGAAACAATTTTTTATACTCTTGACAAAGTTAATTCACCCCTTAAAGAAGATTTACATGTACATGTATGTAGTATCAAAAATCTCCAATTTTTTCTCCTATTCATATCAAAGTAATTACTCACAAGTCTCATAATGACATTGCATTTTTATCTCCTTCATCATGAAATGAGTTAACATTTATATGAATCACCCCTGAGAAATTAAATCCTTCTTGTCCATTAAATCATTGTGACCTGTGTATTAAATCTACAGTTCTTTCAAGTAATAATTATCTTTAATATATGCAATTAATTACATTAATTACTCTTAGATCTTGTACCTACATCTCCCCTTCCTTCCTTTTAATAAGGAGTGACGCTGGGGCACCCGTGTAGGTCCCACTCTTTAAATCCATTAAGAATAATTGATCCTTATAGGTCATAGCAGTAATTGGGCTTCCTCTGATTGTTTGAGTTTACAGGTGCAGGCCTCCCTGTAGGAAGGTGTATGCAGTAATGTAATTAGGAGAAGAGGGTTGGCTGATGATAGATGTTAACTTAGGGTTGTGTTCAAGCATTGTATTGTTTTCCAAGGGATCAAGGTCTTTATTGATGAAAACATCGGTACAAGAAGACAAAAAGATGTGTTTGTGGATGATTATTCAATTTCAAGGAGTAAAGGATAAGAGCTCTTCCCCCCCCCCCCCCTCCCCACCACCCCATTGTCTAAACAACTAGTCCTCGTAAGTTGCAAAAGATCCCAAATGAATTCCTACTGGGTTTAAT
This sequence comes from Lytechinus pictus, assembly GCF_037042905.1. NCBI lineage: Eukaryota > Metazoa > Echinodermata > Echinoidea > Temnopleuroida > Toxopneustidae > Lytechinus > Lytechinus pictus. Next base: position 10,167,190 of record NC_087247.1, on the reverse strand, counting down.
TCATGCAACTTGTATTGACACAAATAGAAGAGGAAAAAGGAGCCCCTGTTAGAAAATGTTTAGTTTACCCTGAGTTCAATAGAAAGTGTCTTTTGGTACAAACAGGAATCGAAAAAATATCCCCCATTCAGAAATAGGATGAATTTTGAGAGTTGTATAAAGTTTTTCATATGATGCTCATTTATGTTTAGTTTTTTCCATACATTCATATGATGCACCTTTATCTTTGGTTAATATGCTTATTCATTTACATACACTGGATAGTGGCTATACCATACACACTGTTAAAGTGATGCTCATTTATTTTTGTTTTTTCCACAGACACTAGACAAGACGTTACCAGTGCTAAAACCAGACCGCGATGAGATCAAAGTTCCACCCATTGACGGCGTACGGGTCACATGGATTGGCCACGCCACAGCCCTCGTCCAGTTCGATGGTATCTCGGTGCTGACCGATCCCATCTTCAGCGATCGCTGCAGTCCCATGCCGTGGATGGGTCCCAAGAGGTATCGTCCCCCACCGTGCCAGGTCAAAGACCTCCCCAAGATCGATGCTGTCGTCATCAGCCACTCGCACTTCGACCACCTTGATGCCCCATCCGTGTCTGCCCTGAATGCAAGGTTCGGTTCCGATCTGAGGTGGTTCGTACCGCTCGGTGTCCTGGACTGGATGACCAGCATGGGTTGTGAGAATGTCATCGAGATGGACTGGTGGCAGGAGAACTGTATCCCGACCCACAGCGATGTCACCTTCGCCTTCACCCCGGCTCAACACTGGGGGCAGCGTACACCCACCGACAGGTTCAAGACGCTGTGGGGCTCCTGGTGCATCATGGGACCAAACCATAGCTTCTTCTTTGCCGGAGATACCGGGTACTGCCGAGGCTTTGAGGAGATAGGAAGACGCTATGGTCCCTTCGATCTAGCTGCTATACCAATCGGAGCTTATGAGCCAAGGTAATGATAGAGATCAAAGCATGGGGTATAAGGCCTTGCCAAATGATTTTCAAAGGCATTCGGTAACTTTGTTCATGGTTCAAAAATCAAATAACCTAATCTGCTGCAAATTCAATCGTAAAGGCAATCCTTTTGGTCAGACAGAAATAGCTTGGTTTTTACGAGCCAAATGGTCAGTTATTTGTCAAGATATATATCTATAATTTTGTTATAAGGGTACCACCAAAGAATTCTTCAGGCAGACATGGATTCTGTGTACTGCATGCTGCCGGCCAGGCCTCCCATGGGGTCTACCATTGATATACTAAAATAAAGGAAGTTTAGTCAGTCCCAAAAGTTTCAATCTCAAATAACAAACATTACACTAATTTCAATTGTTGCAATACTAATTAGAGCTTATGAGTGAAAGGTTTTACCATAGATGAAAACAAGGCTTTTGGGCAATTGATGAATGATTGCATTTCTTGCAAATAAGTAGAATTTATTCAATAAAAAGTTTCACTTCCAGTTTTAAAACAAAAAGTCTGTGTAAAATGTACAATTTGATGGTAGTTTCACTAGACTAGGAAAACATAATGAACATAGAACAGACACATGCCATGAAACACAGAAGGAACAGGTTATTGTCTCCATTATCGTGAACGGAAAACAACGATTTGGCAGACAGTCTACCCCTATCCCTTTTTTTTAAACAGAAATTGCATGATCCAGATATAATTACATCTATTACATAATGAGAATCTCTTCCAGGCAAAATGTTTCATGACTGTCATTCAAACTACATTCATATCCTGGGTCCCAATTATTTAAGAAATGTCACATCAATTCCTGACCTAATTCTGGATCCTGTTTTGCCCGCATTCCACAGTTGTCTATTCTAGTTTTCGGCCGTGATGCCTTGATTTGGCATAACAAAATGGAATTAAAATGAAGAGAGGGATACGTCATTATCATAGATTTATTTGAGGAAGGGAGTGGTGAGGCTGCTATGCATTCTTAAAATCATTAACATCATCTGCGTCAGATGGTCAATATTCACTTGGCATAGCTCAGTTGGTCTACATATCAGATAGTCTTACACCACATGGGCTATAGTAATTTGGTCTACTATCAGCTTAGTCTAATTGCAGTTAGGGCTATACCACACTTGGTCTAATACCCACTTGGTCTAATTCTCATTTAGACTAATGCCCATTTGGTCGTGAGGTCCAGTGGCTACAGCACTGGACTCATAATCGCAAGGTTGTGAGTTCGAATCCCCACTCTGCCATTGTCTCCACTTTGATAAAAAAGCCTGAGAGTAATATCTGTCATCTATAAGGTCAGCCACTATTACTGATTAACCTAGACGTACATATAAAATGTTTCCTAGGTAATTGGTTATATACCAGCTTGGCGTTTACCAGCGAAACGCTGTCCTGCCGAGTTCCTACGGGAGTTACCACAAACAGATACAGAAACAGATTGACACTTAATCTACTTATTATTTTTTGCTTTGTCGATTGAAATTTTTATAAATAACATTAGATAAATGTAGCAATATTCAGATAAATATTTCATCTAACCATGGCATGTAGATTATAGATTAAGAGGTGTCAGACAAAGTGGATATTAGACAGATTTAGTATAGTCCATAAACTTCAAATAAGGCAAAATGGTAAATGGGCTAAATGACTTTTAGACCAAATGGTTACTAGACTAGTTGTAGACGAAGTAGGATTAGGCCATGTGGGGATGAGACCAAATGGAAGGTAGACAAAGTGGGAGTGGACCAATCGGCAATTTACCATGTGAACACACAGAGTGAAACCAGTCTTGACAGTCTTCCAAACCACAAGAACACACCTAAATCTTGATAAAAATCTTTGACCTGATATCTATCTATCCCTTCATGGGGGACCAGGAATAGACCTACCACTTCTTTTTACCCTTGGGATCCTTGTAGTCTTGTTGAAATTTGGGTGCAATCGAATGGTGTTGACTGTCGAGTTTCTTCCATTTGTTGAACTCGGTCGGACCAAACGAATGATAAATCATTATTGCCTTATCTGAGTTGGCTCTTGTATTGACAGATTTTATATTAGCTTCTACTAATATATAATGCACCAATAAATAGGTACCTTGATAATAGGCCCAGGTCTCATAAATCCGAGATATTATTATTATCATTAATTGAACAATGTTAAGAAATTTACAAGTTGTTGCCCATTGAAAATTCACATTGACTCTTACTAGTCTGATGTGGATGAAGTGCTGTCCTTACACAGAAATCTATTTATTTTATTGTTTGTGTTGTTGTTCACAATAGGACTGCATTCAATTGCCACTTTTCTACTCGAGAAACACTTTTAAAGGACATTTTGCCATTCAGTGGTAATTCTTTTAATTTGATTGGCTTTTGAGCATTGTTGCCTTGGTAATGAACATTGGATGGTAAATTGACAGAAAATTGTATGCAGCGGGGGCCCAGATGATTTTTGGTCTGGTGTAAAATGAATATGAATTGCATTCCATACAAAATTTCTGTACTGTTATAGTAGTTTATCATATCGATAGAATTGAACAATAAATTAAATCAAATTTGATTAGCATTTCTAGAAATTAAACACTTATAATCAAATTATAGAACATACATGTAGTGTGAAACTTCCCACCCATATAGGACTTCTGCATGCATCTATTAACAATGATCATCATTATCGCTCCAGCAATTGAACAGAAGGCAGTTCAACACTCTCTATTAGTCACTGACATACATGTAGGTTTATACAGGATATGATGATTAAATCTATTTGTTCATACGACCTGTGCACTCACAAATCTTTAATTTTACAGTTTGAAATCATTTGGATGAGCTATTCTGAATTCATCATTGATTTGCTCTACTTTAAGCAAAGCCCCTTACAGATTGCATGGCAGGGAATTCCTTTCTTCCATCACGGCTGTGCTAAATGGAGCATATGAGAAATCCGAAATCCCGTCGTTCACCCCCCGTATCGGCAAACTTAGTTTAAGAGTGAACCAACAAACGCCTCCAAGTTGACAATAGAGGCAATACACGGTGTGTTACCCGAAGGTATAGGACGCATGACCAACATACAGCTTCCTATATGCTCATCGTATCAGCCTCATCATAGTGTCGGTGTGGAAATTGATGTTGGCGTGTGATGCCGGTGACTTAGGCTCGTCTCTTCCTCCTGCACTGCTATCACGTTTGAACTGATGGTGCACCTTGCACCGCCATCAAGGGCCCGTTTCATAAAGAGGAATACAACTGTTGTAGCTTTGCCATAATGGCAACTACCATGGCAACAGGGCTCAGCAGCCAATCAGAAACAAGGTTACCATAATGGCAGAGTTACAACAGTTGTAACACTTTATGAAACGGGCCCCTGATCCAAGAAGACTTGAGGAGAGAGGAAAAAAAGTCATCGAAAGAGGGGTATTAGAGAGTTAATGGATCAAATCAGATCAATGTGGATGAGATAAGCAAGGACCCTGAGAGGGTTCCGAGAAGAAGGGGATACCTTGGGAGGGTTTTCATAAGGCATCTTGGCCGTTGTTTTCACCGACTAACTTGCTCGGAGCCAATCAGATGGGAGGATTTCGGTAGCTTGTAACAGTTGTCTGTGATAAATCCCCGACTGTTTGTTTCGTGAAATGCACCCGGGTTCCTTGTCTCGAGCAGTCTTTCGTTGCCTGAGGGTAGGGGATAAGAAGGCGTGAACGGTTCATGAAAGCCAGGCAAATCATTTCCTCGAGCAGGGGAAGGAACTCTGCAAGACTGCCTGTGCCATTAGCACACATTCACTTCAGAAACTGGCAGAATGTGCACATTTCATACAGGACAGCATTTCCCGGGGGGGGGGGGGGAGGGGGGGGGGAATGGGATGGAGGCACTTGACTTTAATGATGTACACATGTGCGACCTGAAAAAAAAAGTACAATTAAGAAAGTTTATACTGGTTGAGATTAGAATGGACCGGACAATGATGATGATGGTGTTGATGATGTAACAAATGTAAAATATTTTAACAAGTATTAAAAAAAATATATATATATATATTTATATATAAATAAGTCAGGTAAAAAAGGGTATGTTCAGAATTAATCAAATATATCATCTTGAGTATCTTTTTCCCTATTTAGTATTTATTTACCAATACATGTACATCTTTATACAGGATATCATGCTCAGATAGATTGTTTTTCAGCATGGTCTTGTTACATAAAAGATAGAGAAACTTAGGTTCTACAAATATAATGAATTCAATACATTAAAATCAGAAATATCACAGATTTTTATGATCGTCTGGTTTTTAGGATTGTCTGGTTTTTTCACAACCAAGGTTTATAGAGTTACATTTATTTAGGGGGTCAAATTTACAAAAAAGAGGTCACCTGGAAATAAATGAATTAGGTATGATTTTGGCACTTCATATGCCAGTAGTTGGTAAGGTTTATATTAACTTCGTTGACAAGCACTTGGTCTACTTTTCAGATAGTCTAAAACCACATGTGCTAAACCCACTTGGTGAATTTGATCTAATAACCATTTGGTCTACATCACGTTTGGTCTAATACCCACATAAATCAAACATACTACTTTAAGATTTATGTCACACTTGGCTATTCATAGTAACACACTGATTAAAAACTGATTAAAATCAACCCAGCGCACCTTCTTGTATATGGACCCTTCTAAATCTATGTGGTGTTCTGCTTGGAAGCTCATATCTCTGTCAATATCCAACCAAAATTTGATATCGAGGATGGGATATAGGATCCGACCCTTTGGGAGCTGACCCTCACTGTTGATTGGTCAATATCAAGGCCGTTGATCAGCCCCCCGGGAGTTGAAGACACCGCCAGGTGTGAAGTTATCATGTCTTTCCTCTCCTAGGGGGAACTCATTAGAAATGTGTCAAAAAGGGATCCTGTATCCCCCTATCTGGGTCAGAGAGGTATTAAAGGGGGGTTCACCCCGACGATGAGTTGGTTTTAATAAAAGCAGAAAAAGTAGGGGAAAATATTTTTTTGAAGGGTTGATGAAAATTCATCAGACAATTATTACATGGCATGATATTTGAGCAGCTCCCCCATGTATAATGTAATATGAATTCCATCAATTATTTTTTTAATGGAATATGATGAGTACAAAAGTTTTTCTTATACAAGGGGATTATATGAAATCATACTTTTGATAATATATATAATATGATTTTTTTGGGGGGGGAGAAAATAGCATTTTGGCGAATTTCTATCACATGATGTACAGGGGAGCTGCTCGTTTATGACGTCACAAAATCAAAACTTAACCATTCTTAACTCTGTTATCTTTAATAGATTTTCATGAAACCACCAATGTTTTTTATTTTTTCTGCTTTTAAAAAACCCAACTTAACCATCAGGCTGAAACCCCCCCTTTAACACTGTACTGTAGCCAATATTCCCCTTCATTGGAAAGCAGGCTTCTGATGCATCGTGCAGTTGGTGTAGTGACGTCATCCACCTTTTTTATGAGAGAATTGACCTGCTTGTTGCTAGGATAAATTATCCCAATAATGGATGATTGCAGCATCGGTATCCTCTTAATTTTAAACAAATTTCCACAGGATTAAATATATTCTGTAATGGCCTCAAGGGAGATTTTAGATAGTGGGTCAAAGTTACCTCAAATGGGTTAGATTGCCAGCTATATAGTGCTGTATAAAATGATACAAATCTTTAAAATTGGTATGAAGTTGGGATATTTTTCTTCTGCAGGTATTTTATTTATTATCTAGATATAAAAAGGGCTTCAACCAGTGCACAAGGTTCATCTGATTGGTGTGTAGACATGACAAAAAAAAATCATTCTTAATTTCACAATCACCAAGATTTATCTGTCTTAATAATAATAATAATAGCTGGATTTATAAGGCGCTCTTTGCGAGAGGATACGAAGTGCTGCTATTATTACCCCGGCTTTAGCTCGAGCTACCATTACCGGCGCTCAGTACATGCAAGGAATTACTCCTGCCGGGCACCCATTTACCTCACCTGGGTCGAGTGCAGCACAGTGAGGATAAATTTCTTGCTGAAGGAAAACACACCTTGGCTATGATTCGAACCCACGACCCTCTGTTTCAAAGGCGAGAGTCAGAACCACTAGACCACGACGCACACACTTTTAGGGTGAGTTTTCGCCTTCGTCATACCTTCGTCGTTGCTGTTGCTTATGAAGCACGACGAAGCTTGCAGCCGAGTAAGCAAAAGCTTACCAAAAAAAAAGTAAATTGTCGTGAATGTAGGATATAGAACGTTTTCCTCAATAAGGGCTTCAAGTCCACCTAGGGTTGACTGAATCAGTGCTATGAGAATAACACTGATTATATGCAGTAGGCCAAGTGAAATAAGACAAAATGGTATGTAGACAAGCTAGTTGCAGATGGAAGGATTTTAGGCCAAATGGAGTTTGACCAACTTTATTAGACGCAGTGGATATTGTAGTCCAAGCAAGAGTATATATTGCATCATAACTATTCATCTATAGGGCTTCGTAAGAGCAATGTGCTGGTTACTCTGACTTTTAGAGTTTTCAGAGCATTTTCAGAATGAGTTAAATGGAGCAGCCATGAACTTTTATTCAGACAGCATGGTAGATGGGGAAATGTGGATGTCTTGATGAGTGAGATACCGAAAGAGATTTCCCCAAGACATTCATGATACGTGGCACTGTATGTACGCAGACTTCTCTTTTTACATGTACATTACTTTCTGGTCTGACATGGTGTAAAGTAATGCTGAAGAAAACTTTAACAGGAAGCCAGTCTAAAAATGGTCGAGTAATAAGTAGGGCCTATACCCTTAATTTCCAAATTACTATTTTCCCAATATTCAAACTGAAATTTGCCAGATAAGAAAAGTGGAATATGTTCCTCAAAACTTACCAGTCAGAATCGATATTCCTTTATTTTATATAAATCAGATACTACCATTCAAGAGACCTTCTTTCATCAAAAGCGGAATATATTCCTCTGAATTTAACATTCAGAAGTTTTATTCCTTGCATTTTAAAAACAAACAGAGTTAATAGTTGATTTATACTACCTACATAACAGATCATTTCTATATTGTATGACTCAACAGAGGAAGCAAATTAATTATCCCTGCAAAATACTCATCTTTGAAAAGATTGATGGCTGATACGGATGTTTGAAGAAAAAAAACTGTTGAATTTGAGAGGCTCCGAACTGTATATCAGAGAGTATGCATCATGCAAATCCTCCCATTATATGGCAGTTGTAATCATTTTCAGTGTTATATTAGGGATTTCCTATCTCGGGATCAAAAACTGACATGGCAGCAGAGGTTCGACAGGCAAACACCCCTTAATGATGAAGCCCCGAGGTTGCCAAGTTTTATTGGAGAGAAAAGGGGCACCTGAAAGTTGAAATGAAAAAAAAAAAACCTGACCAAAGGGAAGTGTTGATTATGAGGCCTTAGGAAATTAATCATATGTTGGTCTGTCTGATATGTGACGTTCCACGCCTATCAACTTTGTGATACAGTATTTTTTCGTTTCCTGTGAACCTGTGTTTTGGGAGAGGATGCAGGCTGGGTTTCGCACCATGTCCATGCTTGGGATATTGCCCTGAATGTTTTATATTTCAGTGGTGATGACAAGAATGTTTTTCCAAGCATTCCAAATGCATTAAAAAAATATTCCATTGAGTTCAGGTGATAATCATTATTTGTAGCATGATTTTATGTCATTTTGTGTGTGTGTTAATTTCTGATGCACTTCAAAGTCCCCCCCCCCCCACAAAAAAAATTCAAAAGTAAAAAAAATTGCACAATGACTACAAGATGTTGGTAATACTTGTGTACTTTCAGAAGACATCATCATACATTTACGTAATCATGACTATGTATTATATTCAGTGTTTTGATTCTTAACCTTTTAATAAGGAAATAATTTCTTAATTGAAAGTCTTCCCATATTTGGCCTTATTGGTTGTCTCATTCATCAAAGCTCAATCCAATTGTCAACTTTTTTTATAATGGTGACTGTGCAGCTGCTTTGTAATTTCTTATGTCTCAATTCTCTTCCTTTTCTGTTTCCTTTTTCTGTCTATCTGGCTGTCTGTGCCTCTTTGCTGTCTCTTTTCCCCTTTATCTCTCGCTCTCTGTCTTTCTCCCTCCCTTGTCTCCTTATTTGTCTGTGTATACCTGCACCTGTCTTTGTTTATGTCTATTTATCTCTCTCATTGCCTGTATATTTATGTATTTATTTATTCATTTATTTATTTATTCATTTATTTACATGTATGTATGTATTTATTTGATATTCATTCATTCATTTATTTATTCATTTATATATTTATTTATTTATTTGTTAATTTATTTATTCATATATACATATTCCACAAATTTTCAAAGTACATTTCATAATATATCATTTACAGTAGAAATATACATCATTTGCATGACATCTATATGCAGTTTTGAAACGTACCAATAAAATGGGAAAAAAAAGTGGAGGGGCCTACTGAAAATATTTGCATCTGTCTCTTTTTGTTTCTCTCTTTCTGTCTTTGCATCTATCTCTCTGTTTGTTTGTTTTTTGTTTGTTTGTATGTGTGCTTCTCTATCTGTCTCTCTCCTTGCCTGTATATCTGCAGCTGCCGGTCTCTCTTTCTCTGTCTTTGTATCTGCATGTAAGTGTGCATCTCTATGTCTTTGTTTCTCTCTATGTCTTTGTTTTCATATCTCTCTCTATCTCTCTATTTGTCTGTGTATATGTATGGTATTTGGGGTGTGGGTGAGTATGTATGTGTGTGTGTATCTTGCTCTCTCTCTCTCTGTCCATCTCTCTGTTTCTGTCACTCTCTCACAATCTCTATCTCTCTGTCTCTCTCTCCCTCTTCCATCATCCCTACCACTTCCTCCATACATCCTATGCCTCGAGGCACGGTCAGATCCGAGACCTGTTGACGCATCCAATATCGGTTACATCAACTGTGAAATTACAGTTTGTCTCTTTAATTTCCAGGCAGGGCAAATATTAACTCACTTGCCCAATCTCTCTGTAATCAACGGACGATTGCGGAAGTTGATCGTAAATTTGATTTTTGTGAATTGCAACTGATGTATAGCAAATGTCACGGGAAGGGGGCTTTGAAATGAGGTATATAGCTGTGTGAATGCATTGCTGTTATAGTTCAATATTTGGCAAAACATATCTTTATGCAAGAGGGATGGTTTCGTAATTTTAGCAGTAATGGTGAATCTAACCAAGTGGATTCTTGTGGGATCATAGAAATCTGTTTGATTCATACAAAATTTGACCAAAAAGACATAACATGCATCTTCTGGTCTGAAAAATTGCTTCCACTTGAAAGGATCAACTTTCAAGTGGATCAAAGGATCAACTTTCTAGTATGCATAGTTCTGAATTGCATTTTTGCCCATATTATAAAATACACGTGGTTTCAATTATACCTAGTTGCTACAAATTATTATGAATAACTGTTGCGTTTAACTTGTCCAAGTAAGTCTATGAGAAAAATCTGGATTTTTTCCCCCTTTGACTAATCTGACTTTTTTTTTAGCTATATGAAGTTGGCTTTGGCGAGTTTCACTTTATTTGATTATCGTACCACCCCTTTTTCGTCTGCTATTTTTTTTCCTGCAGATTTATGATGAGAGGACAGCACGTCGATCCGGAAGAGGCTGTCCAAATCCACGAAGACGTCAACGCAAGAAAATCTTTAGGCATACATTGGGGTACCTTCGCTCTAGCAAATGAGGTAATTTATTCATTCATTCATCTTATTATTTTTTTATTTTCCTTTTTGCCCATACTGTAGATGGTTCAAGAACCCTGTGCACTGTAGCCCGTCAGAGGCGGTGCAGATACATGAAGACGTCAATTCACGCAAGTCTGTAGGAATACACTGGGGGACGTTTAGACTTGGCAGTGAGGTATATAAATGCTTCTCTTAATACTCTGATCTCACTCTTGTTCGGCCAGTGACTGCTCTGTGCTTTTATTTACGGAAAGGTATCTGTTACAGATAGACATGGAGCTAGGTTAACATCGTCTTCGGCGTTAGGAATAGGGTTCGATTTAGTCATTGGCCCAGGGGTTTGTCTTACAAAGAGTTTGCGATACATTCATATTGATATCAAACTAAGATTGATCTCAAATTTAAGTTAAGAGACTGAGAGGAATAGAGATCAATATAAAATTGATTTAAATCTATTGCGAATCATAGTAATAGGATATTAGTTAAGGAAGAAAATTGATCATGGACTAGATGTTACCTATTAGCACATGGGCGAACTTTTTGTTGTGTATTTGGAGATAAAGGCTTGTTAGATAATACAAATAAATTAGGGTAACAAGGATCAGATATTGGGTTTCCGACATCGGGGTTAACAGAAGTAAATTCAGATCAGGAAGAGGAGGATTAAAACGGGCCTCTTGATTAAGCCAATTTAGGCTTGTGAGCAGTGAGTAATTGTTTCAGGTCAGTAGCTTAAACGGTGTTTTAATTGCTGATGCAATCCTATAGAGGATTCTGCCACAGACAATTGAATAAGCCTGTCTAATACGTGTATTAAGCTGGTAAAAGTGTGATTGATACTCGTTACGACAGCTGTATTGGGGATAGAGAGGAAACGTACATTAATGTCTGTCCGTTTGTTTTTTCTTCGTTCATCCATTTTGATTGACTAGTTCCCTCTTTTGATTGATAGATGTGTATCCCTCAGCTCCATCATATCAGGAATATGTATCACAAAGCTAGCGATTGATCGTAGGACTCATTTTTACGATTGATTACACACTGTAATCAATGTCATCGATCGTAGAAATCAGCTCCACAATCAATTGCTTAGTTCCATGTTACGGGCCCCAGATCTCATCCTCTCATTGCTTAGTGATTGATCATAGAACTCATTTTATGATTGATTGTTTACAAAATTCAGTGGAATCAATCGTAGAAATCATCCCTACGAGCAATTGCTAAGTTCTATGTTACAGGCCCCAGAGCCCGTCCTCTCATTGCCCTCGCTCTCATATGGGTTGGACTGTATTCAGTGGCGTATTTGTAAATGTGTGCCTCAGTTATTCACTAAAATTGCACCCCTCTGAATATTTGATGCAGGGGGGCAGGTGCTGAAATGGCAGCCCTTCCACTTTTCTAGGCTTGTGGTTTCTCTGGTTTGTTCAGATTACACATAAACTTTCTAGGTTTTTACCTGGGATTGGGGTTTTGCTTTTCATGTTTCCATTTTTGCATCCACCGGCATATGCCCTACCCCCTCCCCTCTATAATCTACTGACTTCATTCTATTTTTATCTTGTCTTTTCAATTAAGCCTTCTTTTCCCAAACTTGTCCCCATATTACATGTAAGAGCTTTCCAACACGCATGCTTCTATTACTTCCCTCCCTCACTAAATCCATGTGAAAGGCTGCAATTAATGCCCCAGTAAATAGAATGTATTGCAATGTTTCACAATGTATTTCTTTGTCTTGAATGTGCCAACATTAATGTCCTTACGTCGAAGCATGATACACGATGAGCAGAGTTCCTGTTAAACCATGAAACCCATCTCCAGTGATCTGAGTCATGTCTGTATACATGCCCGCTGCCTTAACCCTTGGCCTGCCGGGGATCGGCGGCCGTAGGGTGAGCCCGATACACACCCATCCACAGGCCTGATCCCCAGGATAACGAGGTTTCATAAGGGATGACAAATCATTATTACGTTTCCGCCAAACATCGAAATCCCCGGGCAAATTCACACGAAGTGTCTAACCAACCTTCCCCTTCTGCTGCAGCATGCAGAGGCATCTCGATCCTCACCTAAATTGATTTTTTTTTTTAATGACCTGGAAATCTGTTTTGTCATTTCTTCCTGCAGCATTACCTGGACCCGCCCAAGGAAGTGAAGAAGGCCCTGGAAAGCAAAGGGCTCCCTCTGGAGGATTTCTTTGTAATGAAACATGGCGAGTCGAGGCTACTCCTCGAGGACTCCACCATGGAAATCGACTGAAGGTAGCCTCGAAAGGACCAACCATCAATTGAAATTGCATCCTTTGTGTTGGAGTGCATCAGAGGAAAAGACATTCATCATCTCAAGAACTTAAATTTTAAATTAAACATGGTTCTATCTGTGAGATATGATGATAGTCGCATCCTAGAATCAGATAGAGTAGGCTCTGCATATGTCGACCTTCCGTGTCAATTGCCTATAAACTAACTTAAAGCATTATTCAGACCAGGGGCCTCTAACACAAAACTTAGCAATGATCGTAGTACATTTTTCTACGATTGATTGCATAGACTACAATTGATTGCATAGACTACAATGTACAATCAATCATGAAAATCAAGCGTACGATTAATTGCTAACCTTTGTGTTATGGGACCCAGGGCCTGTTTCATAAACGACTTACAACAGTTGCAACTTTGCCATTATCGCAATTACCATGGTAACGAGGCTCATCAGCCTATCGCAGTCAATGCTTCCATGGTAGTTGCCATAATGGCAAACTTACCAGATTTGTAACTCTTTCTGAAATGGGCCCTAGAATATTCGGAATTCTGCCCATGAAAGTCGTAACAGATTTCCGCGGTCTCAAAAGATTTGACATAGGCAGAGTCTCCTACTGCACAATGTATTGTTTTATAGTCTTTCATGTCGGCACAACCAGGAGAATTTCGATTACCTTAACCTGGAAATATGTAGTCAATGGCATTATGGTCTTGTGAGTTGTACAAAATTTATATGCAATAAGCTGTGTGTATAAAGTCACTGAGCAGTCTCAATGAGGGAGTGATTTTTAATCTCTGTCCATTGATATTCAGAAATGCTCTGTTTTTTAAACAATTTAAATGTATATTCTGGAAGTACTATGTAATTTTAGATTCGAGAGGAGGGCAAGATTTTTTTTTAAAGATTTTTTTCTATTAATAAGATTACTGCCATTGTCAGAAGTTGGCAATGTTTTTGTTTGACTTTGTGAAAGTAGTGCACTATTCATGAATCTCCAATTAAAGAAATTCTGTTTCCAATTGTGATCAGCATATTAGAACTTTTTGTTTTAAATGTAGTAGAATTTAGATTCTGATCGATAGGTTCTGAATTTACAAAGAAAATAGTTTGCGAGGTAAGAATTGCTGTATATTTTTTAATAAGTTTTGTTGTAAGATGATGTAATGTTTTACATGAAAGCGAAATTTGTACGAATCAACTTGCTTATAACAGGTAAAGGGGGCATTGCATTGTAGTCATGTAAGATGTGATTTTAGTTCAGCTGTTTATGTATATTTTACTGCATTCAATTGTACATCATTGAAGTTGTTCTTTACAGAAGATACTTTGTATTTAAAGATTATTTGCATGTCAGAAATTTGTGTGGAATGGGTTAAATTGATTATTTTAAGTAAACAGTAAAGAGAGTTTATATCTATGCGTGCTATAGTATTGAATCAGCTGTCAACATACGTTTGACTGTAGTTAATTGACCTGCACAGAATGACCCATATTTATTGGAGCATAGTAAAGTTTAAATAACTTACGATATTTAGTCAGTAAAGAGCGTACATAAACTAGCTATAGTCCTGCAAGCTTTGATTTTGGTCATGGAGAAGAGGAAGTCTGCAGGCACAGACTTTTTTGGTTTGTGCAATTCGCATAGTGCATTATGCAGAGTCTGAAGTAGTGAGACTAGATTCATTCATGTACTGTGTATGCCTCTGCCAAATCTTATCCGACACAGAGAGTTTGGGGCCTAATCTTCACTCGAGACATGCTATTATTTGTTAAGGTGTCAGATTTGAGTCTGTGCGTGCAGACTAAGGGAAGAGTGTTCCCCCTAAGAGTGGAGGAAAAGAGGAAGGTAGAGAGATAGCGAGAGGAAGAGGCCTACTGACGCAACCAGCGATAGGGATCAGTGACTCTACCTCTCCCTGTGATCTCATGCCGGGACACCGTGGCATTCTGTATTAAAATCAGGTCTGGTTGAATGACCTTCCCCCCAAATCCTCCTTCTCACCGCCTTTTCCTTCGACGAAGACCTTTCGGTCTCATCTCAGACAATCACTGCACATCTTGTGAAAATACTTGCTCAAGAGATCAGATAAAAAGATAAGATCACCTATCCATGGATCAGTCAAGTTTAACGTTAGGATTTGGTTATGCACAACAGTAGAAAGAGCTAGGTCCACTTTTACTATACCCGTAACTTATGAAAACCCAGTAGTTCCTGAACTAAAATCTGGTTTAGCTTGAATCATGGACTGTATCTGTGATTTAACTATGGGTCGCCAAATGTGACCAACAAGTGAGAATGATACAATGTTCTTGATTATAATTTCCTAAGAATCACCCCTCGAATTTGTCAGGGTGATCTTATAAGTAGGCACGATAGCTCAGTAGAGCAGGGGTTTCAGATTCCAGTGACCCGGGTTCAACTCCCAATTGGTGCGCTAGTGCCCTTTGGTAAGGCATTTATCCTCATTACCATGTCCCTCGGAAAAGACCTTAAGCCGTTGGTCCTTTAGTTGGTTCCCTGCTTACAAGCATTCATGATTTCTTGGCAATCACATTAAAAAAATCACCACCATAAGGCTCTCTGTTTTCAATTTTGCTCTAATATAACCCAAGAAGTATAGAAATTCAGTGACCAGTTTTTCTGTGACTGTTGTAAGACTTATTATTGGTTAATTGGCACCCCAGAGAAACATATGAAGTTCTTTCGTTGGAGGGATTAATACCTGTAGTACAGGCCTCTCACAATAATTGCATCATTCAATCATATTTTTAAGAAGCATTTCCCACTTTTAGTGTAATATTTTTATTGTATGTTTGTATTGATTGTGTTTATGGTGATATTCAGGTCCAGGAAATTCCATTCTCCTTTTTTTTTATCATACAAAGCATCTGGAAAATGAGTGACTTTTACTCATGCATGTTGTTACAGTGTGTCACCTGTAGAAGTGATTGTAGGGTAGTGCTAAGTCATGTCATGAGTTGCTAGATCATTGTGTCAGTTGGCGGCAGTCACACCCAGATGTTCTTACCGGCATATGTCGACGTACTCTTTGTTTGGTCGGCCGTTTTATGCCCTACCGGAAAGAACAGTGTCACACAGTGTGTTCACGTAATGGAAAATATTCACATTGTTAAAATGCTCAAATTCAACAGTGTGAAGATATTTTCACACTGTGGACACCTTGACAGTGTGTGCGCTTGGTCGACTATGTGAAGAAAACATGAAGTTCAAGGTTCACTCAACCATGAGATGTGCACACTGTGCAATCTTGGTTAAACTATCAAGCAGTCCATGAAAAATAAAAAAATAAAAAAATTTGGATCTTGTTTTATATTCAACTTCGCAACATGAAAAATCTTGACGGTATGAATAATTATCCTTTCTGATATGCTGATTTTCTAATTTTTGCTTTATGAAGACCAAATTTATATGTTAGCTATAAATAAAGAGAGAACCTTCCCAGGTGACTTATTGTTGGTTTTGGAGTTGCTGGTCACAAATAAAAAAATATTGATATTTAAAAAATGAACTAAGTAAACAGCTTACCATAGCCTATGTACATTGGCATATGTTGGTTAAAAAATGAACTAAGTAAACAGCTTACCATAGCCTACGTATATCGGCATATGTTGGTTAAGAAAATTAAGTAAGTAAACAGCTTACCATAGCCTACGTATATAGGCATATGTTGGTTAAAAATTAACTAAGAAAACAGCTTACCATAGCCTACGTACATCGGCATATGTTGGTTAAAAATGAACTAAGAAACAGCTTACCATAGCCTACGTACATTGGCATATGTTGGTTAAACGTTTGTGTGTGACTGCCCCTTCGCAACAAAAAAAAATCTTATGGAGTAAAAATAGATGAACATGAACTTGAAGTACCAATAATGTGTAGTAATGTAGATTGGATCGTAGCAATTAAGGATTGCCTTGTGCATGCACGATAGATTGAACTTGAAGTCAGCACAATAAGTTATATAGATCTCTGTTCTGATTAGATTATTTTGCACTGTGATTAAAGAGCAATATTTTGTTGTGCGATAAATAGTGAGATTTATTATCTGCTAGAAAGTTGGAGTTCCATCATTATATTTGTTGTTTTCGTACTTGAGTGTACACAATGCAGCCAGACTGGATATATATTTTTCATGATTGTTAATTCTGATGCAAAAATAAATTTGTCATTTCATGAATATGCAAATAAAATCTGTATGTAATATATTATTTAAGTTAATTATTCTTGTTTATACAATTTCTTTTCCAATTTGTTTTCCCTATGAGATGAAAATGTTGCTGTCTTTTTAGTTAAAGATTCCACAATTGTGAACTATGTAATAATAATAATACTACTATAATTATATTATAATAATATTAATACACTATTATTACTATGGTTATTATAATGGGTGACATGCTAGTAGCATTTTGTGGAAACATTGAAATTTTAGCACAAAGTTGTTAAAATATACAGAGCTAGAATTCTGTGCCTGTGCTGGAAAAAATTTTGATCGAAACAATGTGTTATATCAATTGAAAATAATCTTTCACCCAATCATCATTTTCTTTTTTTTTTTGGGTAAAGAAATTAAATCAACACACATGATATTTATGAAAATGAATATTTCATTATTGTTGTTTTGTGTATTGATATTACTTTGATGGCTAAGTTCAGAGCGCTTGATGGAAAAAATTATATCAGAAGATTCTAATACATTGTAGTTCATGCAGAAAAACTACAATCATGTATGTATTGATTTATGTTTCACAGTGATGGCTTGTGAGATTTAAAGGAGATATGGAAATGTGATATTAATTAGTAAGGTATTATTATCATTAAGATATTTATATATGATAATAATAACCTTTCTTTGCAACCTTTTCTTAAAAAGGTACAAAGCGCATTACATCAAACGGAAAAAGAAGTTTTTATTTCAAAATATGGATGGAAACATGAAATGTCTTAAAACCAATAGAAATCTAATTAATCATTATCTCAGAGTTACTGTAATCAACATCTTCAAAAGGATTATATTGTATTTTTTCATTCAAAATGATGCCTGAGCTGAGTGACATTAAACCAATTGCAGGACTGAAATTTTTTGATTGATCATTCACAATAATCAATGCAATCAATCATAAAAATCAACCTCACTGTCAGCCACTAAGTTTGGTGTCACAGGGCCCAGGGGCCTGTTCCATAAAACTTGTTATAACAACATTAACAGTTAAAAGCTACTGAAATCAATCAATTTGATTGGCTGATAGTAAACTTGTTATTATAGATATTGCACATTTGTTATAATAACAAACCTTAATGAAATGGGACAAGGGCTGTTCAAATACACGAAGCCAGCTGGAAGCAATTGCATATTCTCTACCGCTGTATAAATGAAGATGATGAATGCAAAACCAAGAAATTGGATGAGTGATCCGGTATTAAGGTAGGAGGGGCTATACTAAGAAGACCTGATGCCGCAGTGTAATCAAAGCTGCAAAGAGCGATGAATAATCAGCTACCTGTCCTCACGGGCCTGTTCTAAGTCTCTTGGGGGGTTGGGCAGCACCAATTTGGGTTTCATCTCTCCGCAGGAAATACCTGCTTAATGATTCTCTTAGTTGTCGGTGACAAACGGCTTTGGTGTGGTTGGAACAGGTAGCTAGGGATGATTGAAGACGGGGGGAAATAACGGATTCCAGGATTTGTTTCATAGAAATTCGAATTAATGAAGGTACGATGTTCTCGTCGATAAGTGGAAGTTATCAATGAGGTTTTGCTCAGTGCAAGATTTGTGATTAGTTTGTGCAATGTATGAAAGCTGCTCGTATACAGAAATTTGATTTTTGTGTTGGTTATTTATTATTTTTGTTATATTTGTTGCATATTTTGTGTTATTGGGGTCCGGTCGAATAAAAGTATGTCATTATACAATCGATTTCACCTGCAAGTCTCTGGCGAACCATGCACAATACTTGCAATTAAATGTAAATATTGATTTCATTTCATTGTGTCACAGTGCTTATAGATAATACTTCATGATTTTTGTTTTTCTTGTGAGATGGGGAAAAGCTAACTAGCAGAATCATAAATATCTGAATTCAATTTTTTTATAAGGAGAATAATGTCAAAATGTGTCAAAAATGAAAGATATACTTGCATCGGTTATGGATTTGCTAATGAATATCTCTTCAGTGATTATGATATTAATAATGTTATATTTTAACCAGGGTAGCCACTTCAGGTCCGAAACTTGGGCCAGCGAGCCCTGCTTAAAGCTAAATGAACGTAGTTGCAGTAAAACACTGATTTCGTGAGAAAGTCAGTAAAACCAAGGTAAAGTATTGATATATCATCGTGGATCTAGATCTGGTACAGTTACATAAACTGAACTTTGTGAAATCATAATATCTAGCTAAAAAACGATCACACTGAAGATCGCCTACACAGATATGCACACGTGGGACAGTGTATTATTATTGCAGGAATAAAGACCCGACGGAAGTGACCGAATCCGCGCTTATTTTGCTTATTTCTCAGCAATTACACAATTTCTTCCAGAATCCTTTGGCACATATTTTTTATTCATACAAACAGACACTTTGGTGATCATTATATTAAATTCTGTAAAAAGTCATTTTGAAATCGTTCCCAAAACTGGAATTTACCTTTAACAGGATAATGTTATTGTTACCCCGGCTTTAGCTGGGCTGCCATAATATGCTCAAGCATCCGAGGAAACTTCTTCCTACCCATTTACTACACCTGGGTGGAGAGTGGCAAGTGTAGATGAATGCCTTGCCAAAGGACGCAAGTGCTGCAGTGCGGTTTGAACCCTGAACCTTGTGGTTAATAGTCCAGAGACTTATCCACTCATCCACAACACTTCCACAATTCACTGTAGATATGGACTCATGTTACATATATTTTATAATGAACATGCAAAGAACAAGCTCTATGGTTTAAGTCTTTTCAGTGGATTATGTTTTAAATTAAGTTATTGCTATTTTTCTTCAAATCATTAATGCAAAATATATATAATGTAATATTAATAGCAAACTAAGTCAGATGATATTTTTGCTTATATATTTATAGTTGCTATTATCAAATGGTATTCATTCAAATTGTCTACATGATTGTATAAATTTTAGAAAAAAATATTGTCTTTTAAAGCAAAGTGTTTATATATATTTGTTGTATATAATATTTTGTGAAAAGTTGCATGCCATATCAGCTTTTTAATGCCCTTATTGACTTTCGGGATAATAATAAATTCTAGCCAATTTGTTCCATATTTTATTTAGCTTTCATCTGTTTTATGTTTTTATTTGTTTACTGATGGTACGATTATGCAAACCTCTTAGATTTTATTCATATGTTTGCAGTATTAGGGAGAAGAACGGATAGCAGATTATTTAAAGAATTATGTGTATTCATAGAAAATTGTATATAGACACAGCCACTTGGTACTGTCAGTTTTGAAACAAAATTGTTGTTGCTTCATTGTTATTTTAGCAATATTGATGTGTAAAATGGTTCTGTATTTTACAGAAATGCATGAAAGTTCAAAATAAACTTGATCTGGACGTATCTGAATTAAAGCTGTTTGCTATTTGATTTAATGTTGCTAAAGCCCCCTTTCACAACTGGTGGTGCGACTGCTTGCAACCGTTGTGATCGTGTGCCACATATATTGTGACCAAATGATCGCAAACAATCGCACAAGCAATTGTGAAAGCCCCTTAATGTGTGCAGCCCGGGCGTGCAGTGTGTGTGTGTGTTGTCAATAAGACCTAAGAGTGAATAAATGTGAAAAATGGGGAAAAGGTACCGGAAATGAGTCGGAAAATAAAAGAGATAGAAAAATAAAATCATGCAAAATAAACCATCCAGATTTTCCCATTTCGAAGCAAATTATCAAAAGTTAATTAGTGCCAACTTTTTCAAATTCTTGAGTAAAACCAATGTTACCAGGCTTTAAAATTCAATTTTATATTCTTTAAAGTAAGACTATGCATAAAGATAAGTTAGCCCAAAATATTAGTATATGTTTCGTTTGTCTTTTATAACTGTCCGTAAAAAAATTCGCAATAGATGCTAACAAAAATATATTGACAGGCTGTGAAATATTAAAAAATCCCAAAATATACTTTCAATTTTGTATAATTCATATTGAAAAGTTATCTTTTATGATAGTGGAAAAAATGTTTATTGGAATGAACTTTGGATAGCGGGTGATTTACAGTTACAGGACACAGATCACACATGTTGTTCTCTTTATTTCTTCCAATTTCTCTCCCCCTTTCTTTCTTCGCTAATTTGACACAGGTCCATGCATTTGTATTTGTAGGAAAATCATCAAGAGGACATGGATCTCACTAAATAGACGTATGACGTATGATTTAGACCTAAATACGGGATATTGTAACTTTTGATAATAAGCACTTTTGTAACAATAAGCAAATGTGTACACATTCAAAGAAAAAAAATATCACTGTTGTCACATGTACAACGCTATATGAACCTTGCAGTAGTTTAGTTCAAATGACTGTGCATAATTTATTAAGAATCAAACATCAAAGACTGAACATGTAGGTCCTATTTTTTTATTCTTAAACACTACTTGATTAAACTGTTAAATAACTACTGTAATTAACTGAGGCTCAGTAAATAGCTCTGTATAAAATTCTAAACGGCTGTAACTAAATAATAAATGCAAAAAAAGGCGCAAAAGTACTTGAGGACCATTTATGGTAAATTCATGAAGACGATAAATACTCACTAATCAAACTAATGCGAGCACTTAACGAGTGCTTATTTTTCATATAAATCATGTTTTTTAATCTTAAAGAGAATAGTGTCTCGCTAAAAGAAAATAATGAAAGCTCAAATGGCAAGTGGATATTGAATTGAAATAGGTTTGTGACAAAAAAAGCTGATCCGTCAAGCATATTGTTTTCATTTCTTACTCGGACTCTGAGAGGCAATTTATTATTTATATTCTTATTAGCATTATTGGTATTCTTATTAATACTATTATTGTTATTATTATTATTGATATCATCATCATTATTATCATTATTATCATTATTATTATCATTATCATCATTATTATTATTATTATTATCATCATTATTATGATCATTATTATTATCATCATTATTATTATTTATTATTATTACTAGTCCTGCAGAGTCATATGAAACCTAAGTGTGACTCTCTCCTATTTTGTCCAATAGAGGGAGCCCATCTCTTCCTATATTGTCGAAAAAACTCTCGAGGGAGGTTGACTCATTCGAGGGCACATTTAAGAAGTGAGAATATAACAATGAAAGTTTCATCAATATCGGATGTAAAATAAGTAAGTTATGACATTTTAAGTTTGGCTTAGTTTATGCACAAAGAAGGTGCACAACCCATTGTTATTCAAATGAGAGAGTCGATGTCCCCGGGCGATGTCCCTCACTCAATGTTTCTTTATTAGTTATAGGCCTATTTATTGTTTACATTTTGCAATATTTCTTCTTTTTTTTTACAGAGCTGAAAAACTAGCTTGACTGAACCACAAAATGTCAACAAAGGTAAATCCACATGTCAAGCAGGGAGGAATAAAACTTTGTTCAACACCGGGGTTCAACAGGACAATGAGGAGAAAATGAGAATATTTCATTAATAAATTAATTAAAATTCAAAAGAAATAGTGAATGTGTGATGACATCAGTCCCTTAATTAATTTGCATACCGACCAGGATCGTGAATTTTGCTTTCTTTCTTTCTATCTTTTTCTCTCTTTCTTTCTCTCTTTCTTTCTTTCTTTCTTTCTTCCTTCCTTTCTTTCTTTCAGCTTTCTTTCTTTAATTTCTTTCTTTCCTTTGTTTTCTCTTTCTTTCTTTCTCTCTAGGTTTTTTAAACTATAAATTTTCATTTATTTTCTTTATGCGAATCTTCTGCATAACAATTAAAACAAGCCTTTGTGATTTTTTTTTTGTCTCGCCTGCATAGCAGAGCGAGAATATATATAGTGGCCGCTTTTCCGACGGCGGCGGCGTCAACATCAAATCTTAACATATTAAGGTTGAGTTTTTGAAATGTCATAACTGAGAAAGTATATGAATCTAGTTCATGAAACTTGGACATAAGGGTTATACTTAAAGGGGAATCCAGCCTTGCAATGGCCATTAATTGTTGTGTTGGGAAGGAGAAAAATGAATTAAACAGAATGGTGAAAGTTTGAAAGAAATCGGACAAGCAATAAGAAAGTTATAGCTGCTTTAACATAGAGATCACTAATACTATAGATTTCAAATTGGCAACTGAGTAAGTAAATTATGACAAGGGGCTAGGACAACTTTCCCATAGACCATGTACTTTATTATCAGGGATTTGTGGTTTTCTCCTAAGTACCCATTCCCCTGGGGCAGTAATCTAAATATAGCCCAGGTAGTATATTGTTTTATGTCCTCATGAAAGAAAAATACAATTTGAAATTAAAACTTTTGGGGAAAATGAAATTTTAGCCACAATATGTATTGGAGTACATGGAAGAGTAGTCCTTGCCTTACATCACTATGACACCCATATGCGGCCAATTTGAAGTCTCCATGGATACAGTGATTACCAATATTTACAACTTTTAAAAATTCATAACTTTCTTGTTGTTTGTCCAATATATTGTTCAAACTTTCACCTATCAACTTGTCTGATTTTTCTTTTCCTTATAAAAACAAGTTTTTATTTGGGTTGGATTCCCCTTTAAGATCCTGCCTCAGTTTCATGTCACACGACCAAGGTCAATTTAGGGTCAATGAACTTGGACCATGTTGAGGGATCAACAGCAATATCTTAAGGGTCAAGTTTTTGAAATATATTATAACTTAAAAAGTATATGGACCTATAGTTATACATAAGCATGATAAGGGTAATGAAGTATTACTAAACAACCTGCTCGAGTTTCAGGTCACATTATGATCAAGGTCAAATGTCATTAGCTATTGGGTCAATGAAATTCGGCCGCATGTTGGGGATTGTTCAATTACCATCGTAACTTAAAGGTTAAGGATCTACATAAAACTTGGACATAAGAGTAATCAAGTATCGCTGAACATCCATGCGAGTCACTTCACTGAGAACTCATTACCAAGATCAAAGGTCATTTCATTTAAGGTCACTTTGGCCACGCCAGGGGCCCAGGGGTAATCGTTGAATTGCCATCATAACTTTGAAAGCCTATGGATATAAATCATGAAATGTGGACAAACGGGTAATCAATATCACTGATCATCTTGCACTCTAGGTCACATGATCATGGTCAAATGTCAGTATTTGGTTCAATGAAAGTATAGTATATTATTATATGAATGGGGGGGTGTGCAATGATGGAATGAATAATATAGCGGTATACCTTTTTTGAACAATTTTCTGTATTATGAACCCGGATTATGAATAATTATTTGTCTTTATATGAACAGTGTTTTGTTTGATTTATATTGTAACATTTTGCAATTTGCCATTAGTTTACTTAAAGGGAGTTTTACTCGTGAAAGAAGGAAGTGTCATCGCCTAACTTGCCTCTACAAAATCCTGAATGGCCAACTGCACATAGATCATGAAAACTTCATCAAGCCCAAGCCATCAAGAGGCAGAAGAGGACGCACTCGACAATTCCAACAGCAGTACACAAACCCGGACACAAACTCAGACTCATTTGCCAATTCCTTCTTCATCCGAACTATCGGTTACCAGTGGAATATGGCCTTTTACCAGAAACTTTAGACCAGCCATCAATAACGACAACTTTAAAAAATGCCCTTACTAAAGACCCAATTATTTACAAAAACTAGACCACACTCTCCGGCACACCTCCAGTTAAAACTCTTCTTGGAGTACTTGTTGATGACCCGCTAATTGATTTGATCTGAATGAATTTGATCAATGCAATGCCTGCAGATGGCGCTATTTAAACATTGAACCACAGAGATACGATCTTACGTAGTAAGCTCCCGAAGGGAGCTTGCATTGAACGATACACATGGACTAATTTCAAAGGCAAAGCCTCTTTATTTTACGAGGATCTCATTTTTGTGATCATTATCTGATCAATTAACTGTTTTGTTGAATTGTAGTATTTGTACTGAGCAGTGCCAATTTAAAGGCAGGCAAGA
Source organism: Lytechinus pictus (assembly GCF_037042905.1). Lineage (NCBI taxonomy): Eukaryota > Metazoa > Echinodermata > Echinoidea > Temnopleuroida > Toxopneustidae > Lytechinus > Lytechinus pictus. The sequence continues at coordinate 10,142,016 of NC_087247.1, read as the reverse complement.
AATCTGAGGATTACCTTGTAAATACAACGCGAATTCCATAAGCTCTGCTGAGCTGGGACAGCCCGAAGGCCGAACACGAAGTGGGGACGTCCCCGGCGGGTCTGGCCCGATTAACCTGTACTGTACCGTACCGGTACTTGGGAGACTCGTGGCAGTTATGTCTTCAGAATGTTTATTGTGCGGGCAGCAGCCCCAGTCAGGAAGAAGACTGCACACCTACTTTAAAGGTTCCAACATTCAGATCGGCGAGCTACTAAAACGAATGGGGTGGAGAGTAGGAAGAAGAAATACATGGACTTCAAAGCTATGCTGCATCCCCTGTTTCCAAATTCTAGGCAGTAAGTATGGCATTGCCATTGCAGCGTTGTGCCATTGTTTGGCAAGTTCCCCCAGGCCACTCATCGCAATTTTCGCCCTCATGATTTCTACTTTCCCTGTGAAAGATCTAGCCCTTAATCGTGTAAATGGGCTAGAACTTCATTTCCAACATTTATAGAAATTAGAATAACGATTTTGTTTTGAAACAAATATTCATTAAAAAATTACCGAGAAATATATTTTGAGAAGACGGGGATCGGGAAATCGATGATTATATAGTAATCTTGCTTTCTTTGCTTTGTTAGTAGCTAAGCTACGAGATGCATATCGACTCTATATTCTGAGTTGGATTTTTAAAATGAATATCTGTAGATGTATTTCAAGTGTAATTAAGTTTGCAATTGTTGCATATCTTCTGTGTTTTATTAGAATCGCACAGATACACGTGTGCGCAGACTTGGGGCACCTATTAAGTATTATACAACTATGTTGCTTCCATTTGGTATTGAAGTATTTGCACATTTGTAATCTTCATTTCTATTCTATTTTTCAGAATGGTCAACTGCTGAAATGAAAATGACCTCGGCCGGTGCCGATTTTTTCGAAAGAACAGGACACCCACTCCCAAAAGTGATCATTGAAAAACATAAAAGCTTCACGAAAAAGTCACGCGTCATCGACCTCTTTCAACGATCACGGTACCTTCAAGCTATCAGACAAATGAAAGAGACAAAGAGTGCAAAAAAGGCGTGGCTAGACGATCTCCGGAAGACGGTTCGAGATGAAATGAGAAAAATAGAAAAAAACAGGAACATCTTCCCTAGCAATTCTCCAGCTCTTGAGCAGTTTGACTGGGACAACATTATCAAAGAGCTCAAGAGGGATACGCCAGTGATCTACCGTATTTTGCTGGCCCTGTTTACAAGGTCCAAGGATGCAGAGAGGTACATATACCAATCGTTCTCGACGTTCTATTGTGTATGTTACCAGCCACCCTCAAAGAACCAAAAATAAGTCTGAAAATTTTTTTTTTGAGAATTTTATTGATTTTGAAAAGCACATCTTTAGCTTGAAATTGATACATAATTTGTCAAAATTGATCGATTCAATAACAACCTACACAAGAACTTAATTGAATGCAGAAGAAACTAAGATAGAGCTCCACAAACTAGCAGAAAAGATTGGGGTTCGCTCAAGCATAAGATATGCATACTATGCACTCTTGTATCTTTTTTTCTGTTCAACTTTACAAACCGGAAATTTTGAAAGTATCTGGAAGAAAATTTACTCTTTTTTAAAGGTCAAGTCCACCCCAGGAATTTGCTGACTTGAATAAACAGAGAAAAATCAAACTAGCATAGTACTGAAAATTTCATCAAAATCGGATGTAAAATAAGAAAGTTATGAAATTTTAAAGTTTCGCTTATTTTTCACAAAACAGTGATATGCACAATTGGGTGAGTCAGTCGATGATGTCCATCACTCACTATTTCTTTTGTTTTTTATTGTTTGAATTATACAAAATTTCATTTTTTATAGATTTGACAATAAGGACCAACTTGACTGAACCATATAGTATTAAACAATGCTAATTCCACAAGGTCAAGGAGGAATTAATCGATGTATCACTTGACAATGAGGAGAAAATTAGAATATTTCATATTTCATATAATAAAATACAAAAGAAATAGTGAGTGGATGACATCATAGTCTCCTCATTTGCATACCAGCCAGGATGTGCATATATCTGTTTTGTGAAATTAAGTGAAACTATAAAATGTCATAACTTTCTTATTTTACATCCGATTTTGATGAAATTTTCAGTGTTATGCTTGTTGGATTTTTCTCTTTTTATTCTAATCAACTTTTTGTTGGGGTGGACTTGTCCTTTAAATAAGCTATTTAATTTTTTTTTTTTAGTTTGGAGATCAAAGTACTATTTTGGCTATTTACAGTGAACCGTCCCTGTCAACTTATTGTTGGTTTTGCCTGGTTTCTGGTCCAGGACTTTATGGATCTTCCATTCTGTTGTATTTTTTATAGAAAATCAGATGAATATAGTGAAAATTGACCTTGGTTTTCAATATCTACTTGCATATGAAATCAGTGTTGATTGCAACTACTATCAATTATCTTTAAAAGGGGCATACATGTACATGTAATATTTTTTTTTACTACAAATGGTCCTCTGCGGTTGCGAGGTTGAGTTTATGCAATATCTCATGTGTGACCAAACTCATTCTATCTACTTCATAGATCATAGATTGTCATTTTCAAATAAAATATGTGAGTTTAGTTGAGTGAAATTTTAAATGCAACAACTTGGTATTATATTTTTGTTATGTTTTTTTCTTGGCTGGAACAAAATGCTTATCTTTGTTAAGAATTAGATTTTTACAAATGCTTCTAAATACTCTTTTCAAGTGTAAATTATATGCAAGGAAGATTATTTATGTTTACATTTTCTATTTGGTAAACACCTGCAATTGGCAGAAATCAATTTCAATATTGATTTATCTTTTGACTAATACAGGGACTGTAAGAAAAGTGCGACTGCCAGTTTAGGGATGATGTATATGATTCCTCTTCATCATCGAAAACAGCTAATCCACCAATGCCTGCCCCTATTAATCGCTTCAATGCCCTGGAGATGTGGTAGCAAAAGAAAGGTATATGTTTCCATTAAAATCAGTGATACAATAATCGTTAGCAGCGATGGGTGCATTTCCCAAAATTGTGTTTTTCTGATGACAGATGGATTTTGAAACTCATTTGAAGTATTTTCCCCTACAATAGCATTTGCATATTTATAGAAAACGAGATTACAATGAAAGTAGACCTTTTAGTACTGAAAATGAGAAGACATACTGATGGTTTCATGCAAATTTTTCATTTTTATAACATTATCCAAGGTATTTCTCTGAAAATGCTGATTTCCTCATCAAAATACTGATTTTCAGCTTTAAAAATACTGAAATATTCCACTTCCATTCAATATTTTGTTTCATCTATATATTGTTATAATTATGTGCCAACTATTATTTTACTATTCCAGTTATGTTCTGTTGATACCTTTGTTTTTTTTTTATTATTTATATTTTCTTTGTGTATATATGTAATTTTGTTCTCATTGTGTTCTTTTTAATGAATTTGGAAATAAATAATTGAATTGAAATTGAATTCTTGTTCAAGTTGGCAGCTCTGCAATCGATGAAGTTTTTAGGTCACCATTTCCATTTAAGTCCATGACTTTATTATTAGCAAAGGGATCTTCCTAAAATTATGAAGAGAGACAAAAAGGAAATTTCTATCTATAATCATTCATTAGTTAACATATTAAATGACAATCTGGACTTTATTTCCTTCACCCCCCTCTATTAGACACTATCAGCCCTAAAGCGTTTGGGAGTATCAAAGTCCAGGATTGCTTTTCACCACTTTGTACAAACCCAAAGGAATGACGAGTCGCAGTTGAAGAATTCTGTTGTTGAGGTTTGTGAAGCAGTGACATTGTTATAACCATTTTTACATACTGAAAAACAATTGCATTTGCATTTGAAAATGAATGTGAAATACACATTAGAAAGAAGTTGATACTGTGTATTAAAATTATGTAATAGATTCATACTTTAAAACATCAAAGCCTGTATAAAGTTTTTGTAAATCCACCTGTATGTGCGCATGTCACTATTCCATTTATACTAGATCTATCAATGCAGTAGCCCCAAAACGGTTGTGTGGAGGATGTAAACTAAAATGTGTTTTGTTAAATTTACAAATTCCATCCTGTTTTTGGGTTGTCCATCCATCCACTCAGTTTTTGTTCAAAGTGTTAAAATCACAGAGGTCATTACATACCTTAAAACATACTGGATGGGTTTTTTTTTTTGGTGGTAGCTCAAGGATCGTATGACATATGGACTCCAAACTTGGATAATTTTGTGTGATGGTGATCTGATCAATTCTTGCAGGTCACAAGGTCAAAGGTTCAAGGTCACAGAGATCAAAATATATCTTAAAATAGCTTGTAATTGTGATTGCTCATTGGCAATTTAGGTATCAACTTCAGACTTCGAAGATGTACATGTACGCTTACTGGAGTGACAATGACTTCATTAGTTTGGAGGATCAAAGGTCACACAGTTCATACATCTTGACATATAAAATAGAGTACCAAAGTGTGACGTTATCAATTTTCAACTTTTGCATTTCAGCATTTTTCATACCATATTTTGGAAGAGCACGATGAAATGAATACCTAATGAATACATAATTAGCCCCATTGAAGTCAATGTATTATTGGCCTGGTTCTAAATGATAGGAACCAGGCCAATAATACATTGATTTCAATGGGGCTAATTATGTATTCATCAGGTCATATCTAAGCCCCCATGGACCGATTTGCTCCAAATTTTGGCAGCGGAGGTATTTCGTCATGCTCTACCAAAATATAGTATCAAAGGTGCTGAAATGCAGAAAAAAAAAAAATTGTGACTTCAGTACTCTTGTAATGATTCATGAAATGTTTGAAGGACTGACTTCAAACTTGTTTTATACAAGCATGTGGGAATGACAGTGATCTAGTTTGGGGAAAATGGCTTGTTCATAGTAATAATAATAATATGTCCATTTATATAGCGCAGTTACTATGTGCATATACTCAACTGCGCTTTGATACTTGGTATCATATTATTACCCCGGCTGTAGCTGAGCGGCCATATTAATAGGCGCTAAAGCGTTCAAGGATCCTACCGGGTACCCATTCACCTCACCTGGGTCGAGTGCAGCACAATGTGGATGAATTTCTTGCTGAAGGAAATTACGCCATGGCTGGGATTTTTCTGTCAAATTTTGTTTTTGTTTCAAGGTGTCAAACTCAGCTCATGATGATGAAGATGACGATGATGACCATGATGAGGAGGAAGAAGATGAAGAGGATGATGATGATGAAGAAGAGGATGATGATGAGGAGGATGACGATGAAGATGCATTAGATTCGAAGGTTTGTCTTTCATAGAATAGAGACCAACTTCTCCTACTCCTCTCACACCTACACCTTTGTTCTAACTTCTGATCCTTTGATGTGTTATTTGATTTTCTTCTGTCAGTTCATGTGATGGCAAGAAGATAATAAAATGAAATATTCAACAGTTGGTGCCTCCCTCAAAACCACTTAGAAATAATAATGTTAAGCTTGTATAGTGTTTATAGTTAAAATGATTAATTAAATCAATCTTTAAGTGCTACACAGGAAAAAAAAAGGTAGGTACAAATAGTTATAAAGATATATAACAATATACATGTAAGTATACAATATGAATAAATTCACAAATAGCATTATGAAACCCTCTGAGCGTTCTTTTGGTACGTATTTACTGTACAAGAACATGTAATGTACATCTTTTTTTGTGTTTTTTTTTCTTTCACAGATGTCCCTAGGGGAAGATGACGATGAAACTGATGAATATGATGATGAAGATGATGAGTAAGTAATGCTTCAATAACTTCTCAAATAATTCTTGGGTGTCACCAGGGGGCATACATATATCGATGAGGGCAAGGGGGGGGGAGCTGACCCCTGGTGACCTTTTTCAGGGAGTGCTGAAGGGGCAATACAATTTTTAAAACCCTCTAATGAGTAGTAGTATTTTCCAACCAGGTGATTTTTTTATGATGATGATGGTGATGATGATTTTGCTGTTGATAATGATAATTAGGCCTGGGAGTAAACATGGATTGACCGAATGGCTTGCTGCCGATCGCTAATCGATTACCAAAATTTACACTGTTCGAATGTTCGGCAGACCCCGATTAGACACTTGGGATAACTCAAATACTCCCGCAAATACTCAAGTAATAGTAACAAAATGACAAGATAAAAATGACAACAATTGCTTTCAATTACTTGATACAGGTTTAAAAATTATGTTACTGATGAAATTTGTCAAAAATGAACAATGATTGTATCACATTCATCACTGTTAAACACCAACCTGAAAGAGGTCCGAAAATTTTAATCCCAACCGTCCTTGCATGCACTCAATACACAATGTATGTTGGATGCATAGGTGAATATAACTATGGTTGCATGTCTGTGTGCTTAAAACATAAAGTACACACATACACACAACTACATGTAGCTGACTTGAGCCGATATGTGATTGGACATTCGATGGCCAATGAAACTTTTGGGAGACAAAGAAGAAGCCATGTAAGGTCGTGACTTCAGAAACAAATTGACCCCTCCCCCATCTCTGTGTGTGGGTGTGGGTGAGAGAGAACGATAGCGGTGGAAGCAAGAAATATCTTTTTAGCCACGGCCCCTCCCCCACTCACACAATCAAAACAACATTCCAACATGCGCCATCACCTAATTATATAGATGTCGCTAGTCTCCCAAAATAGACCCAGTTATAGGCTCAAATGATAAAAATAGTAATTTTGAGAGGTACTTCAAATGAAAAATATTTTGCAAAATATTTTTAACATCGTGGGCAGTGCCACAGGTGGGGGTTGGTGCATGTGGGCAATGGATGAAATATTTCAATAAGTAAAAGGTACTACATGCATGTCTGTCTCAAAGAATAATTCATGAATGAGTTGTTTACAGAGACGTAACTTGGACCTAAGACTGTAGGCTGATTCATTCGTATGCAGGGGTGTTGCACTTGGAGGGATGCATAATACAAGCATTGATTTAGGAAAGATTTTTCATTGGAACAATAGAGTTTCTTTTGAAATAGAAATCAAAGAGAAGGGGCTTACTTTCATTTATAAGGAACATATAATACTCCACCCTAGATGTTATTGAAACCCTGTTTGAGAGGTCTTTATAACTAGGTCAACTATTGGCTTAGAAGACGATCTTCCCGACGAACAATCGAATGATTCGATTGTTATTTTCAGGAAATAATCGAATGGTAACATTGACATTCGTCCCAGGCCTAATGATCATGAAGATGATTTTGATGGTGATGATGAATAATAATGGTGATGACGATAATAATAGTGATTTTGATAATGATAGTGATTTTGATGATGATGGTGTGATAAGTGATAATGATGGTGATTTCAATGCTGGTGATGATGATTTCAATTGTGATGATTTTGATGATGATGATGATTTCGATGGTGGTATTTTCTTCTGTGAATAATTATTCATTAGCTGTTTTCAAAGGCAGCACTGCTGCTATATTGAATTGCGTAATGCAGGCGAGACTGCCAGAGGCGTTCCACTTGTAATAATGTTGCAGATGATGAAGATGATCATGATCATGATGATAGATGGTAAGATATTGATGGTTTCCTTCTCATTTCAGTGAGGAAGATGAAGATGAGGAGGATGAGGATGAGGAAGAGGAAGAGTCATCACCTGAAAAGCCAACCAAGAAAAGAAAGGTAAAATGTATGTTGAACTTAACTTAACAAAACTTAATCAATACTAAATGCCATAAATAGAATGTGTCTGTAAAGAGTGATGATCAAATTAGTTTCTGGTGTCAAGGTTAAAGATCATTCTCACCGATCATGTTGAGTCCATGTAGGCCCAAAATGCTTCCATATTATTATTAACTATTTACATAGTTTAAAGACAAATGCCGGTTGTGGTAAAGATTTCAAAATTACAGAATCTGATAAAATATGTGCCAAAGGCTTCTGGAAGAAAAAGTGCAATTGCTGATAGATTTGCAAAACAAGCATGAAATTGTTGGGTCTTTTTCCAAGCAATAACAATACGCGTTGCCACATGTGCTTATTTGTGTTGGTGATCTTAGGTGTGATCGGTTTTCAGCTTAGATTTCATGATTTCACAAAGTTCAGTTAATGTAACTTCACCAGATCCTTGATCTACAATGATGTCATTTATTCTGGGTTTTACACACTTTCACTTGAAAATCAGTTTACTAATTTTGTTTATCTTTGAGGCCTAATGTTTTACTTTTACATCTGTTACAGTAATTAAAAATAAAAATCTTAATTGATTTTTAAACAGAAACCCGATCGAGGCACATGTGGATGATGACATAATCATTCAACTGAATGTTCTCAATGAAAGAGCAACCTCCATATGTCAGGCACAATGGAACAGATGAATTCAGAGAAGGAAGAGGATGATATTGGAGAAGAGAACGAGGGCGGTATTGATGGAGGAGTTCAAGATGAAGCTGGAGCGAAGTATAAGAAATCTCTTCAAAGAGATCAGAGCTGAATTGGACTACGAAGAGGACTTTGGAGATTGTTGAATATAGGTTTTACTTGGATTGCTTCTGAAACCATTATCATGCAAGTCAAAGAATGGATGCTGAAGTCGAGGGTTGAGAATCAACATGTTCTAGGAACAGGAAACGTGAATAGAGGCAAAATGTCATCGTGAAAGAATTGACGAGACACTGGGCAGGAGTGGAGTCAACTCTGTGAAGACATAAGCCTGTATTGAAGTCCAGTTTAACTTTGGGCATGGTCTAATTGTCTGCTAAAATGATTATGGGAAGCCAAATTTTTTTTTTTAATGCCAAAGGCGAAACAGTGCGTTGGGACTTTATTCTCAAAATACTCCATTCTGATCAGTTTCCACAAGGTTTGAATTAATTATTTAACCTTCAAACAGCCATTTGAAAGAAGCTTCCATCGGAATCGGTTTATTACCATTTGGTCTACAGCCATTTGGTCTAATAGACACCTAGAAAACAGAGTTATAAGTAATTTGACATGTCAAGAAGGTGATAAATTGAATCTGTACACAATAGGCTATCCATATGTCTGTGACATTCCTTCCAATGAATATTAATGAGGTTTTTTTGGGTTTTTTTGCAACAGAAATGCTTTATAATTGTCAAACTTATGCTTTTATGCCAACATGCTCGGTGTTAAATGACACAACGCTTCCATTATTCATGCGGGCAAAATAAATTCATATTGTGTATGAGTTTCTACTGGTAATCTATCTTAAGTGGATGATGTAATTGTCAAGAAAGATAAGGATGATTTTGAAAATATTTCAGCCATTACGGGATCAAATTTGCTTTCCTTGAAGGGGGATATATCCTAATTTAGTCATTGAAGATTGTAATGCATTATGACCTAATTTTCATTCCAGCTCATTAGTAGTTAAATACCCAAAGTGCCTTTTCTCTCAGTTCTAGCCTTCCTGTTTAAGATCAACACTTATAAACTGTAATTTATTTGATATTAATACATTTCAATGCAAGTCGATATAGTAAAAGAAGAGAAAAAAATCTGATCAGATTATGATATTATCACTGTCTGATTCACAAAGTCATGCATAATCTTCAAATATTCAGTAACATTGTTATTTTTTGTCTTTTTACTGTTGATTGTTCTCATTCAATATTATTTACAAGGATAAGTCCACCCCAGCAAAAAGTTGATTTAAATAAAAAGAGAAAAATCAGACTAGAATAACGCTGAAAATTTCATCAAAATTGGATGTAAAATAAGAAAGTTATGACATTTTAAAGTTTCGTTTATTTTTCACAAAACAGTGATATGCACAACTCAGTGACATGCAAATGAGACAGTCGGTGATGTCCCTTACTCACTATTTCTTTTGTTTTTTATTGTTTTGAATATTTCATTTTTTTTCAGATTTGACAATAAGGATCAACTTGACTGAACCATATAAGATCAAACGATGCTAATTCCACATGTTCAGGGAGGAATTAATCTTTGTTTCACTTGACAATGAGGAGAAAATTAGAATATTTCACATAATAAAATACAAAAGAAATAGTGAGTGGATGACGTCATCAGTCTCCTCATTTGCATTACCGACCAGGATGTGCATATAACTATTATGTGAAATTAAGCGAAACTTTGAAATGTCATAAATTTCTTATTTTACATCCGATTTTGATGAAATTTTCAGTGTTATGTTTGTTGGATTTTTGTCTCACCTGCATAGCAGAGTGAGACTATAGGCGCCGCTTTTCCGACGGCGACGGCGGCGGCGACGGCGGCGGCGGCGGCGTCAACACCAAATCTTAACCTGAGGTTAAGTTTTTGAAATGACAGCATAACTTAGAAAGTATATGGACCTAGTTCATGAAACTTGGCCATAAGGTTAATCAAGTATTACTGAACATCCTGCCTGAGTTTCATGTCACATGACCAAGGTCAAAGGTCATTTAGGGTCAATGAACTTAGACCATGTTGGGGGAATCGACATCAAAATCTTAACCTAAGGTTAAGTTTTTGAAATGTCATCATAACTTAGAAAATATATAGACCTAGTTCATGAAACTTATACATAAGGTTAATCAAGTATCACTGAACATCCTGCATGAGTTTCACATCACATGACCAAGGTCAAAGGTCATTTAGGGTCAATGAACTTTGGCCAAATTGGGGTATTTGTTGAATTACAGCCATAAATTTGAAAGTGTGTTGGTCTAGTTCATAAAACTTGGACATAATAGTAATCAAGTATCACTGAACATCCTGTGCGAGTTTCAGGTCACATGATCAAGGTCAAAGGTCATGTAAGGTCAAAGAACTTTGGCCACGTTGGGGGTATTTGTTGAATTGCCATCATATCTCTATAAGTGTATTGGTCTAGTTCATAAAACGTGGAAATAAGAGTAACCAAGTATCACTGAACATCTTGTGCGAGTTAAAGTAGTTTTCAAAATCAGCACTGCTGCTATATTGAATCGCGTGATGCAGGTGAGACGGCCAGAGGCATTCCACTTGTTCTCTTTTTAAGTCAACTTTTTGCTGGGGTGGACTTGTCCTTTAAAGATTTAATTGACCATAATGCATTAAATAAGTTTAACTCAACCATATCTGTGATTGTGTATGAGATAAGTCCATTATATTCTATCATGGTATTCTTACACTAATTGTAGAGGGATGTGTTGGAAGTTTCGAAAGAACAAACAATTTTGAAATATAATGTCATTTGAAATGATAGGAACAAGTGGGAAGATAAGCTCTTCCTGACGAAAATCTGTTAAAAATCTGTGTTGAACTAGGAATCAAGTTTTTTTTATAGGAGAACAGGGCCTGTCTGTGAGACTTAGAGTTCTTCCTCTGATTGTAGAGAGATGTGTTGTTGGAAGTGTATAAAGAACCAACAAGCTTGGAAAGCAATGTCATATTTGAAATGAAAAGAACAAGCTGTAAGAAGAGCTGTTCCCGGCAGAACTCTTTTGAATGTCTTTGTTGAATCTGAGTTACAAAGTTTTTTAATAACAAATGGGGTCTGAGAAGTCATTCCTTGTCAGGGAGTCTTATCTCTGGCTGGTAGCAATTTTGTCAGTAAACATCTGTAAAGGTGGGTCTTGAAATGTACAGCATGAATTTACATAAAATAAAGTTAGAGAGTCTAATTTTGTCTGAAAATGGTCTCTGTTGTCTGAAGATAGAAGGATCGCAACGGGCCAGTTTGAATGGAATAAAGAAGGGATGAGTTACAGGGCAGTGGCGTATCCAGGGAGGGGCACTTCCTGCCCATGCCCCCCCCCCCCCTTTGAGAGCCATTATCAAAATTTTTAATGTAAATGTGCTGTTTTTACCCAAGTGTGCCCCCCTCTTGTGAAAGTGAGTACCCTTTTTTTTTAGCTTGTCTAATTTTTTGTGGACGACCTTCAATTTCTGGTGAACTGAAAACTTTTTTTTTTTTTTGCTTGTCCAATTTTCATCAGGGAAATGTGCCCCCCCCCCCCCTTGAAAAAATCTTGGATCCGCCCCTGGTACAGCGAAAGGTTGAGGGGGGCAGAGAAAGGGAGAGGGGGACAGAGAAAGGGAGTGAGGGGCAGAAAAAGGAAGTGAGTGACAGTGACAGAAAAGAGGGAGTTAGTGACATAGAAAGGGAGCTAGGAAGAGAGAAAAGGAGTTGGGGACATAGAAAGGGGGTGAGGGGCAGAAAAATGGAGTGAGGTGCAGAGAAAGGGAATGAGTTCAGAAAAGTTGAGAGAGGGACAGAAAAAGAAAGGAGGATGGGGAGCCCGAGCCCGGTTTAGTGTGCCCCCATCTGGAAGAGAGAAAGTCCCCAGAAAGTCCCTTTTTCAGAGTTAACCTTAATCGGTGAAGGCCATTTTGAAATTATAATCCCCATTCGGACTTTTGGGGGTTGTTTTCTTGACACCACCCCATATTATTCTTCTTTTTTTATATCTATTAATTAATCTATATTAACACAAAATTACAAGTATAGAGAATTACGACGATACGTAGTAGTGAACATATTTACACAACATAAATAGTAAGATTGAGTGTTCAAAAATCAACCTCCAAAATTTACGAAAATTAGACAGTGCGCCCTCTACGATCTTTAATACTGAATATTTACGAGAATTGCTTCACGAATTTCTCACGACAGCTGGGTGTTGATAATAATAAATTCCACTTTTATTTATTAATTCGACTTTAAATTGCGTGACAATCGACATCGAATCTGCCATCCTTTGTCACTTGGAAATATTTACAATAGCAGCAAACTGGGTAGAGTAATGATGAAATGATGGAATTTACCTGTAACTAACGGTAACACAGGACGCGATGCCGTGCCCGTGACCAGTGCAGCGCACCAGCCAATACCGGTACCCGCACCGCTCAGGCCAGGCCCGTGGTAGAGTCGAGCGAGGTTCCGTCGTCTAGCCAACGCACCGCTTCAGCTCCGGTATGATTGTGTGAAGTATGAAAAGAGAGAGGGAGGGGGGGGGGGGGCTGAGGGTAATCAGGAGGCTTTGAGAGATTAAAAATCATTTGCTACAAAAGCAACATTAAATCTGGAAACCATTTCTTGATTAAAAAATAATAATAATATCAATTTTTATCATTTGAATCTTACAATAACTTATATTAACATTTATTATATTTTGGATCAAAAATTTATCCTCCGGTCATTGGCTAAAAGAGCTTCACGTGATTATGTGTATTTTCAACTATTTTGGAATGTTGGCAGCTAGGCATACTATTTGAGAAAATTACGTCATTTTTATGACGTCATTTCCCCAAATAGTAAAACTATTTGGGGAAATGACGTCACGGCGCCATACGCCTGATGCGCGTGATATCAAAATCACCAACATTCAGCGGGGTATACGAGAGCTCGAGTGCTTACCATGGGCGATACTCGCGACGTCGCGGCTACGTTTTTAGACTACAGTTTCTGCTTTGACTTTTTCAGACATTTTCATTGACTATTAAAACTTGGATTTCATTAAAATTGGATATGATTTTTAAAAAGAGCATAAGACCATGAGAGTGACAAGAGAGGATAAAAGGTAAGCCATTATTCTGTTTTTTCCTTTTGTTAAATTTTTTTATCCAAAATATAAAACAAATATACTCTGCCATAATTTCGAGTTTCTGGTTAAAACTATGGGCCTCGGTGCCTCCAATAGTACCATTCACTTCGGGGCTGCGCCCCTCAGTGAATAGTACTATTCTGGAGTCACCTCTTGCCCATAGTTTTAACCAGAAACTCTCAAGGCAAAGTATATTTGTATACTAGTCTAGGCCTAGGGCCAGGGCATATTTTGACAAAATTGTTGTGTCACCAAAATCCAAATCTGACTTTCATTTTATAAAATGCTAATTGCTATTCTTTTATTTGTTTATTATTAATATTAGGTCCTGTTACAGGAAAAATTTGTTGATGGTTATGCCACCATTTTGGCTTTATCATGGAAAGCTTAAAGCAGTTGCACAATCAAGCGGCGTAACGGGGGTCGGTAGCCAGGGGGGGGGGGCAAAAGCCAAAAATTTCCGGTCATATCATGGTATGAACAGGCGTATTGGTGTAATGAGGCGACAATTTTGAGAGGGTCAGACATTGCGTATCTGGCATAATATATCTTTAAAAAGTTGCGAGCGAGCAAAAATTTTGACATTTTTAATACAAAAATCCAATTTTGTGATAGATTTTGGTCTGTACGCCACTGTGAACAGGATTCTTTGCGGTAGTAGCGTGAAGAGTAAAAAAAACGAGGGGCCCAGTATGGCAAATGTGCTAAAAAGCTGCTTAATATAAGTCCCGAGCGAGCGAGAAAAAAAGAATCACCTTTTCATGAGAATCTAACTTTGAGATATTTTTTTACATTATATTCAGTAAATAAAATCATATCCTACACTTTTCCTTTGCTTTTCTCTCCTCCTTTTTTTTCTTGGTTGTATAATTGTTGGGGACCATGCCGGCCCAATCCTTCCACACTCATATATGGCAGTGCTATGCGGTTCTTGATATCAAAGCCATTTAAACCTCACAGATTGCTGCTTTTTTAAAGGAGAATGAAACCCTTGAAACCAGCTGAATCCATATCAAAGAGAAAAATCAAAGAAACATATTGTTGAAAGTTTGAGGAAGATTGAATGAATAATAAGAAAGTTATGAGCATTAGAATATTGAGATCACTAATGCCATGTAGATCCTCACATTGGCAATGCGACCAAGATCTGTGATGTCACACACGTACAACTCCCTCATTACTTTAGTACTTATTTCACTTATATACTCACTTTTATAGAGTCTATCACAAGGTGAGGTGTTCTCTTTATATATGGGAGGACAATTACAGAGGTTTCACAACATTATATCATTGATGAATCGTTTGTCATATGATTAGAATGAGCAAAAGGAGATGTTTTGGGGTATATTTTCAGTGTCCAAAAGGGGAGAGTTGTTCATCTGTGACATCATAGATCTTGGTCGCATTGCCAATGGGAGGATATCCATAGCATAAGTGATCTCGACATTCAAATGCTCATAACTCTTCTATTGCTAGTCCTATTTTACTCAAACTTTTGTTGATCTTATTCTTTGATTTTTCTGCTTTCACAAAAGCTAACTTGCTCCAGGAGTTTCATTCTCCTTTAATCAAATCGCGGGTATATACAGAATATAGCTTTTACACAACACATTTATTCAACCCAGTTGAACCAAATATTTTGAGGGGACAAAACATAGCAATGTGGGAAAATTTGTAAAAAGTCGCCAGCGAGCTGGAAAAAATTGCCTATTGAAATTGACATTTCATTGTTTCCATTCATTTCATTATACGTTGTCTCCTATTTCCCATCATGCTATTGCATTACATAGGCCTATTTCGGAATGATTTGTTCTTTCTCAAATATTCTTTCATTCCTTTTCCCGCTTTCCCTCCTTTTCCATTAGAATAAATCTTCGTTTTCTTTTCACTTTTCTCTTTCCCTTCCCTTTTCTTTCTCCCTCCCTTTTCTTTTTTTCACGCTTTTTTTTATTTTCCGGTGAAAGCTGCCCCCCCCCCCCCCCCCCGCTTGTTACGCCACTGTGCACAATGTCAGTTGGCCGATCGCTCCACTCAAGCTCAACTGGACTATCGAAACACACACAGCGTGGTTTCTAGTGATCGGCCCAAAAATGTTTCCAAGACGATAGCCAATATGAGAACCAATATCATGAACCATACGCCATAGGCAGATTTTACTCTCTGTATATAAAAAAAATTTGGACTTGAATTTCACAATGAAAAGTCAGATACTGATAATCATAATTTTGTAAAAACATGCAGAATGATAAATGTAAATTTTTTTTAATTTTTATAAGTTTAAGTATACCTAATGCAGGATGGAAATGGGTTTACCAGACCTCGTGTACATAGATCTACAGATATTTTTTGCAACATGCATTTGATTCAAACTAATGTTGGGCGTGTCGATCGAATAGGAACCTTCGGTTAGCAAATAATTTCAAAAGAGAATGAACCTTCGGAACTTAGCTTGCATGTAAACATAAAAATATAAACAAAAACTAATCTAAATTTGAGAAAACTTGAACAAATAAACTTAAAAGTTATAAGCATTTGAATGAACAATTGAACATGGTCACCAATGATCTGGAAATCCTCCTATTGACAATGCGACCAGCATGCGTTATATCACACTTGTTCTCCCTAATTTATTTTTTATATATGGCCTTCATGTAGGCCTGTATTTTACCTAAATTGTCACTTTAATCAGTCAATTCACAAGGGGCTTTTTTCCATGGGAGGATAGAGGTTTCAAAAAATATATCATGGACAAAGAGTTTGTACTATCATTAGAAAGAGCAAACAGATGTTTACGGGTGTATTTTCAGTGTAGTACAAAATGGAGAATTGTACCTATATGACATCACAAATATTGGTCGTATTGCCAATAGGACGATATCCATAAAATTACTGATTTTGACATTTGAAATGCTCATATCTTATTGTTTTACCAATGGTTCTCAAACTTTCATTGATCTTATTCTTTGATTTTTCTGCTTTCATACAATTTTGTTCCAAGGGTTTCATTCTATTTTAATTTTCCAAATGGCCATATCAAATTGTGCTGAAGTGGAGATTAAACAAAAACAAATTGTGTTAACATTCCACTAAAGCTTAATTCGATTTGTGTAGTTACACTTATCCAAATATGACCAAGACATAACATTTTATGGAAAAGTCACATTTCAGTTCACAACATGACAACCAGTGTCATTGTGAAATTGAAAAAAAAAAAAAAAATGGTGCCATGCCCCATGTCTGCACACCCATCCATTTATTTGCGGGTTTTAATGAGAAAGGTGCACATATTTTATGTTTTATTGTTTCTTCCTTAAAAATATAGAACTATTCTAGATGAGACCTTTCAGAGATCCGTCCACTTAAAAGATGTCTCTTGAGGAAAACGGTAAGATGGACAGTAGCACGGGGGCGCACATCGGATCCACCCAGCGTCCGACGGCCAAGTACAGTAAGCTGACCAACAGTCTCCGTGTGCTGACCACCGGCTCAATGCAATGCTCTATGTTCTGTGGAGGAAAAGGCTGTAAATATGACAATCCTTCCAAGTGGAGCGAGGATCAGATGGCTATCAAAGGACTTTTTTCTCATTGGTACGTGGTACATCACCCCCCCTCTATCCTCCTTAATCATTCCACAATTCTCTCTTTCATTACATGATGAATAGATACCGTAAGTAACGGTCTATTAACCGCACCTTTTTCTCGACGGGATAGAAGCAAAAGTCGGGGGTGCGGTTTATACACGGTGACGGGTCTGAGCCAGCCCGCCATAACCCCTCCCGAACATGTAAGACTTCTGCCAGTTCACAACACATCGAGTGGCCGGGCGTAGCCGCCCAGGGCAATGTCATTTAGAGGGGTATGAGCCGCGGGTAATGGGAAGCGGTTATTACGATCTTAATCAAATATTGTCCATAACAAACGCACCCACCTTCATGACACTAATTTCGACTTTATTCTCGATTCAAAGCAGTGAAGTACCCTGGCTAAGTTCAAAGAGAAACCAAGCATACTCGGTAATATTTTGTCACAGCTGAACGAGAGTTGAGCGAGCTGAGAGCTAGCTTGCGTTGTATTGTGGCTATATAGTGCGACTTAAGCTGGCGCTATTCATTTTAACCCCTCCAAAGTCCCGTTTCGCGCCAGCTTATTTTTTCTTTCTCGTTTGCTTTTCATAAGATACCATGTACACCACGCAACGAGAGAGACGGCACAAAGCCATAAAAACAATTGGAAAAAATGCCAATTTCTTTATTTTTTTAACCTTCCTGTAATCCTGTATCCAAAATTCATGCTAAGACATCGAATGCTACACCAATTCTGAAAGTGATTGTGAGGTTGTGATGCAAGAAATGTGAATGTTTCTTCCTCCTACGCCGGGAAAGACACATCATAATTTGATAAGATGTACTGCTGGTAGCGTATCGTATTTTGCAATGTAAGAACAGCAGTGCTGTGTGTGTGTACACTGTGACTGTGAGGTGAGTGAGTGTGTAAGTGGCCAATATTGTCGGGAATTTTCTTTCTTGCTAACATTTAGATGAATTGATCAACAGCAGATTTCCGCATACCGGTAATCTCTTTGGATACCTTGAAATCTTTAACTGAGTTTTTGTTTCTTCGTACCTCAAATATGCATGTAAATGTGAGAAGGATTTTTTTTTTTTTTTTTTTTTGGTCCAAAGTTGGGGGTGCGGTTAATACACGGGTGGGGTTTACAGTCCGTTACTTACGGTAGTTAAAATTGACTGATGAAATATTATTTTTGTTTGTTTGGCGTCCCCTGTGCCTGGGAGGCAGAAAGCGAATTGAATCATTGACCCGCAGGTCTCTCCTTCCGATATAACTGATTGGGGAGTGCAGGTGGACCACTACACCGGGTTTCCCTCTATTCTTATACGAATAGTGCAGTGGGTTCTTAACGTGGAAAGGTGGTGACTCTCCTCCACATGGGGCCACCATTTAATGTCCTATCCGAGGGACAGAGATTTCCACTGAAACACAGCCTGCATCAAAATATGAGACTCCTAAAACTAAAAGAATTTATGATTTGCAGTGATTTCGGTAATATATGCTGGACAGAAGGTATGGATTTCAACTTAATATTGCCATCCTGTGTTTAATCTTTGAGTAAGAAGTCCCAGATTGAAAAAAATACTTTCCACTGTCTGCTTGGACTGATGATTAAGGAAATTATTGTCAGCATGGTGCTTGGTCAAATTAATTCTAGCTTGCATTGTAAAGTCCAGTTCTATAGTCTAGCGGCCCAAATGCATGTGTCGTAGTTATATTTTCTGAGGTTAATCCTGCTTCTTCTAAAAAGTTTAATAAATATTGTGGCTTGTTAATGTAAACTTTGAGATGATTAGTGTGTCCACATGACTTGCTGTCAAAGTTGTGCAAATCCTCCCAAATTATAATTTCTATTTTCCAAAAGTTGGCATCTCTGTATCTTAAAAGATTACATGTAGATCAGTGCTGTTTTTAAGCTAAATTTCTTTTGATATATATAGGGTGACCAAGAGGATTCTTGCCATGTCCAGACCATCAACGGACGCTGTCAAAAAGTATGATATCATTGGACAATTCAAGGAGTAAGTAATAATTGTAGCTATATGCACATGTATCAGCACTGTTAGGATATCAAACAATCATTAAATAACGTTTGTAATATGAAATTCATTTTTTATTGTTGTTTTATTCAGTTTTTAGTGTCGTAGTCATATGGGGTAAATGGTTTTTTGTTCTGAAATGGTATGTACCTTAATTAGATATGAAAAATTAACATGCATTGTAATTGATATAATTAATGTATGCAATATTTTATATGCTTCATTATAAGCTTGTAACCGATTTTGCAATCGGCAACCGATTCCATTCGATTTCACCACAATCGGCAATCACTTGCCGATCTTCGATCATGCCCCTTGAAGGAAAAAATCGAAAATAAAAAATCGGCGTAGATCTGGTTACAGTGCGTGATCGCTCAGAACATATTTCAAGATTGTTTTTGAGGTGCTAGCTATTTAGAGGTCGCATTATTCAGGGAGAAAGACGCGGTATTATCTATGGCGATGTTTAAGAGGATCTTCTCTTCCAACTCATGGTGATAGCGGATGCCGCCGTGAACTTTGAAAGGTCGTATTACCGACGGAGCTCACTGCGTTACTCTCTTACATCGTTTATGATTACTGTATATACATTTTATTTTCAACCTCGTGGTGATAGCGGATGCCGCCGTGAACTTTGAAAGGTCGTATTACCGACGGAGCTCACTGCGCTACTCTCTTACCCCCTTTATAATGATATAAATCTTCTCTTCAACCTCGTGGTGATAGCGGACCCCGCCATAAACTTTTAAAGACTGTACTATTGACGGAGCTTATTGCGTTACTCTCTTACATCGTTTATGATGATATACATTTTATTTTCAACCTCGTGGTGATAGCGGACCCCGCCGTGAACTTTTAAAGATCGTGCTACCGACGCAGCTCATTGCGTTACTCTCTTACATCGTTTATAATGATATAAATCTTCTCTTCAACCTCGTGGTGATAGCGGACCCCGCCATAAACTTTTAAAGACTGTACTATTGACGGAGCTTATTGCGTTGCTCTCTTACATCGTTTATGATGATATTCATTTTATTTTCAACCTCGTGGTGATAGCGGAAGCCGCCGTGAACTTTGAAAGGTGGTATTACCGACGGAGCTCACTGCGCTACTCTCTTACCCCGTTTATAATGATATAAATCTTCTCTTCAACCTCGTGGTGATAGCGGACCCCGCCATAAACTTTTAAAGACTGTACTATTGACGGAGCTTATTGAGTTACTCTCTTACATCGTTTATGATGATATACATTTTATTTTCAACCTCGTGGTGATAGCGGATGCCGCCGTGAACTTTGAAAGGTCGTATTACCGACGGAGCTCACTGCGTTACTCTCTTACATCGTTTATGATGATATACATTTTATTTTCAACCTCGTGGTGATAGCGGATGCCGCCGTGAACTTTGAAAGGTCGTATTACCGACGGAGCTCACTGCGCTACTCTCTTACCCCCTTTATAATGATATAAATCTTCTCTTCAACCTCGTGGTGATAGCGGACCCCGCCATAAACTTTTAAAGACTGTACTATTGACGGAGCTTATTGCGTTACTCTCTTACATCGTTTATGATGATATACATTTTATTTTCAACCTCGTGGTGATAGCGGACCCCGCCGTGAACTTTTAGAGATCGTGCTACTGACGGAGCTCATTGCGCTACTCTCTAACCCCGTTTATAATGATATAAATCTTCTCTTCAACCTCGTGGTGATAGCGGACCCCGCCATAAACTTTTAAAGACTGTACTATTGACGGAGCTTATTGCGTTACTCTCTTACATCGTTTATGATGATATACATTTTATTTTCAACCTCGTGGTGATAGCGGATGCCGCCGTGAACTTTGAAAGGTCGTATTACCGACGGAGCTCACTGCGCTACTCTCTTACCCCCTTTATTATGATATAAATCTTCTCTTCAACCTCGTGGTGATAGCGGACCCCGCTGTGAACTTTTAAAGATCGTGCTACTGACGGAGCTTATTGCGTTACTCTCTTACATCGTTTATGATGATATAAATCTTCTCTTCAACCTCGTGGTGATAGCGGACCCCGCCATAAACTTTTAAAGACTGTACTATTGACGGAGCTTATTGCGTTTCTCTCTTACATCGTTTATGATGATATACATTTTATTTTCAACCTCGTGGTGATAGCGGATGCCGCCGTGAACTTTGAAAGGTCGTACTATTGACGGAGCTCATTGCGTTACTCTCTTACATCGTTTATGATGATTTACATTTTATTTTCAACCTCGTGGTTATAGCGGACCCCGTTGTGAACTTTTAAAGATCGTGCTACTGACGGAGCTTATTGCGTTACTCTCTTACATCGTTTATGATGATATAAATCTTCTCTTCAACCTCGTGGTGATAGCGGACCCCGCCATAAACTTTTAAAGACTGTACTATTGACAGAGCTTATTGAGTTACTCTCTTACATGGTTTATGATGATATACATTTTATTTTCAACCTCGTGGTGATAGCGGATGCCGCCGTGAACTTTGAAAGGTCGTATTACCGACGGAGCTCACTGCGCTACTCTCTTACCTCCCTTATAATGATATAAATCTTCTCTTCAACCTCGTGGTGATAGCGGACCCCGCCATAAACTTTTAAAGACTGTACTATTGACGGAGCTTATTGCGTTACTCTCTTACATCGTTTATGATGATATACATTTTATTTTCAATCTCGTGGTGATAGCGGATGCCGCCGTGAACTTTGAAAGGTCGTATTACCGACGGAGCTCACTGCGTTACTCTCTTACCCCCTTTATGATGATAGACATCTTCTCTTCAACCTCGTGGTGATAGCGGACCCCGCCGTGAACTTCAAATTGATTTGAAAACGCTAGCTACCCAAAACATTTTAATAACATATTTCAAATCATCGTGCGTGCTTGCGTCTTCTACTTCATTTTAATTGCACTTGCGGCTTTAAGATGATGCGTCGTAAGAGATCATTCCAATAATTCTAAATCGCTAGCACCTAAAAATACTTCTAAAAGATGTCCCGCCGATCGTTCATTAACCTGTGATCTATGAGAAATATTTTCATTTTATTTTCCTTTGCACCTTTGCTCGGAAGATGCGTCTTTCGTTTATCTTTCTAATAAAAATCACTTGGTTTATTTTAAAGCAATAACACCTCAAAACCCCTGGCTTTAAAACATGTTCCAAACGATCGCGCATGTTGGCGACTTCCATTCCAATGCATTCGTCTTTGTGACTTTGTCAGGAAGATGCGTGCGACCGCGAACAACATTTTGATGTATTCCTTTGTTTTTAAACATCGCCGATTCGATTTTCGATTCGATTTTGATTTTAGAAGCTTAACTGCCGATCCGATTTTCGATCTGATTTTTGATCCGATTTACAACATTACTTCATTAGTATGTCTGATACATGTAATAATATCAATTTTCTTTGGAAGCGCATACATGTATGGCCATTGTATTGTGATATGCACTATAAAGAACTGTGTTGTTGTTGTTATCATCATCATCACCACCACCACCATCATCATCATCACCACCATTATCATCATCACCATCATCACCACCATTATTATCATCATCACCAATACCACCACCATCATCATCACCATCACCGCCATCATCATCAGATTCATCACCATCATCACCATCATCACCATCATTATCACCATCATCATCATCATCATCACTATCATCATCACCATCATCACCACCACCATCATCATCATCATCATCATCATCTTCTCATGCTTCCACAATTTTCCCAACGCTCATATGTCTACAATATATTTGCTCGTCCGTATGGCATGAGCAAATGACTGTATGCAAATGGGGAAAGTGATCATACTGTAAGAAATTGATTTGATGATCTGCTTTTATGTCCCCCTATTAAACAGGCATGGAATAAAAGCGGTAATAAATCTTCAGACACCTGGAGAGCATGCTCATTGTGGACTAGGGTTGGAGCCAGGAGGGTTCTCCTACGATCAAGAACAATTCATGGATAATGACAGTAAGTTCTTTTTTCCCCACCTCTCATCATACATGTAATATTGGCATGCATTTGCTGTTGCTGGATCCACAAAACCTTTACTTGTAGAAAAAAGAAAGAGAGTTTAATGGCAGTAAGTTACTTCATCCAAGATTCAATATCAGAATGACTGATTCATTTCATTTGAATTGAGCCCATATTCCTATTTTGAGGGTAGGAAAATTGCCATTTATCCCATATGTTCCCATTACCATTACCCGTCCCTCGGATAGGACGTTAAATGGAGGCCCCGTGTAGAGGAGAGTCACCACCTTTGCACGTTAAGAACCAACTGCACTATTCGTATAAGAGTAGGGGGAAACCCCGGTGTAGTGGTCCACCTGCATTCCCCCCAATCAGTTATATCGGGAGGAGAGACCTGCGGGTCATAGTGATTCAGTTCGCTTTTCGCCTCCCAGGCACAGGTGACGCCAAACAAATAATAATAAAGAAATTTCTTAGTATTTTTGTACCTATTTCTTGGTTGGCTGGCAGGTATAGGTAGAATTGAATTGAATTTATTCCTATATCTCACTGCACGACAATAATATCATATTTTAACACAATACTAGTCTGCAGGCATAGACCATTCACATTTTATTAAGTTTGTTATATTTTGTAAACTAATAAATT
Organism: Lytechinus pictus; assembly: GCF_037042905.1. Lineage (NCBI taxonomy): Eukaryota > Metazoa > Echinodermata > Echinoidea > Temnopleuroida > Toxopneustidae > Lytechinus > Lytechinus pictus. Next base: position 10,118,155 of record NC_087247.1, on the reverse strand, counting down.
GCCTTTTTTGAACATCTTATTCATCTAGTTTTATGTACAATTATAAATAAATATTTGACTTTTTGTAAGAAATTTAGTTTAGTATTTCTGCATTTTCACTGATATTCTTTATACATGTATGCTGTATAATGTAATTTTACCAAGTGTGACCAAGTCGAATTCTCATGCACTGTGGACAAATAATGAAATTGGATTGAATTGAATTAAATGTATATATTATTTGATTGATATGTATTTTGAATTTGCAGTTTTCTTCTACAACTTTGGATGGGATGACTACGGGGTCAAATCATTGACCTTCATTCTGGACATGGTCAAAGTAATGACCTTCGCAATAAAGGAAGGAAAGGTATGTCATCATGTTAATTTCATAATGTTGTAAGTAGATGTGGTTTATCTTCCATTATGTTTGAAAAAAGCTTGTATGGTATTGGATTGACAATAACACTGAACATATTGTGACATTCAATGAATTTTGGTTTTCAATACGTTGCCTCTCATGATTACAGTTAGGCCCAAATTTACAAAAGAGGGTTAAATTAGGAGGGGGTACCAAACCATGGACTATACAGATTTCATATATAATTGCGCTTAATTCAGCACATATTTAGCACCCTAAACAAATTCATTATTATATTATTGGACTTTTCTCTTTTCACACACGAAATCAGAATCCTATGTGAAATCTGCACAGTTCATGGTTTTGTACCTCCTGGTTAAACCTCATATAGTGAATACAGACATTTAGGTCTCAATATGTTTCAGACTAGAAATCGGCCTTAAAATGTGATAAAATGCTATCTTTACCATATCTCTTACTGTTCAGATATCGTAAGAGATATGGTAAAGATAACATTTTATCACCATTCAAGGCAGGCTGAAAAATGCGGCTGAGCTTTAACTTTAACCATATTTCATTCTTAACAAAAGACTTTACCTGTAAGAACGTAGAAGCAGTCCACTTTTATGTAATTATATCAGTTATCATTTTGTTTTATTGTCATAGGTTGCTGTTCATTGCCATGCCGGCCTTGGTAGGACGGGAGTATTGATTGCATGTTATCTGATATATGCCAAGAGATTCGATGGAGACCATGCTATTCATTTTGTGAGAGAAAAAAGGTGAGAATTTAAGTCTTTGTTAATTCTTGCTACATGTAGATTTATTTCATATTTGAAATTAACCCTTATTAGTTAACAGGGGGTCCTTCTTGGCAAAATTTTTCAACTTCGCAGCCACGCAAGTGTTTTAGACTGCGTTTGCATAATTAATGGCTTCAAAATGGCTTTCAAAATATTTTTTGAAAATCTACTACACAGTCTTGTAGTTTACATCCAACACTATATATGTACACATGCAAATTTTACCGCCAGGGTTACGTGTTCGGCAGCCCTTTGCACTCATCAAAATTACTCCGCTTCAAGTTCAAGGATATATCAGGCTAACTGCTGCCAGTGAAAGCCACTGATAAGAACCTTTATCAGACACTCCCCATGTAGAATATTTTATTATGGCATGAATAATATCTTTGTCTACTTTTTGTCCATGATACTTTGCTCATAATCACCTAAAGCATGCTGTTGCTAAGCAACCGTGTATGGTAAATGGATTGTGTAAAACAGGTACATGCAGTTCTACTGTACATACATTGTGACTGCCCTCTCTTAAGATAGTGTATTATACTTGGGAAACCAGTCCAAAGGTAGAAGATAATCAAATGCCATCGATTCTGAAGAAATACTCTTAAAGATTTTGGTGCAGACTAAAAAAAATATATTGTAAGACAACTTCCATTGGAGGGCAACTTGCCAAAATATGATTCCCACATGAACATTCTTTGAGAACATATCTCTCCCGGAGGAGAGCATATCAGAGGACAAGTCGGTCTGTCTAGAGAACACCTTACCCAAATAATAATCATAAAACATATTACTTAAAAAGTATGACTCATTAGCATTCCAAAGCTACCCAAATTTATCTTTCTATTTGCAATCAATTGCAAATTTTATTATACAAGTTTACATATTGTGGCTTGGCTGATGAAACCTCTTAAAATATTTTGATGACAGCTCAGAGTAAGCTAGACTTTAGAGCTATAACATGGGTAGCAACCTTATTTTGCCTTGAAAGAGTTCTTCACAGGTATCAGGAGACTGTTTTCAGACAATATGAGACTACCACCATTGCGATATATTTATAAAGTACAGCCTTTTCTAAGCTGCCCTCAATTTTTTTTTTTTTTTTTGAGATACGAGGTTTTATCAGCCCAGCCTTGATATGATAAATCAATTTATTCTTGTTGATGCAAGAAGTAGACTAGTGAATTGATCAATTGTAAATTTGCAATTAATTTGCAATACTTATAATTGATTTGGGGGATTTAAAATTAACTTGCAATTGATCGCAAGTTTCTTGCAACACATGTATGACCAGGCTTCACTGAACATCATTGTTCATATAAAAAAGTGCTCTTGGTCGTGACATATGCATCAAACTTTTACATGCATGAAGAATTGCTGGATGTTCAAAGAAAACAATGACCTTGGATGACAATTTGTAAGTTTCATTATACAGGCGTGGAAATTGCACCCTTATGGTGACCTTACTTCTTCATTTCAATCCAGAGGGATTGGTCCTCAACAGTGGCTCAATACAATGTAGAAATCACAACGTTTCTCTCTATTTAGTGATTACAAACCTCATTTGAACACTTCAGTGTTCTTCTAATAAATCCTAATTCTTCCCTGTGCATGGTATTTTGTCATTCAGTTAATATTTCTTGAATTGATCATTTCTTGCTCTTGGTGTGAGCTATCTACATTTGTATACAAAAAAGAAGGAAAATTAGTCCTTTCATGATGGTAAACATTGATGATGCATTTATTTCAAATGGAGAAACCTGGGTTAGAACCAGAAACAATAAGACATAATTTACAAAATAGAATGTTTTTCTTCATCTTACCAGGCCAGGTTCGATTCAGACGAAGGGTCAAGTGGAATGCTGTCAACAATTTGCTCAGTTTCTCATTCCTCTTCGAGTTGTATTTTCATCATGGTAAGTACTAATGGTACTAATGTCAAAGTTAATGCTTACAGTCACACCCACAAAACTGATTCTAAATCAACCATCGGTATGTCATTAGATTAATAATAATGATAATGATAATATAGGATATTTGTATAGCGCACATATCCACCTTGTTACGTGCTGGGACGCTCCTATGTTACCTCGGCTAAGCTTGGCATCCGATTCTGGTACTCACAGCTTTTTTTCAGGAATTACTTCCTGCTGGTACCCATTTAGTTCACCTTGGTTGAGTGCAGCACATTGTGGAATCGATTTCTTGCTGAAGGAAATTATGCCATGGCTGGGATTAGAACCCATGACCCTCAGTTTCGAAGTCCGGAGACTAATCCACTGGGCCCCAATGCTGTGACCGACATATTGTATGTGAAGAATCTTTCCAAATTCTCTGCTCCAATAAGAAGGATCTGTAACTCAGAGCTTAGCATTTGTTCACAATTCATTAGTGAATTGATTGCACTTTGCAATCAATCGCAAAAAAAATCAGCCCTAAGCTATGCGTTTTTTATTATTCCATTTCAGAATGTGGCAAAATCATGCCATACCATTAGTCACCATTTTCCTCTTTACCGTTTAGGATAAGAACATATAATGTATAATGTTACAATTTTCTTGATGCCTTTGATTAGGCAACTTGATATTGGTGCCTTATAAATTTAAGGATGACTTACCGGTACTGTGCTTTTTTTTACAAGTATTTCGGATCAAATGTGTACTAGATTGTAATATATTTTAAACCCACGTTTTAATGCAATTTCAAGTGGGTCAGTCAATTCAATGGTACTTTCCAATGAAGTAAATACAATGTTATTTATTTGCTTCATGATATATATGAAGATTAACATTGATGCCATAGTCCATGCACATTTCCAAACTACATAGTCACATCTGCTTTCAGATAAATAGCCCCTGCATATAGTAATACCACCTGTATATAAAGATCACAAATTGGGCTTCCCTTGGCTATATTTTCCCCTTTGAAACATGTATTACATGAACCTGTTCATAAAGACCTCCTGGGGGGTGTTTCACAAAGATTTAAGTATGACATAAATACCGAGTTGCATAAGGTATGAGAGGCTTGACCGCATAGGTCAGATCGCGTTGCATATCATGTACGCATCGGCATTTAAGTGCGACTTAAGTCAAACTTAAATCTTTGAGAAACACCTCCCTGCTCTTAAAGACCACTTTTCTTGTTTTCCCACAGTGGTTTTAATATACAAGTTTCACTGTACTGTCTAATAAAATGTTCATGAAAGTGGTGTTTTGTCTAATTCAAACTTAGCAAGATCGGCAAATCACCATGATTGTCATGGGCTCCATGAAATTGATTTTAATATTAAATTCATCTTCTTAACTTATACATTTATTATTATAATGATAATAATATGCAACATTTATATAGCGCTTAATACAAATGTTTCTCAGCGCTGCATACTATTACCCCGGCTTTAGCACGGCTACCCTGATTGGGTGCATCGAGCATTCAAAGAATTCCTTCCTACCGGGTACCCATTTACTACACCTGGGTCGAGAGTGGCAAATGTATATAAAAGCCTTGCCAAAAGACGCTAGTGCTGCTAGTGCTAGCTAAATAGCTAGTGCTATTTATTACTCCATTTGATTGTATTTCTCTTTGATTTTTCAGTAAGTTTCCCTGAAAAAATATAGATATTACATTTTACAACTCTGCTTATTCATGCTTTCCTTTTTATCCTCCCACAGTGATCCATGCTCTTTCCCTTTCACGTTACAACAATTCTTAAATAGACAAAAACATCTCCTCCACGGATCAGAGAGCAGAGAACTAAAGCATATACCAAAGGTAATGTCGCAGTTACAATGTCTTGAGATTATCAATCATTATTATTTTTATTGTTATTGATGATTATGATGATTATTAATCTTCTTCTTCTCCTTCTTCTCCTTCTTCTTCTATCTTTACATGTGTTGTTGTTACTATTAATTATTTTGCTATTGTTACTAAAAGATTTTTTTAAATCAAGAAACTGCTAAAGTGGTAAAAGATGCTATGTCAGGGTTCATTTGTCAGTGGAAGCGTCGTGGTGTAGCGGTTCTGACTCTCGCCTTGTAATCAGAGGGTCGTGTGTTCGAATCCCACCATGGCCTAGCGTCCTTTGGCAAGGCGTTAATCCACACTTTGCCACTCTCCACCCAGGTGTTAAATGGGTACCCGGTAGGATGTGAAAGCCTATATGTATTATGCCTAGCAATTGAGTCTTGGAACTCTTGTTGGAATGCTCCCCAGGGAGTGGAGAAGGTGCATACATTGTATGCGGGCATGCAAGGATCCGATGACCGGGGTAATAATATGTCTGTAAAGCACTTAGAGACGTCGTTCCGATGTATTAAGCGCTATATAAATGCGGAATATTATTATTATTATTATTCATTTGCCATACATGCTATTGTTGGATATATTTTGTGATTTCATCACTCCTAAAATTTAGTTTTACTTCTTTTTATAAAAAAGGATATCTGTAAAACTTGCTTTCCTTCAAGTGCAGATCTGTCATTTTTGCATCATTACCATATTTGTCAATCACTTTAATGAGACGTACTGCTTGTAAAGATGTCTAATCAGTTACCATTTTACTTTTAAAGATAATTGTTTTATTGTTGATGATTTATATTCTGCTCTTTTTTTTAGCAAGGATAAAAATGAGACAGTAATTTCTTGGTTCATGTATTGATTATCCATCTCACTGTTGATCTGTGGGTACATTATAAAGTGACTTTGTTCAAACATACAGTAATCTGGAGTGTTTATGATTGTATCCCCTCCTCATGCAGATTGTCAAGATTGTATGCGTGCGTCTTCATCAGCTGGCCAAGATCAAAGATGTCCATTCGTCCAGCATCATAGGCAGGACCGACAGCGTGGACACGCTGAAGAAACTCACCCCAGGAGCGTTCCAGGACAAAAGACATTCCACAGAGGACAGTGCCCTTGAAGAGGACAAAACCAGGAGATACAGTCTTGACCCATTGAGCGAAAGCAACGGGCTCAGCCCATCCGCTGCCGAGGCTCACAGCCTGGTCTCTCCAGGACGGAAGAGTACGAACTTAGACTTTAGGAAGCTGCACTTGAATGACAGTGCCACGGTGTCGAGTTCCGAAGATGATGCCATGTCCATCGGGAAGATTCACCATAAGAGACTTACGACAAGCCATTCTGCAGATTCCTTGGGCACGTCTGGTCTGTCGAGACCGAGGATCAGTGATTCTCTGCTGTGTAATCATTCGGTGATGAACATGCAAGAAGATGGCGATGTTGAGTTGGTAGCAGACGCCATGGGTCTGGATACCAGGTTAAGACAAGGGGATGGGGATGGAGATGATGAGGAGGAGGATGAACAAAATGATGCGGTGGAAGAGGGCGGAATTGCCGCTGCTTTACTGGTAAGATAAAAGATATTGATTGGTTTTACAAGAAAAGCACAATTCAAAGCATGTTACACATCAGAAAATGAAACAATGCAAGAACAGTTGAGTTTGCCTAAGTTACCAGCTTAAGTGGACCTACCCCAAGTCAAATAATTGCCAAAATTCAAAGCAAGTTGTCTGAACAGATTATGAGTCCATGGTTCAATGAGATTAGGCTTATGCAGACATGTTTATTTATCTCGAAATAGGATTTTCTTCATTAAAGAATAAATGGTTGTTGACTGTGAAACCTTAGGCATATATGAGTCTCACTCTTACTGTAAACCTGTGCTTGGTGATTTTTCTGTGATTGTTGTTTCCACTTCTCCTTTATATCTTTTCAATCATACATATTTTCTTTTGCAATGTCAGCAAAATTGTTTATACTTCTTATAATTACTTACTATAAAAGTATTTATTCTGTTTGACCTTTTTCATCACAGAATCTCAAGCATAGAGTGGAGTCCTTACAGGTGAGTAAATGAAATTGACTTTAATTAATGATAATTATAATGATGAAATTAATTAGTACTTGTATAGTGCATATCAGACACATGTACCATCTAATGTCTCTATGTGCTTCCAAGGGACTTTGGATATTATTATTCTGACGCTAGCCTGGCCAGTCTTTAAAACCCACAAGCATTACAAGGAAAAATTTCATGCCAGGTACCCATTTACCTCTTCTAGGTTGAGTGCAGCATTTATTTCAAAGTATCATTATTTTTTGTTTACTTTCTAGCACAATTTGAATCAGAGTCATTCAGCGTGGAAGATATTAGCAACAGAGGAAGATCCATTTGTGCTTGCTGCCCTCATGTGGTCGTGGCTTGAACATCTGAAGGTAATGAACATTGAAATACACAAGAACATTTATATAGGTGTAAAGTCCTGCCTAGATTTATCAAGTACAGTTGTGCTCAAAAGTTAGTGAACAAATGCATTACTTCATGCTGAGTGTTGAATGTAGACAACAACACTACAATGTTTGGTGAGCCCAGAGAAACAAAATTTATTGAATGCAATGTTTTAACATCCGACTTTTAAATCAAATATCTAAAACATGGCAGAACTTGAACACTTTGAATATGCTCATTTTCTGGCGGGGTTCACTAACTTTTGAGCACCACTGTATGTGCACACTGAATCTATTGTCCCCTCTCATCTCTGATTGTTAGATATCAATGGTGCTAAAGATGATGTATACATGTATAAAACTTTCCTACAAGCAGACATGGATGACAAATAATAAATACTTGTGCATCAAACTGATAAATCATCATTATGTCTTTCACTGTGACATCATCTGAAACTACTCTATATGCTTGTAAGAGCAGAATATGTCTGTTGCATGCTAAGTGTAAAATGAAATTTTTAAAAATAATGATTGCAACTTTTAAATAGTTATTTAAATATCCTATCTTTCTTATTGTCTGATTCTCCTTTAATGATAATAAATTAACGTAACTTGAAATTGAGTGGAAGAAACGCAGCCCCTCTTGCATTACCAGATGCAGAAGGGTAGAATTTTTTTACCCTGTCTGTGGGGACATATTTTGTGAAACAGTGCCCTCTAAAAAATAATTTTAAAGGTTTGCTCTGAAAAGAGTGGAATGCTGTAATATTTTATTATAGTACAGAAGATGTTTATCATCGTGGTAGTAGAGAATCGCTATAGGAGTTGACCTGATGATGTAATGTTTTTATTGTAGGAACCTGTCCTACAGGGAAATGACATGGAGAAACTTGTTGAATATTCTGGAGACTTGCTGAAATCTTTAACTGTACTTGAAAAAGTAAGTGATTTGATAATATCCTTATCATTGATGGTTGGGTAGGAGGAGGGAGTGAGGGGGATGAAGCCAGTTGAATTCATACAAAATAGAACAAATCAAAAAAACATATTTATGAAAGTTTGAGAAAAAAAAGGTCAATATTAGGATAGTTATTAGCATTAATTTGAATATTTAGATCACTAATGCTATTTAGATCTCCTTATTGGCAATGCGACCAAGATCTGTAATTGACATACAACTTCCCCATTACTACTCCAGTCCATATTTCACTTAAATTTTTGGGGATGATCTTTTAATATTAATTTTATTTCATATGACCTGTGTTTTCATTTGTTGAAGGTCATGCATTTTGAATCACTTTAGTTTGTGTTTTCTTTGTTTCATTTATTAAGTCATTAAAACCTTAAATAATGGATGAAATAGAACAATGAAATTATCTTGTATATTTTGTTTTACACGAGGTTTCAGTTTTATTCTTTGAAATTTAACACAGATTTTTTCACCCATCGTAGATCTGTAAACAACATGACTTTGTTACATTAACTACAATGATTTATTTCAAAAATGTTGACTGAATCATTGGTAAATACAATTTTCATCAAAATGTTATTAACCTTTCAAAACAAAGAACCCCCATTGTAATGCTGTGTTATTTGTTGTTATTTTTCCTTGCAAATGCAGATGCAGAAGTTAACCGTTGATTGCATTCTACAGACGATTGCGGGCCTAAGACCGATATCCGACTATGTGGAAGCAAGGCTTATACACCGTTTTATTTCAGCAATCACCCATAGACATCATGATGATAACAAGGATTTTCTGAAATTTGTAAACGGATACGTCAGTGCATTGCGATCAAGCATGCCCCCCGTGAAGACAAGAGGGGCGCATCCCAGCTCTTCAAAGCCACCAGAGGTGAAAGACTTAGTGCCAGAAAAGAAGAAAGTGGTGGAGGAGAAAAAGAAAGCGAAAGGAAAGAAGAAGAAAGAGAAGTCACCAAGAAAGGAGGAAGTGATTTTCAAGAAACAGGAGAGGGAAAATGACCAGAGATCGTCAGACGATGAAGAACCGTTGACATTTGCTGTTCCAAAGAAAAGGGGCAATGCTTTGCCTCCCATCTTCTAAAAAGGGATACTTCTTTAACCCCTTATCATCTGATGAGGGGTAATGCTTTGCCTTCTATCCTCTGTAAGAGGTAATGCTAGACCTCCCATCTTCTAAAAGGGGTATTGATCTGCTCCCTTCTGAAAAGGGGCAATGTTTTACCGCTCATCTTCTGAATGAGGGGTAATGCTTTACCCCTCATCTTCTGAAAGAAGTAATGCCTTACTCATCAGCTTCTGAAGAGATGTATTGCTTTTCCCCTCATCTTCTGAAAGAGGTAATGCTTTACCCCTCATCTCCTAAAGAGGAATAATGCTCTACTTGTCATCTTCTGAAAGGATTAGTGCTCTTCCCCTCATCTTCTGAAAAACGGTAATGTTTGCCTTCCATGTTTGGAGTAGGGGTATGTTTTACCGCGTATCTTTTAAAAAGGGGTAATTCTTTGCCTCCCATTTCTTAATCAAGTCAAGGAGATCTGTTTTGACTGACTCTTAAACGCGTCTTCACCCGTCTACATTCCAGTAGAAGTGTAACAAATCTTAAATGAATTTAGGATATTTTTGATCTGTGAGAATCTCTTCCTTCATCCTTCCAAAATAGTAGTGTGCTCTTATAATCTTTTTATGTTACTTTTAGATTCATGCTGGATTAGGACTGCTGTCAACTCTGCCTTAGTTTATTTTGCCAAACAATCGCTGAATGTAGAAAGTTTACTTGAAGAGTTATATTATCTTATACACTTATATCTTATACACTTATACACTGGTCATTTTGCCTCCGACGAAGATTCTGCTAGGATCGAAAGCTTAGGCCCCTTTTGACTTTCTATCTTATACACTTGTATAAATGCAAGTTTGTAAAACTTTTCAGAAACATATAACTATAGTCTGTATTCAAATGTTGCTGGCAGAGATTACTGTATTTCTGTATCTCCTCGTTGAGCATAATACGTAATGAATATATGTATTTTTACATTTAACTGATAATCATTGATTAATTGTGTAATTATTGTTTGTTGATGTGGTATTCTTGATTTTACAACCTTTGTCAGGACTGAACTTTTTCATCGATAAGAGAATATATCGGGTGTTCCAGAAAAGGTGGAATGGCATGCTTTAAGTTCTTTCCTTTCAAAAAGTTGAAATTTGTTAATATCATTGTAAAAAGGAATGAAACAAGATCATAGAATTCGGTTTTAAATTACAATTTCATTACTTTATCCATTTCACTATTTAATGCATAAATAGCCTGACCCGAAACGACATAAACCTGTTTGGAGGGTCATTCCACTTAATTCTTCTTTGAAAATGGCTGAATTTTCAGAATGTGCACAGAATCAAAGCTGATATTGATATCATTCTATTTGTCAGAATATGCTTCTACCAACAATTTAAACAAATATCAAACACTAAGTAATAAATTTGCTTAAAGTGTAATGTTACGCTATTTCTATGAGGCGCCGAATGTACCAATATTATATAGAACAATTATTTGTTATATAATCATTATTTATCAAATAATAACTATTATTTATATATAATTTACATTTTATTTGTAAATAACTACTATTATATAAAATATCATTTCTAATTATTTATATATAATTCCAAGTAATACTTCATTATTTGTAAATAATAATAGTTCGACATTCCATTATTTATAAATAATGATTATTTGTTTTTCATTATTTATAAATAATGATTATTTGTTTTTCATTATTTACAAATAATGATTATTTGTTTTTCATTATTTATAAATAATGATTATTTGTTTGTCATTATTTATAAATAATGATTATTTGTTTTTCATTATTTACAAATAATGATTATTTGTTTTTCATTATTTATAAATAATGATTATTTGTTTTTCATTATTTATAAATAATGATTATTTGTTTTTCATTATTTATAAATAATGATTATTTGTTTTCCATTATTTATAAATAATGATTATTTGTTAAATAATGAAAACGTCTACTTCATTATTTATAAATAATTTTTTTCGAGTGCACCATTATTCTCATTATTTATAAATAATCATTATTTAATGTTCGAGTTTTCCATTATTTATAAATAAAGATTATTTGTTAAATAATGAAATATCTACTTCATTATTTATAAATAATAATTTTGTTTCGATATCCCATTAATCATTATTTATAAACAATTTTTACAGTTTGCCATTATATACAAATAATCATTATTTATATACAAATAACCATTATTTATTAAATAATGCCATTATTTATTAAATAATGGAAAACTCGCTATAACATGCAAATGTGGGACCGCCCATGATATGAATATTCATGATGCGATTTCCTTTTTCGTGATTTTTCTTCACAAATTTTTGTCCATTTCCTCTTCATAATGACATTTCTTGAAGCAATTTTCTAGGGATATGGTCTGATTGTAATATTCTTCATTTTCTATATAACTTCGTCTTCGTAGAAATATCAAAAAGTGTAATTTTATACGATTTTTCCTACAGTTCACAATCCCCATAGGCGCGCGTGTACGGTAGGGACAACCGGTGAATCGACGGAGTGCTCTTCATCGAAATACTACGTTGGTTGGTCCCCGGAAGTGGCGGGCGGAATTTAGCCCGAATCCTCGATGGAAGTCGATCAAGTGCATATGAGCTGAGAGAGTGAAATATCAGTGTACTTGTACAGGCCCTTCTACTTTTTATAAATATTTCTTGTTGCTTTTTTTGTTAAGTTAATTTTTCCTGGTGTAGAGATAAGTTTCAGTTCTAATAATGCACTTCAAATACATTTTGGAGTGTCTGTTTGAGGCGTTTGGGGCGATTTCACCCTGGCCCCAAAATGCTCGCAACGACAATACGGGGGCATGATGACCCCTAAATTTTTAAAAACTTATTTTTCTATTGAAAATTATCACAAAATTCACCAAAAGTGTGCACGAAAGCCTTCGTATTTCACTTTTAAAACTCCAAAAAGTGCCCAAATGACAAGCTTGGTCGCTTCGCTGTGTCGCTTTCAACTTGAGAACGTTTACGCGTCTGCTTCCCCCCCCCCCCTCCTCCGAAAGAAATTACGTATACGGCCATGCTCTAAAGAGCCTGGCACATTGATTTATGTATACTTCATTTTCATTATTTTTATCTCATTATCATCATGGCCTTACGCAGAATTTTTTATAAATTTTTTTATAAATAATGGAAAACTCAACAAATTATTTATAAATAATGAAAAACAAATAATCATTATTTGTAAATAATGAAAAACAAATAATCATTATTTATAAATAATGAAAAACAAATAATCATTATTTATAAATAATGAAAAACAAATAATCATTATTTATAAATAATGAAAAACAAATAATCATTATTTGTAAATAATGAAAAACAAATAATCATTATTTGTAAATAATGAAAAACAAATAATCATTATTTATAAATAATGAAAAACAAATAATCATTATTTATAAATAATGGAATGTCGAACTATTATTATTTACAAATAATGAAGTATTACTTGGAATTATATATAAATAATTAGAAATGATATTTTATATAATAGTAGTTATTTACAAATAAAATGTAAATTATATATAAATAATAGTTATTATTTAATAAATAATGATTATATAACAAATAATTGTTCTATATAATATTGGTACATTCGGCGCCTCATATATTTCAGGACACCTTGTATAAAAAACAAGTTTGATTACATATAAATTCAATTATTCTTATGAAAAGAACTAAACATTCTGAGTTTGATCTAATCATATACTATAAATCTTGATAGGATTCTTTATAAATTGTGTACTTCAGAAAATCACCGATATATAAAGATCACCAAAGGATTTGAATAAATATCAACCAAAAGAATGTTAAAATATGTCTTCATTCCGTCCAGGATTCTGATGAAAGGTTTATCCAAGATTTTAGAAGCATATGTACGTGTGCATGGTATGATATTGCTTTAGGCAAAAAGAAATGGGTTAACACATGTGCAATACTTACAATGTATCAATAGGCAATCCTTATAACTAAATTGGTGTGAAAGTAACATGATGGATAGATGCATAAGAAATAAGTTGGATCAATGCTACAGGATTATAATAAAAACTTATGTTCTTTTCATCAAACTTTGCAAGATTGTAGTAGAAACTATAATCTTAGAGGTGAAGCATTGAAAGAATAGGGTCCATGATTTTATGATGTATTGTTGCTGCTATAGAATTGGAATACTTAATAACCTTCTTGAAACTGCTGGGAATCTAACACAAGATGAAGATGGATGTTTTGCTACACTCCATATTTCTATCAGATTGAACAGATGCGGTGCAATGCAGTTCCCTGGTGTACCACAATGAAAAGCGCCATCTTACGTTCACCCAAAGTACAGAGTAGCACTTAAAGGGATGGTCCGGGCTGAAAACATTTATATCTAAATAAATAGTTATTGAATTTTAAAGTTTATCAATATTTTGTGAAAACAGTTATATGCACATCGTCATGAATATTCATTAAGTTGGCTGATGATGTCACATCCCCACATCCCTTCTTCTTTTGTTATTACATGAAATTATAATTTTTTTCATTTAAATGATGTGTCTCCATTATGATGAAATAAGAACAAGTGGGGATATGACATCATCAGTCCACCTAATGAATATTCATAAAGACATCTCTAGAACTGTTTCAACGGAATAATGCAGATCTTTAAAATTCAATAACTTTGCTATTGGTTGTCCGATTTTGATCAAATTTTCAGCATTTATCTCTGTGAATTTTACTCTATTCATTTAGATATAAATATCTCCAGCCTGGACCATCCCTTTAACAATCATGGACACCCCTGTTACTAGTAATGTATGTCAACGGGAAGTCCGAGCGAGTATACATATTCCAGGGCACACATAGTTGCCCCACGCAGTTATCAATAAATAGAGCACACACTGAATAATTTCACACTTATGGGGAAACCCAAAATGTGGAATTTTCATTTGGTGCCCAGGATGTCTAATAGTGCAGGAAATTTGTGAAGAAAAATGGGGTTGAAGTATTTGTTTCCTCTGATCAGTCCCATAACATTGCATTATGAAAGATGTGTCACGCAATGATGAATGCATGGCTGATTCCCAGCTGATTAATAGAGCAGTTGCGCAGTGATAGTGATGCAAAATGTTCTTAGATAGTGGAATGTCCTTAAATTTGTGGGTAAACAGTACTCCATGAATAACCTTGTCTCTCATTGAATTGTTACCATGTAATAAAAAATTGTATTGCCTAGTAGTTCTTTTCTAGTATTAGAGAATGATAAATACATTCTACAGGACATTGTCCAACCTTAAATAATACAGTATAGTAAGTTACATATGTTGAGGTTTCTAGATCTCTGTATTTTGATACTTAGACTGTAATCATAAAAAAATGTTTCTACATTCTTTATAAATTATATATTATGTATATATTGTAAATTGAATTTTGATCTTGTCACGAAGCTTATGTGCATTTCACTTTGTATATTTTGGATTAGTCTATATGAAGTGTCGTAAGAACTGAGTACCAAGTATTCTTGTACACGCTAAGTTGAGAGAACTTTGCTGCCTTTTTATAACGTGTATCAAATATTTATTGAGGATGTACAGTGCAATGAAAAAAAGGGAATGATATATAAAACAAAATATTCTATATTCTATAAATAGATGTAACATCCTGGCATACAATATGTTAATTTAATACAATCTGGGGCCTGTAACACAAAGCTTAGCCACCATTGTAGAAGAATATCGATTGATTGCATTGACTACATTGTACAATCAATCATGGAAATCAAGTGTGCGATCGATCGGTAACCTTTGTGTTGCGTGACCCTTGTAAGAGTTTCATGAAGCACCTTGTCAGTGAATTTCACTGACTAATTTGTTCTTAGCCAATCAGATGCAAGGATTACAGTAGCTTATGACAGATTTCTGTGACGTTGGCTGACTAGTTATTTCATGAAAAGCTCCCTATGTCTCTTTTTTTTTCTTCAATCCAACATCAATAGTTATTGCATACGAGTTAATCAATGCTTCATAGTTTGGGCTTGCCATATATTTTTTATTTTTATTCAATTTTACCTTTGGAAACTGAAGTATAGAAACCAAAGATGAAGACTGATAATGAAAAAAGGCTTGATTTATTTTTGTTAGATTATTTTACCCCTTTTCCAGTTAGACAAATCTTGAGATTATCATGAGGAGAGAAGACATGTGAACTCCATTTACTTTAATCCTATGCACAAGTACATGGGACCAAATTCTTTTTTGTATTCCATTCATACAGTAAACTGGATTTGGACATTCATAATTTAAAAATTTTGTTTTATGTCTTAATTAATGTTACCAAGATAATCTCAATTATTTGGAATTTGTTACTGTACTGCACTGCAACAAACATTACTATTTTTGTGTGGGGTATTCTTTTTGTATCCTCATATCTCATTCAGGAATTGTATTCAAATCGAGCTGCATGATCAAATTAATTGAAAAGCAAGTCATTTCAGCTTTCCTCCCAACCTTGGTCTTGTCTGAGTCTTCACTCTTGTTACTTTATGAAAAGGGGATCCTTGTATACAGGGATAATATTATGAGATTACTGAATATTACAGATTTAATGTACCAGAATATTAAAGAGCACCTCTTCAGCTATTTAGTGATACCTTTATTACCTTAACCTCATGAGTCTACTAATTGATAATGAGAGCAACATGTTCTAATTCCATTATTTACCCAGTTTAGCAAGGAAGGTTAACTTTCACTCATGCTACGGTGGGGGGGGGGGGTCTTTTGTGAGTCACTTTGAGGTATCATTGAAATATTTAGCATTAAGCCAGTGCATATTCTGTCAACGTATACATGTGGCCACTCCAGCTGTTTTCTCACATCATGCATTCCATTCTTGATACCAAGAATTGAAATTTGTTAACAAGAACAAACATTGAAAATTTAGATTTGTTGCATGAGTCATTCATGATGTTGGCAAAAGTAATATTGTAAAATGAAAAAATAAAGGGATTAAGAAAATAGCTTGACACATATATCAATATGCTGAAATTTTCTGGTGTTACAATTGTATATTGTAGTTTTCAGTTATCCCTCTAAAGTTAAATTATCCTAGATGCTCTGTATATGCAAGGATGTTACATTATCATGTTTACTGAAAAAAAGGCCTTAATTCAGATGATAACAATTTGTTTCTACAAATTTATATTACTAATAGATGATGTGTTTGTGTAAATTCTGTATGGTTTCTGTTGGCAGATTTAGACAAAGGGAGGGGTGGTGGGTCTATGGAGGGGGGGTAGAAAGCAGCACTTTACAGCTATTAAAGTAAAAGAGAAGAACCAAAATTACTCATAGGGGGTGATGACTTTTTTTTTTTATTGCTTGTCAAAGTCTTGGTCAATCCCCCACTTACAAAAAGCTAGATCTGCTACTGTCTGAAATACCATCTTATACACATCAGAAATACCATCTTATACACATCATCTCTCAGTGATTTGTATCCTCTGAAAAAAAGCACCATATAACTCAAATTATTATCATTATCATAATTATTAACTTTTATCTATATTTTTGTGTTTATTATTATTATCTTGATAGACACTGTGCCTTCATGTAGAATATTGTGTACTATCTGGAAGTCCTGAATACGTATGTAGATTGTAAAGTTGACATTCTTTATTCCTTGGTCACATTTGCTCTACGGCGGCCGTACGGCGAGTCGAAAACAGCCGTTTTATTAATTTTAATTCAAACCACCTCTATGTAGTTGGTACAAAAAACGTTATAACGGCTGTTTTCGACTTGCCGTACGGCCGCCGTAGAGCAAATTTGACCAAGGTGTTATGGATTTGTTTTCCTTCCTTAACACAGTCTGTGGATATTGGTTTGTTGGTTTAATTTAGTTTTAATATTGTATAAACATCTTAGGCTGAATATTGTGCTGTGTTTGTAATATGAAAAAGTAATTTTAATGATAATTAGAAAATATGAGAAGTTCATGGTACTTTTCTTGTGATGATTGTTCTCTTTTGTGTGTGTCCGTATGAAGAATCACAATTTTTTTTTAATTTGATATCTGAGCATTACTTATTAAAGGCCTTTGATTTCATTGAGAAAAAAAAGGATACAGCAGGAATGGTCATCCTCCAGTAGTTTTATCCTTATCAAAATATATCCCCTTCCCTCGCTATTATCAAGATCAAAACTTTTTTTCCTTTGTCATCCTAGGGACTAATGGCAACCCCTGTGCAGGCGCGGATTCTTTGGGGCTAAAAGGGCTTTGCCCCCAACCCTAAAAAAAAAGTAAAGGGAGACTGAGGTGAAAAGAAAAAAGGAGAGAAAGAGAAGGAAAGGAAGAGGGAAGGAAAAGGAAGGTTGAAATGAGAAAGAAGGGGAAATTAGAGAAAGGGATTGACAGAAAATGAAGGGAAGAAGGAGAGGGAATGAGAAGGCAAAAAATGAAAAGGGAAGGGGAAAGAGAGAGAAACGAAAAAGGGAGGAATAAAAGAGGGAAGGGGAAGAAAGAAAAGTGAAACGGGAGAGAAAGAGAAGGAAAAGATAATAAAGAAAGGGAGGGGAAGAGAGAGAAGCATAAGTAGTGAAAAGGATTGGGAATAAGAGGAAGGGGGAAAGAGAGCGTGGGTTATACTAAAAGAATTCTCAATTTGTCCGACAAGAAATGGAAGTTTAAAAAGCAAAAATAATTAAAAAAGAGAGAAAGTTCGGGTTCCAAAGGAAGAGAGAAGGAATAGAAAGAATACGATGTCCGTGTATAGAAAAGAAATAACACTTCATTTTTATCACACATAATTGTGAATAGAATTAATGTACTATAGCCTCTTTTTGCACCCCAAAATAGTAGGAATTATGTAAGCAACCGCTGCCTAGCTTTGGTGGCAGGACAAATGAGAAAGGGGGAGAAAACTCAAACTTTTTCCTGTTTCATAATTGCTCGCAACGGATTCGGACATTCAATTTCAGAATCAAAATAGCTTGATTAAGATCACACCAGATTAAAACTGGTCTGTCGTCAGCCCTTCCCCAATTGTTTCTTCCTTCTTAAATACTTTGTTTATCGTATTCTTCTTATCTTGTCTTGTATAGCTATCTGATCATAGTAGACCTTCCTTCTGGGCGGTATTCCTCTTCTTTCTCTACTGTCTAATGTGTAACATATCCTTCATGGCACAGAACCCTTGAACCCTAGCTATATCTGCCTTAGATTTCCCCTTTTTACGGGGGGTCCCATTTTCAAGTAGTTGGGGTACGGGGGGGGGGGATCCCACACTTTACAAGCATTGCTTTTACACTGGGCTCCCTCATATCCGTTTCTGCTCTAGTTTATATTAAAGGGATGGTCCGGGCTGAAAATATTTATCTCTTAATACATAGAGTAGAATTCACTGAGCAAAATGCTGAAAATTTCATCAATACTGGATAACAAATAAAGTTCATAAGTTCATTATATTTGTCTTCCAACTTTGAGTTTGAATACATGACAAACATACAAGTGTGTATGAAACAATAAGCAGAGTACATAATAAAACATACAGATATACATAAAACAGAGTATGCAGAAAATATTGTTTTTGAATACATTATACAGCTTAAGACAGAAAAGAAATAATTTTAAAGGAAGACGAGGAGACCTAAGTGAAGCAATGCTTGTAAATTAAGGTTCCTCATTACGAATTCAAAGAACATTGGATAAAAAACACAGAAATAGCAATATAATATAATATGATAACTAAAGACAGAGGCGGGTAAAGAAGAGGGACACATTTATGTACAAAAGGGACAAAAAAGGGGACATGAGGACAGAGACCAGCCAGGCCCGGGAAAGGGGGGGGGGGTGAAACGTATTGATAATTTAGCATTAACTTAAAGTTATTGAAGTTTAAAGTTTAGCAATATTTTGTGAAAACAGTCATCAAGAATATTCATTAGATGGGCTGATGATGTCACATCATCTCCACTTTCCGTTTTCTTAAATGTTATTACATAAAATCATATTTTTTTTTCATTATTTCATACTTGTGTGAATAACATGTCTCCCTTATAATGAAATAAGTTGCAGCAATAAATATCTAATGCACTAAATCAGTTGTCAATCCCATTTTTCTAGTTCTTGGAGGAAAAATTTTGAATAGACCCGTTCGTATAATAAAATACAAAATAACAAGTGGGGATGTGACATCAGCCCACCTAATGAATATTTATGACGACTTTTCTCATAGAATATTGCTAAACTTTAAAATTCAATAACTTTGTTATTTGTTATCCGATTTTGATGAAATTTTCGGCATTTTGCTCAGTGAATTCTACTCTTTTTATTAAGCTGTTAATACTTTCAGCCTGGACCATCCCTTTAAGCCTGTTCTGCTTCTTTTTTTACTATCTGAAGTCCGTCTCTCAATAACCGATTTGTTGAATTAAATAATATTCGCACCGTATGTATCTGATTTATATTACTTTATAATTTTCGAATTGAAATGAAATAAAAGACTTGAAATTTGTAGTGGCTACGTACGTGAATGTATATAGGCTCAGCTCTCTCACTCTCCGGAGGCTCTCCCCTCATTAAAAAAATGTACATTTTACTTCAGATATAACATATTACCGCAGATATGTCCAAGAATATTCACTTTATCGTTTGATAGATTTTTTTCTCCAATTGCCACATCGCTAACATGGTGTCGAATATGCCTATAATTCCTTTCTATCAAAATGAGCTCATTGCCTATGACAAGTAAGGGCATCAATTTACTCAAAATAAGACCGATTGCAGATACCATACCGGCGCCATATTCAAAGAAATGTGACTTTCTGTGACGTGATAGTATACGTGACCGTGCACTGCGCTGCATGCACTGCAAAGCCAAACTTGTTTTTTCTTGTCATACGAGGATAATTTAAGGTTAGTGTACCCGATTTAATAAAATAAATGAATTTTGTACGCCAAAAGTGCATAAGAGTGGACAATATATGTTTTGGAACAACTGCAGAATACCCCGCACGACGAGAGCATGGATGTTTGAATCGACCAACGACCTACGATGTGATGAAAGGATGTTGGAACATAGCCGAGTTGTGACTAAAATTCGAACTTGTTTACGTCAAGCCAACGATTGATTACGCGATTTTTGCATAGGGCATGCCGCCAACGAGCCAACGATGCCAACGTTGTGAGATTGGCATGCTACCAACGATGCCAACGTTTTGACTTGCGTTGGCTTGCTACCAACGAGCCAACGATGCCAACGATGTGAGTTTGGCATGCTGTCAACGAGCCAACGTTGTGAGTTTGGCATGCTGCCAACGAGCCAACGATGCCAACGTTGTGAGTTGCATTGGCTTGCTGCCAACGATCCAACGGTGCCAACGTTGTGAGATTGGCATGCTTCCAACGAGCCAACGATGCCAACGTTGTGAGTTTGACATGCTACCAACGAGCCAACGATGCCAACGTTTTGACTTGCGTTGGCTTGCTACCAACGAGCCAACGATGCCAACGTTTTGACTTGCGTTGGCTTGCTGCCAACGATGCCAACGATGTGAGTTTGGCATGCTGCCAACGAGCCAACGATGCCAACGTTGTGAGTTTGGCATGCTGCCAACGAGCCGACGATGCCAACGTTGTGAGTTGCATTGGCTTGCTGCCAACGAACCAACGATGCCAACGTTGTGAGATTGGCATGCTTCCAACGAGCCAACGATGCCAACGTTGTGAGTTTGGCATGCTGCCAACGAGCCGACGATGCCAACGTTGTGACTTGTATTGGCTTGCTGCCAACGAGCCAACGATGCCAACGTTGTGAGTTTGGCATGCTACCAACGAGCCAACGATGCCAATGTTGTAAGATTGGCATGCTACCAACGATGCCAACGTTGTGAGTTTGGCATGCTGCCAACGAGCCAACGATGCCAATGTTGTAAGATTGGCATGCTACCAACGAGCCAACGATGCCAACGTTGTGAGTTTGGCATGCTACCAACGAGCCAACGATGCCAACGTTGTGAGTTTGACATGCTACCAACGAGCCGACGATGCCAACGATGTGAGTTTGGCCTGCTGCCAACGAGCCAACGATGCCAACGTTGTAAGTTTGGCATGCTGCCATCGAGCCAACGATGCCAACGATGTGAGTTTGGCATGCTACCAACGAGCCAACGATGTGAGTTTGGCCTGCTGCCAACGAGCCAACGATGCCACGTTGTGACTTTGGCATGCTACCAACGAGCCAACGATGCCAACGTTGTGACTTTGGCATGCTACCAACGAGCCAACGATGCCAACGTTGTGACTTGTATTGGCTTGCTGACAACGAACCAACGATGCCAACGTTGTTAGATTGGCATGCTACCAACGAGCCAACGATGCCAACGTTGTGAATTTGGCATGCTACTAACCCTAACCCTAACCCTAACCCTAACCCTATGCACATAGTAGGAACATCGTAGGTCGTTGGCTCGCCAACGGTATGCGCGCGAGAGTACAAGCATGCGCGCGTGTATTCGTATGGCTCGGAAGTACAGTACCGGTACGGGTCGTATCGTAAAAACTGACAAGACAACGAATCTTCAGGATCGATCACGTCGAGATTGATTCTGATTCTTCACATCGTAGGTCGTTGGCTCGCCAACGTTGAGGTAATGAAATGTGCGGGGTATTCTGCAGTTAAGCCTATGTTTTAGAATGAAGAGGATTCTCATAATAGTCACCTGATTCTTGAAGTTGAAGTTACTTGAAGAATGAATTGTGTGCATGCGCATGCAAAATGCAATGCAATGATGCATTCATGCCCCGCCACTGGCCAACCAAGACCAAGTTGTTCATTTCAACTCAAGTCCGGTGTGTTACTGTCCCAGGCCCTCTGGCCCGCTTTGCGGGCCGGAGCCCAGGACTCGTCCGTGTAATCCTAGTCAAACATATACTCTCTAAAATGGATAGAATGTGGTTGCAAATAATAACTTAAATAAGCACTCCAAATAAAACTTAAAATAAATTAAGGGGAAAAATAAATTATGCACTTACCTCGATCATGTCGATTAAATATATGGATGGGGAAAAACAATAGGAAACAAACTTCTTTTCTTTGCTTATTAGACCTTCCTTCAACTCTGCACTTCTTTCATCCATTAATTTGCAGTGTGTATTCAACGCCTCTGATAATTTTTCAATTTTCTTCTCAAAGGCTTTAATTTTTAATCAAATTTTTTGTTCTAATTTTTTCAGTTTAGTGTCGAGCATTTTTTCAATTGCTATTTAAGTAGTAGTATCTGATCAAGTGGTTCGGGGCTAGCAGGTGGGCCTGCCGCCGAAGGTTGCCTTCTTCCGGTATGTTTCAACATAGCATCACGTAGTAGTTAACATGTACATGTCACACAGACGAGCGAAGAAAATCCTCGTTCAAAAACCGC
The DNA here is from genome assembly GCF_037042905.1 of Lytechinus pictus. Taxonomy (NCBI): domain Eukaryota; kingdom Metazoa; phylum Echinodermata; class Echinoidea; order Temnopleuroida; family Toxopneustidae; genus Lytechinus; species Lytechinus pictus. The sequence goes on along the minus strand of NC_087247.1, from coordinate 10,095,271 downwards.
AGTGAAGGGTGGGAGAACAGAGATGCGTGTCACCTGTTACGAATGCATCTGAGTGATAGATGGCCGTGGTCTTAGGCGCCTGACTATACATGGAAAGTCCGGGGTTCGATCCCGGCCGCGGCACCTATGCCTGTGAGCAAGGCATTTAATCGGCAATGCTCTTTTATCCTACATTCAAATAAATGAAAATGCTATACCCATTCTTGGTAACTAGGTGTGCACTTGTTTAAAAAGAATAATGAAAAATATATAAAAAATTCTATTAAAAATCGACAAATCCACATATTCAAACAGCATATGTTAGCTGATACTATCTCATGAAGATGTGAACCTACTATTAGAAACATGACAATCATTTGACAGAGGGCCTACTCCAGATCTCTCCTACAAGATTACAGTAACACAAACAAGAAAAACTTTTTTTATTGAAAAATATGTTTATTTATCTTTTTGTCTCGCCTGAACAAAGTTTGCAGATACCTAGTGATCACTTTTCTTGATGGTCTGTTGATATGTTGGTCTGTTACAAAAATTTTAAAGTTTTTGTTCAACTTGCTTTCATTTTTTTTATTTGGGCATAAATCATGTTCATACGTGGTACATATGATCCTTGGGTAATACCACATGTAAGAGTACATGTATGAGCATGATGGGGTCAAAGGTCATTGAGGATTCTAGGGGTCAAAAGGTCAAATGATACGAGTTCATATGTACATGTATGTTCTTTTTTCAAGTTGTTGTTCAACTTGCTCTAATTTCTTTATTTCTGTATCAATTTTTATCATACTTGGTTCAAATGATCGTTTGGTAATACCACATGTGTGTTTTTGAGGATGATGGGGTCATCGATCATGTAAGGGTCAAAGCTCAAAAGGTCATTTGTCTGTCTTTGCAGCCATTTCTTTATTTCTGCATCAATCATATTCACACTTGGTACAAATTATCCTTGGGTATTACATGTACCACATTTTTTGTTGAGGATGATTAGGTCAATGGTCATCTAGGGACCAAAAGGTCAAGTTTTTGTTCAAACTGCTCTCATTTCTTTATTTCTGCATCAATTATGTTTACACTTGGTACAAAACTACAAGTGATCCTTTGGTAATACCACATGTTTGTTGGATGATGGGGTCAAATGATATGAGGTCATTTCCATAGTTTTTGTTCAACCTGCTCTCATTTCTTTATATCTCGATCAATTGTGTTTATAAATACTTGGTACAAATAATCATGGGGTAATACCTCATGTACATGTATGTTCTTGAGGATGATAAGGTTAAAGGTCATCTAGGGGTCAAAAGATCATATATATATTTTTTTTGGCATATATTATATATGTGCAATATATTATATAATATATTGCATATTTTATTGATTGCAAAATCAGGCGAGACTCTTCGTTCGTGAACCTCCTTGTTTACGATTCTGATGCTGTTAAAAATGCCCCCCGTCCCAAAAAACACTCCACAGCTTGGTAGACTAACTGTTCTGGGTAGGGATGGCCGTTACTCCCCCCTCCTACATTTTATGCAATAAATCTGTAATATGAAAAGCTTGCACCTCAATATTTCAGGACTTCTTTTCTTGAAGTTGTAAGACATTGTGACATTTCTGCAACATTTTGTGAATGCATGTCAGAACAAATCTAATTCGAATTATGCTTAAAGCTGAAATTTATAACTGTAATGTTATTTTTACTCTTACTGATTATTATCAGTGAATTTCACGTTATTTATGATGGAAAAGTATGGCTAACATTTCTGTTGAGAAAAAATTAAAATAAAAAATAAAAAAGTTTTTTAAAAAGAAATGCATAAGAATGTCAAAATCAAGAAAATACATAAAGCATATTGATACTATTCATTTTGTACATTTGATCATCATCTCATAAAGAGTCTTTATACAAAAAAAGCCAAAATAGGGTTTTATTTTAATACATTCACGGTCAAATTTCATGTATAAATTGGCATGATTGAATAGAATATGAAATCAAATAAATAGATTCAGTGAACATGAAGAGATATCCTCAGTAATCAGTTTTATTGTAAATCTACAAACCGGTACAATGTATATGTGAAAAGAATACAAGTGAGTCTGGCTATTAAGTGAAAACTCCTTGGGACCATAGAAATTTGTTTCGCTGAAACAAAATCTGACTGAAAAGATGTAAAGTTCATTTTTTTGAAGCCTAATCAAAATATTGCTTTCACTTAAGAAAATATTTAACTTCAAAATACTTCAGATATTATTCCCAGACAATTATGAACAATGTTGGTGTCATATGAGTTCAAAAATTGGATGTGTACTGTCAGGGATTTGTGCCCCAATCGGCTATTTATAGTTAAACCACAACTTTAAACCAGGGTTTGATTTAAACCAAAGTTCAGAATACGGGCCATTTAGTTTTATGAATCTAAAACCTTATTGCCTATCAATCCATGCTTAATGCTCTTGTTTCTTTATTTTCATCATGTAGGATATTTGCATCTCAGCAGTTAAAAAGAAGGGTATTGAGGCTACACTACACCAGCTCAAGTCTTCAGTGCCTGGAACCCCTGACCGGAACACCATGTAGCCTTTTCCTGTGCCAACTTGAAGGCTAGAGGAGAGAACTGGTGCTGAAAGAGCAGAGACTTCAGTTACTGTAGCAGATCAATAGACGGATAGATATCAAAGGTATGTATTGTAATAATTATCCAATTTCCAGCCAACAGCTGAATAACAGGCAGTTGAGTAATATTGAATGAATAACAGGAAGGACAGTTTTTTTTATCCTTTGTGCACTCCTCAGCAATATGTATACTAGTGAGTCCACCACATATCAACCACTTCTTTTGAAATCAACCACCTTGCGCACATTATGATTATTGCGTATCACAAATGCTATGTGCAGGAGAGTAGGCACAGTTTCCATGGCAAAGATAATCAATTTTACTAGAGAAAAAGAGGGATAAAAAGGTAAAAATGTAGAATTTCTCAAAATTGCATTGTCCAGACCTGAACCCCGAGCTGCATAACAGTTGTTCATACCAAGAAATCTGATAAGAAATGGCTTTAGAACAAATATTTGTCATATAACTCTTCGCATCGAATCGTTTGCCTGAGCTAGCAGTGGAAGTAGTGAGACAATCATTTAGCATGATGACATCATAGCACTAATTTAGAGGAGTCAAATCAGCTGTAAAATTAGTGTATGGCGAGTGGTCGGTCCTAAAAGAACGGTGCCAATGTGCGAATTTGAAATCGTCACATTCATTGGTCACCGATACAGAATCTGGGTCGTCAATCCAAACATGGGATTCTGATTTTTTCAATTTCTGCACAAATCAGACGAAAACTAGGTAAAACTTAGAAAATTACATGTGGGGGTAGGTCCACCCATACATTATCTCTCCCACTTTATCTGATTTTTCATCCACTTTGGTTCACTTTTCAGCAATATGTACAATCTCTCCTATTTGCAATTTATTCTGATTTTTTTGTTCATCTGTTTTGATAATCATCAGGAGAAAGAATTTTATTTTCCTACCATAACTTTTCAATCATCAAAGGGAATTTTGAAGTTGATTGTTGGACCATGTAGTTCTTTATTATTCTTGAAATATATAAAACTGAACACACTTTGGATTTAGTCTATTATGATGTTTTCATCAATTTTGTGTTCAGGAGCTTCTGTTATTGCAAGAACTCTTATGCTTAATTTTTTTTATAAATGCACTGTCTGGAATTGTAAGGTATTTTATTACAGAAAATGTGGACTAGAAAGGCTGTGTTCTCAATGACCGGTATAGCATTCATAAATGAAGCTTTATTTTGGGAGGTCCTAAACTTGATTTACATTGCATGTCAATATGTCATTTTAAAATGACAATCCTGTCTTTTTGGGAGACCTTGCAAAACAAGTAGAAATCTATCAAAGAAGACAGAAAGGTGTCAAACACTACCCACATTGACCCAAATGACAGGACAGTAGCTAGAGCCATCAAATAAATGAACTGTCCAACACCACAAAGTGGGGAAAACCAACTTTTAATTGCTGCTGATGATGATAATACGGAGGATTTTCAGATTCATTCCAATTCATTTTGACCCAACAGATACAATGCTCCACTCAAGAAGGACAACCAGAACTGGGTCCAGAAGCTTTCCAACTCATCTGACATCCTTGAGAACTGGATGACTACCCAGAGCCTACAGATGGCCCATACTCTGAACCCGGGTTTAACTTAAACCATACTCCAAATTTGCGGTTTAATTATGGGAAGCCATCTGTGACATCCTTTCTAGTTAAAGGGGAATCCAACCCAAATAAAAACTTGTTTTTATAAGAAAAGGAAAAATCAGACAAGTTGATAGGTGAAAGTTTGAACAATATTGGACAAACAACAAGAAAGTTATGATTTTTTAAAAGTTGTAAATATTGGTAATCACTATACCCATGGAGACTTCGAAGTGGCTGCATATGGGATGTCATATGATGTAAGGCAAGGACTACTCTTCCATGTACTCCAATACATATTATGGCTAAATTGTCATTTTCCCCAAAAGTTTTATTTCAAATTATATTTTTCTTTCATGAGGACAAAAAACAATACACTACCTGGATTATATTTAGATTACTGCCCCAGGGGAATGGGTACTTAGGAGAAAACCACAAATCCCTGATAATAAAGTACATGGCCTATGGGGAAGTTGGCCTTGCCCCTTGTCATAATTTACTTACCCAGTTGCCAATTTGAAATCTACATACTATTAGTGATTTCAATTTAAAAGCAGCTATAACTTTCTTATTGCTTGTCCGATTTCTTTCAAACTTTCGCCATTCTGTTTAATTTATTTTTGTCCTTCCCAACACAACATTTTATGGCTAAGGCTGGATTCCCCTTTAAAGATAAATTTATCATTACATTTGGCATTCAAATCATTAAAACAAATTTGAATTGATAAATACAATATGTTTCATCACCATCAAAACACAAAAAATCCCAGTAAACTCAAAAGAAGACTCATATTGTAACAAAGTCTTGACAATTTTAGCTTCCCATAATTTAAGCCGAAAATTATTTAAATCGGAGTTCAGAATACTGGCCTATGGGTCTACCTTGGGGATGTAGTTGTTGGTGGAGCCATCACAAAAAACCTTGTTGGGTAAGTTACTCATACAATAATGGTAATTGTTTTGCATATTGGAGAATATTTTTTCTGAATGTAAATAGGTATATTCAAATGCCTGTTATTTTCTTTATCGTAAGTAGTATTACAAATATCCCATCACAGTCATCATCACCATCATTATTATTATCATAATTATTATTATGATGATGATGACGATGGGGATGAGACGGTTGATGATGATGTTGACAACGATGCTGATGATAATGAAAGCTGGTACATCTAATAGGGGGTGTTTTGGAAAAAAAATTGAAGGAACATGAATATGCTGCATTGAACATTACGTAAAACCTATTCTATGTTTTAATAAATATAGAAATTTAATGATTTTAAGAATTTTAAGAATTGTATTTAAATTTTTTATTTCAATAGATATAGATGGAGTAAATTACCATCTTTTATCCATAATGCCAATTCCCTTGATCAATTGAAGACCTTGCTAACTGAAGACCCACCTTTTTTAATGTCTAGATATCAGTTGTGGGTTGGTCTATATGGAGGTGCACGTCTTAGTTGTGTTTCATTTGTTTCTTTAAATTTTGTTTTGAATTCATTAAGACTTCATTTTATTTTCCTTCAGTAATTTAATTGATAGGCAGAAAAGTGAGCACTTAGAAACATCTGTATTAAGCGCCCTACAAATGTTATAATTATTATATTATTATATTTTTCTTTGCCCTATATGTGAATTCAAATCTCATTTGATCAAAGTTTATTGTCTTTCAGAAAATGAACCTATCAATTTATGTGTAGTCTTTATTTTTCTTAACCTTATATGTGAAGTCAAACCTTATTTCATCAAAGTTTATTGTCTTACAGAAAATGAAAACCAAATCATAGATATCATGAATGATGTGATTTAGCAACATCTACTTCATTTCAGGAATTTTGACAGTAACATCTTTGTGTATTCATTAATCGTTATGTTGGTGCAAGAACACCCTTAGCGAAACATTTTCGCGCACCCCACAGTGCAGAAACGCCCTTACGCAATGCCCTTTCATTTGCTAAGGGAGTTTTGGCGTGTATGCATTGCGCGAAAGTGTGGTGTTAATGCATTGACACAACAAAATATGACCTGTTGTATCAGGAAGTACTTGCAAATCTTTGTCTTGTGTATGGTTTATTTGTTTTGTTTATTCAATGTTTCTTATGTGAGTTACAAAAATATTAACTCATTCATGCATTATTTTGATACAGATGTTACATCACACTAGCCCAGGCATTGAGATGAGCATGGGTGTAGCACCTGCCAGTCCTTCAAGGACGGGGAAAACAGCAACCAACAAGGATATGGACAAACCTCTAGGTGGTAGCTGCTCTGATCAGACGGACTTTGAAGTATCTGGAAAGGATTTACAAAGGTATAGCAAAAGCGATATTTCTGCTTCTTTTTTTTACATGATTTTCCTCAAGAAAATAATGTAGTTTGTTATCACTCATGGACAGAGAATTATGGTTTGAATATCAATTATATTTTTCTTTGCCCTGTACTGTATGTGTATTCAACACTCAGCTGATCAAAGCTTTTTATCTTTCAGAAAATGAACCTATCAATTCGTGTGTATGCTTTATTTTTCTTCTTACCTTTATTTTTTCAACCTTAATCGTGAAGTCAAATCTCATTTCATTAAAATATCTTTCAGAAAATAAACCAAATCTTAGATGGGTTTTAGCAACATCTTCTGTATTCCAGGTTTTTTTTATAGTAACATCTTCATATTTACAATAAATATGACCTTATCTGGCATTATTTGCAAATCTATGTCTTCAATTTGCATTGTTCATTTGTTTTGTGTATTATTCCTATTTTTTAATTTAAGTTACAAAAATATTAATTCATTTACACATTACTTTGATACAGATGTTACATCACTCTAGCCCAGGGGTTGGGTATGAGTATGGGTGGAGCACCTGCCGATCCTGCAGGGAAGGGAAAAACATCAACCAACAAGGATATGGACAAATCTCTAGGTGGCGGTCTTCAGCTGCTCTGATCAGAATGACTACAAAGGTACAGCAGCAATTTTTTTTTGGTTTCCAACTCATGGGTAGTGCATTATGGTTTGCACACCAGTTATTGACAACTGCTTCTACTCATGTGAATTTCTTCCACTTTTCTGTTTCCAAGATATTCTTCTTTTTCATGATACACTGTGTAGTGTTTGACATGTTAACATTATTTTCTCAGAGCTAATTTGTAAATTCAAACGATTTGTTTTTCACAATGGTTTGTGTAATTTATTGTGAATAGTGATTGTAGAAGAAAAAAGGGGTTTGGGATGAATGATATGCTTTACTTGTACTCTTTCTCCAACATAGGTCATACTCAATCTGGCAGCTGGGGATAATTTCGATGGTATTGAGCTTCCTGTGCTGTCTGTAGCTGCACAACAGATTGTCATTGTACTTTCTGCCAAGAAAGAGAGAAAGAAGGAGCTTGTCTTCATGGATGGAGATGTGGTAGACTTGAATCCAGAGTCCGGTCTCTCCCTCACCGTGGTAAGCACTCAGAAGAATGTTTTAATTGCCCAAATTTTATGCTAGCATTGTCAGTCTTTTTGTTAGGACCCACAATCATAGTATTGATTCACATTGTGGCAATTGACATTGAAGATCGACTTGACCTGAAGATTTTTGCCGGGGACTGGCAGGGGCACTTCGTGAGGGAAACCCTAACTCTTTGAAGAAAAATGTCAGTTTTCTAATGTGCTAAGGGTTTGGGGACTCTCCTCTACACGGGACCTTTCGGATGGTCGGAGTGTTTTCCAACTGCATTAACCCCTGCACTGAATCCAGCAGTGAGGCACACAATGTCGTAGCATCAGTTTCTTTGTTGGAGGTCTTTCAGCATGAGTGGGACTCAAACCCACTCAAGTTGAGATCATACAATCTTATCTGAAACAAACGTTCTAACCTACTGAGCTGCCTCCCAATTCAGTGTGATATTTACTATATGATTTATAAAACATGATAGTGTGTGTGTGTTTACTATTTACTAGTAATATGCAATATTTGTTAATAAGAGTCTGAGGACAAATTTTGTGTCTTTAATCATTGAACATGACAATAAAATAATTGAATTGAATTGAATTGAATATCAAAATCACACTTTTTATTTGTGATGTAATATTTCTGATATGTACATTATGTATGAGTGAAATTTACATTGTTGCTGCTCAGGAAAGTCATCACAACTTCACAACTTGGTTGTTTTTACTCTAAGCATATGCTTTATAAAGCTTATCTTCATGATCACTTTGCTATTCAAGATGATATTCAAAGTTATTTAAATGTTGCTTGAACTGCTGATGAAAAATTGAAAATTATGAAAATTTTCCAAATGCTATGTGCTTGAGCAATCGCCAAACATATTGTTTTAAAGAAAAATGTATTTATCTCATTTCTAAATTTGCAGAACCATGGATATGCTGGTTGCCAGTAGCTACCTTGGAACTTGAAGATCCTATCCAGATCAGAAGCCATCTTTGTCTTCTTTCGTCACTACACAAGTCCTATCCAGTGGAGGGTACAAGATCTGGCTTTGAGGTTAAAAGACTCCAGATCTTCGGCAGTGTACGGCTCTGGTAGGAGGGGGCAGAGCAAAATTTGTTGCATCGTCTGATCCTCCCCACAGTTACAGGCAGTTTCTCCATCCCTACAGCAGTCCCTTTTCTGCATAAGGACTTTGCATCAACCTGTTCCAGTTCGCAGGCGATTCAGACATGACCAGTAGCCATGTTGGTACCTGATAGACAGACCATTGTGAGGCTCAAACTGGCCAGCTTTGGTTTCCAGGAAAATGTCATACTCGTTCGGAAGTTCTACACCTACATCTGCAACGTTTGTGAAGAAGAACTCACAAAACAGGTAATTTCACTTTTTTATCTCTCAAGAAAACTGTAACTTTAAATGTCCACCATGTACATACATGTTACAAGTTAATTCACTGATAGAGATATTCTCTATAGTTGAAGGTCCATTTGTAGCTCATTATTTTTTCATTTGTGATTCCTTTATTGATATTTTTATTTCTCCTCTCACTGTAGTTGAAATTAAGTCAATAGTCTGTTTGTATTACCTATTAATGAGTACAGCAAACTGTAGGCCTATATATAATTTTGCCAACTTCAAAATAAAGGTCATATATTTCATATTATTTCCATGTGGGTATGAACTGTTTCTGCCAAAAATAAGAATTTCTTCCCTGGCAATATAGTTTTAGCTATAGGAAACACATTTCCTTGAGGATTTGTCTACTTTTCTAATCAGGGCCAGTAACACAAAGATTTTTCTTGATCATAGGGCTGTTTTACAACAGTTGATTACACTGATCGAAATGTGCATTCTAGCGTTCAAATCAAGTATGCGATCAATCACAAGGTTTTGTGTTACTAGACCAATTTCAAGGAGGAGTTCTTGCTTTTATGGTTAGTTGGTGAGTACTTTATTGTGAAAACATATAATATATATCACTTGGCAAGTTGGCATGTTATCATTGATTACTTCAATTAACACTGTTGATTTTTGTGTCATTTTTGCCATAGCTGTTTTAACAAGGGAAAGAATGCCAGGAGATTGGCAAACGGATTCTGACCTCCTGGATGTCTTGACGAACGTTAAGGACGTTAAGGACCTACCAACTCTTTGACTGAGGCGAAGGAGACGGTGAAGTCTTGGAAAGCACTGGTTGAACGTAAGTCAAGAGCATGCAAGTTGCAATTTGCACTACCCACATACAGCCAGCTGGCGTGATTACCCAGCATTTATTCCAATTCCTTGGGCATCAAAATTTGTTCTTGAATGAATAAGCAAACGTTGCCACCTTGAAAATGGTTTGAAGGTCCTTATTTCTATGTTATCATGAGCTGAGATCCCATTTTTACATCGTTTGACAAGATTTTGGAAGGAAATCTTCTCTGAAAAGTGGCTGTTTCAAACTTTTTGATTCCCTTCTCGCTTGTTTAAATGTTTTAGATACATTTGTTTTTTATAGCATAAATGATACTGTGTTTTGGTCCAACCTTGTTGTAAATTTAAATGTAAAGCTAAAATGGGACATCATGCAGTTTATCCAGAGAATGTTTAGAAAATATATGTTATTCATTGAAATAAGGCATGACAGGAATTATGTCGCAATTGAGTTTTACATGGATATTCATCATTGAAGCACAAAGACGAAAGATCCATAAGATTTCTTTGTGTACAGTAAAAAAAATTAGGTCATTTTGGGGACATAGTCAAGTTGTGTTACTGCTTCCCACTCCTGCTATGGATAATATAAACCATGGGGGTGTTTCACAAAGATTTAAAAATGTCTTAAATGTCTAGTTGCGCACGGTATAAAAGGCATGGCCGCATCGGTCAGATCATGCCAAGAGTACGCGCACTACTGCGTAGTGATCAATAAGATTGCGCGTTGCATATCATGTACGCGTCGGCATTTAAGTGCGACTTAAGTCATACTTATTTCTTTGTGAAACACCCCCCGTATCTGCTTGCAAGCTGAGGTGGAAGCAGAATAAATCACATGTCTGAAAAGAGTTTGCTGGCACATACCGGCCCGAATTCACAAAGGTGGTTTTGAAGACCCATGGTTGAGTTTGTGGTTTATGCAGATTTCCTGTATAAATTACGCTTAATTTACGGCATATATTAAAAAAGTCCAATGCTGATGCGCACTTTTGTCACAGTGCGCCAAATTGACGCCTGTTGCCGTGGTTATCCACGCTATTTTATTCACGAGTCCACTGTTTTTAATTAATGAGTCCACTCTTCAAACAGTGGACTCATGAAAAAAATGGCGTATCTATGGATTGAAACGTGGGTTTTCAAAGCCACCTTTGTGAATTTGAGCCATCATGTCTGCATCATGTGTTCAATACCGTGCATATCCATCAAACAAAGAATGGATAGGAAAAACATATAGTAATAGTGCCACAGTATGATGGATGAATGTTTTGAAATGGAAAATGTTTGTTATAATGATATTTTGTTCTTTCACTTTACACTTACAGTAATGTCACTCAGTGCACAAAATGGATACACCCCCTATCTTGTGACAACCATCTTCCACAAATAAATGAGAGAGATGTTCTACCAAAGACAAGGACATGACACCAGTCTTGAATCATCATCTACGCGCAGGGTTGGCTGTTAAACACCGGAATGTCTGGTTTGAACATTTGTTGTTACTGTTACTGTTATTTTTGTGTAGTATGATTTTTAAAAAAGAGATTCCATTCACTATCTACACTCTCTGTCTGGTGTTAACCATATTCAGAATCTCTAATCTAAAATATCTCCCATTTGATGAAAACCTGAATTTTAATGTGAATCATCTGCTATTTTATGGCGTGAAAAAAAAATCCTATTTATTTGTGCATTTCACAATACAAGTGAAATACCAACATTAACTATCATTAGTAATGAATTGTAGGTTGACCACTATTTTATACAGAATAGGACAGGTAGGAATTGAAAATTGAAAAATATTTAAGAATATTTATCTGAACAAGGAATCCAAAGTTCCGGAGAAAATAATGACTATAAATCTAAAAGGATTGCAATTGTAATTGAATTACCAACTGAATTTAGATTTTGATTTTGATTCCTTGACAATGCTAATTACCTTTTAAATACCCCAGTGTTTTTGTTCATGTAAGAACAACTGAACATAAATGTTTGCAACCAGTTGCTAATTCCATTCAAGATCACTGTTGCATTAGTCCAGGATAGGCCCCATAGACAAGGGGTCGAACCTTGTTTTTTTAGATATACAATGTTTTTTTATGGTTTCTTGTCAATTCGAGGGTGCTCATTCCGAACCTGAATGATGCCACTCTTGTAACCTTGAGCATTTTCCGCAAATTGGCAAAATCCAATATGGCCGCCAAAATATGCAAATTACCCATGAAAATCATAAAATTGCCCACACATTAGCTATAAAATGCATGTAGTTGTTATGCAGAAGCGAGATGCCAATTGGAAAAGCGATATTTGACATAATTATGTATTATTTCATTGATATTCAAAATGGCCGCCATAACCCCTGTATACTTTATTATGTAGAATATGAATGGGGAAAAATATTTTTTCAAACAAGAGCACTATTATTGCAGGTGATTGTGACCTGCGAGTGGACTACTGTCTGAAAACATGACTATTAACAAAACTATGTCATTTGTATACTATCTAATGTAATAAATGCTGTATTATGATATTCAAAATGGCTGTCATAGACCCCTTATACTGTGTACAATATATAAAAGGGGACAAATAATTTTCACAACCTTTGAATTTGTTTGACTTTAAAATGCCAATAACTGCGAAATATTGGTGTAACACTGTCTGACAAAAAGGATTTCTAACGAAACATATCATTTCCCTTGCAATTTCGGTAATTATGCTGCATGTTGACATTCAAAATGGCTGCCATAGGCCCTATCTGTATGATGAACAAAGCGAATGAAGAAACTAATTTTCACAAGAGTAAAAACAATAAAATGAATGTAATTGTAATCTACGAGTGAAATATTGTCTAAAAACATGTTTTCTGGCGAAACATATCATTTCCTTTTTCATGCATGAGATAAATGTTGTATTGTAAAATTCAAAATGGCCCCTATGGGCCCTTACAGTATTATCTAAAATGTAAATGGGGACAAATACTTTTGAAAGAATTAGGATCTGCCTGACTATGAAATCCATATAATTCTGTTGTATAAGGAAAATATTGTTTGAAAACGTGATTTTTTTAATGAAATATAACATTTCCTCTCCCATGTAGGTGACAAATACTGTATTTTGACTTTCAAAACGGCCGCACAAGCCCCTACAAATTCTGTAACATGCATATAGGGAAACTAATCATCACCAGAATGAGAACCAAAAACGCACGTAACTATGTGATGTATAGGTAAAATTTGGTCTTGAACATGATTTCTGACTAAATACATCACATAATGGTTGAGAAGGTAATAAAGGCCTTACTTTGAAATTCAAAATTGCTGCCATAGCCCAAAGTAGTATGTACATTGTAACTGGGGACAGATAATTTTGACAAAATTTTTACTATGAAAATGGCTTAATTTTGATGTAAGTGTTAAGTATTGTCTAAACCCAATGATTTCTAACGAAATATATCATAGCTTGTGTCATAAAGGTGATGAATGTAGCCTTTTAAAAATGAAAAATGGCCGCCATAGTCCCTTATCTTAATATGTAAAATTTGAATGGGGAAAGATAATTTCCACAAAGAAACATATTGCAGCCATTTTGAAATTTAAATATAGCATTTATCACCTAAATAACATAAGAAATGATCTATTTGGTTAGAAATCATATTTTCAGACGATATTTCACTCATACATGCAACACCATTTAGTCAAGCTAAGCCAAATTCTGTTAAAACTATATATGTTCCCATTCACAAAGTACATAATAAGCCTACCGTTAGGGCCTGTAGCGGCCATTTTGACTTTCAAAATACATTATTTATTACCTACCTGGCAGAATGAATGATATATCTTGTTTATGATATGTCTCAATGTCTTGTTTTCAGACAATATTTTACTCTTAAATCACAATTATATGCATGTTATGGTGCTGACTCCTGTGAAAATTGGTTTCCCAGATCGATTGTACATAATACAGTCAATGTCTTTTGGCGGCCATTTTGAAAGTCAAAATACAATATTTAACACAAATATGAAATCCGAATAATATATTTCGTTGCAAATTATATTTGAAGACAGTATTCCACTAATTTACCACCAAAAAATACGTTTTAGTGCTCACCTTGTGATTGTTTTTGTCCTCTCTCACATCGTAGATCATAATTTTAGGGCCTTTGGCGGCCATATTAAATATCAAAATACAGGGTTTATCACATACATGGCATGTTAAATAATAAATTTCGTTAACAATAATGTTTTTAGTCAGTATTCCACTCGTTTATCTTAACAAAATGCATTTTAGTGCTCACTCTTGTGATTTTTTGTGTCACCATTCACATTGTACATAATAGTGTTAGGGCTTTTGGAGGCCATTTTGAATATCAAAATACAGGATTTATCACATAACTGACATAACAAATGATATATATCGTTAGCAATCATGTTTTCAGACATTGCTTCACTCATAGATCATAATTACTTGCATTTCAGTGCTCAATTTTGTAAAAATTAATTTTCCCCATTCATATTGTACAGGGGTCTATGATGGCGGCCATTTTGATATCAAGAAAATAGATATTTTGACAAAAATCATTTTTTTCAGATATTATTTCACTCCGGCAGCACAATTGCATGTACTTTATAGCCAATGTGTGGACATTTTTATGATTTTCATGGGTAATTTGAATATTTTGGCGGCCATATTGGATTTTGCCAATTTGCAGAAAATGCTCAAGGTTACACGAGTGGCATCATTCAGATTCGGAATCAGCACCCTCAAATTGACAAGAAACCATAAAAAAACATTGTATATATAAAAAAACAAGGTTCGACCCCTTCTATCCTGGACTACATGCATCAGGTCCCAAGCAGAATATTTGCTTTATATTTGCAATCCACCACCAGGGCCTATTTTCTCAAAGTCAAATTCAGGTTTTCTATATGGGAGATTTCTTGATATGAACTCGATGAACCAGTTCAGACTTTATTTTAAAATAATTTAGTATAAGATTTGTGACTTGCATTATGCATTCACTACTCATGAACCTATATTTTTAATTATGTACATGTAGCTCTAAGAGGCAGGTCCAAGCTATTTTTTCTTTGCGGATACTGCAGGGCAGGGTTCTAGCCACGACGAGCGGTGCTGGGCGGAGCCGCCTGGCAAGGCAAATCACCACCCGGCTCTTTAGTTGAAATTGGGTGAGCCGCCCAGCACAAGTTTTCGAAAAAAGAGAACTAAAATTTGCTGAATGTGTACTAATTCGATCACATTTCAAGCTAGCAAAGTCATAGTTTTGCACAATGCAAATACTGCATGCATTATTTGGCAGAGACACTCGACAGCGATCTTGAGCAAAATTATTTTGTTGTAATATCTCCCCTTCCTTTGCCTATTCATATTTTACCCGACACTAAATTGTTCCTAGCTAGAACCCTGGCTCAGAGTATCTCAATTATGTATTGCTTCATAGGCCTAAACATATGCCTATAATTTGTAACATGTAAAGAATGGTTTCTTTGAGTAAATTTTGTCTCAAGGTTGGAAATAATTTGCAAGTAGAATGAAGATGATGTAATTAGGCATTTGAGATTTGTAGAGTTAACTCACATTATATTGACGAAGTTTGTATTTGTATTGTGTTGACTATTCTGCAAAAGTGGATCCAAAGGTTTTCCAGAGTTTTTCCCTAATGAGTTTTATCTCTGGTTTTTAACCCTGGATCTACTTGTCGTAGATTTTTCAACACGGGGGGGGGGGGGGGGGGGGGCTTATCTTGGACGTTGACCACACAATCGCAGTGAAATCGGTATATGCACGTATCTTCTTTTCACAATATCTGAATTTTTTTTTTTCTAAGTTAACAAATTTTCTATACATTTACGTCAACCCTAAAGTTGCCCCCATACTGATTTGGTGTACAAAATCAATTCAAAATGTGTTTCAACCAAAAAGAAATTCACAAAACAACAAAATACATAGGAAATGAATTCGGATTCAGCAAATTTTTTGTAGATCTAATTGTAACACAAAAAAAGATTTTATGGTGCCTATTGATTTATAGACAAAAATATAATTTTATACACTTATTTGCACAAATAAATTACTTTAAACATAAAAATCTATTTTTTTATAAATATTTTACTACAGTCTTGTAATTTACATCCGGCTCTGTGTGCATGCAAATTTTCACGGTGATTGCGCGATCAGCGTCCATGATCTGATATAAAAAAATTGTTTGAAATAGCCCAGTTAAATAGGGTAAAGGGTTCAGCTTCAAACTTTAATCATCTACATGTAAGCATATTGGAGAGAGGATCATATGATTAAATTGGGGGGGATCATGAGGTAGAGGTAAAGGTCTAAGGTTTAAAATTTCATAACAAACAATGGTAGCTCTTTCTCATATTAATATAAGAACTGTTCGAGAGTCAATCTTCAGTCTTGGTTAATGCATCTAAGTCTAGTACGGCTGATCTGATTAGATATTTTGGTTACAAGTCAAACGGTTGTTTTTATATTCGAAATTGGTTGCATAATATATATAATCTAGATCTGGCAAAAGCAGAGCTTTGTGCAGTTGAAAGTCCATCTGTTTTAAATTTTACATATATAGTGCCAGTCATGGGGGGGGGGTTCCTTATTAAGAAAAAAAACCTACAGTTTATAGGGTTCGTAAATGCTTTTATGTTTTTAGATCATTTAAATTCATGAAAAGTTTATTAAAAAACAGTTCTGGCGAGTGTTTCACAAGTACATAAACCCGACTTAAAGTCATGCATAAGTGTTAATGTGCATGATATTTGATGCTCAGTATCGTTGATCAATATACAGCACGATCTAAACAATATGGAGATCAATTATATTCTCCACTTTCTGTTGGGGTAACTCCAGTAGGAACTCGGCAAAGAAGCTTTCTGCTGCATCAATGCCAAGCTGGTTTATAACCCAATTACATTTAATAGCATTTAACTGGGAATTTAAGAGGGGTTTCTTAGCCACACTTGATATGTTTTGTGAAACACCCCTCTGATTTGTCTCTTAAGTTAGATATACACGTATGTCAGATAGCTTGGACCTGCCCAACAGTTTATGATTGTCTTTACTATATATACTTGTATTAATGATATTTGTTTTTACTTTCTCGAAATAAAATGTAAGACCGGCAGCCAAGAAGATTCATTCAGGGTGGAGGACCGTAGCAATTGACCTCATCCAGTGATGGTGTAGGCCCTGAACCTCACAAACATGGCTTCCCGTCTGGTTTGAGCTGGGATCTTCCTGCCAGAATCACACAATCAGTGACGTCACTACCCAGAGGACTATTTTTCAGTGTGCAGAGAGGGACACTGGACACTGCTGTGCATGATATACAACTTCCCTAATGTGAGTGCTTTATTCATGATTCTAATGGTATTCTGTGTAGCCTAAAGTGTGCAAGACAATGTATTGGTTTTCCAAGTGATTGTGTCGCCAAGGGTAGTAGTATTTGCGAGCAACTTTACCCACATTGTACATTTTACCTCAAATTCTTTTCTTCGCCAAAACAAAACGCACCACCTTATTTCCTTTAATCTGGACCCTTGCTCCTTATCACCACCACCAATTTCAAGCAATTTTTATTCTGAGGGTATTTTTCATTGTGGAAATATTGGGCAACAAATATCTTCCATATCAAAATTTTTATCAATTTTTCTCATTTGCATAAAAAAAATCTTTGGAATTATTTTTTAAAAATAACAATCTATAAAACCATTCCTGAAGGCAAATCTGATAATTTATTTAGGACCTCAAGCAAAAGAAGAAAAAAAATCCCATTCTTTTGCAGTTACTTTTACTGTGCCCCACTCTCATATCTTTTTTGGCCATGTGTCTCGATCTGTCGATCTTAATTACAATCTCAATTCTTTCCCATTACGGCCACCTCCTCCCCTCACGTTCCACTTTCCCCCTCTCCTCTCACTGTTGATCCCTTAATTGTGCTCTGTCTTTACCTCCCTGTACTATCTGCTCTATAGCTGTTGATCAAAATGCATCTATTTCACACTGTTGCAACATGATATTTACCATGACTGATATAGTAATGTGTTAAGGCATAACAAATTTCTTTTATTTACATCGATTTCATATGAAAAAGTAGTATCAATTAATTTGCAATATAGGTCTTCCCCTTTTCTGTACATGTTAATTTTTTGGTCCGACTAATTTGAGTTAATTTTAAACTTAATCCTGGCCAAAGTTGGCCCTTTTCTCATTCACCGCCATAAACCACTTGTTTGTGCTGATGCCGAGTGCAGGACCATATACAAAAAGCGTTTGTGCGAATGCCGTGTGTGTATCCATCATGTAATCGCATAACGTGTGGAGATAACGGCCTGCGTGGGAATGGTAGGATTTTGGGATGAATGTCGGTTCGTCTGCCAAACAAAATTCATTCAATTAAAGTACCGATAAAGTATAAAGTTTTCACCCATGTTCATGAGGACTGTGTGCTTAAGTGGTTTATCCACAATGTGTAAAAAAACAAAACAAACAAAGCTCCATCAATCACAGAAAAACATGTTAGTCTTGAAGTGCAATGTCAAATTTTATTTCTGTCTTTTGCCTGCAATTGTCATCTACTTTTCATGCCATTATACAAGAGCCTCGCCATTTTAGGGTTTCTAGTTGACCCTTATCGATATTTGTACTGGCTCTTTCCACGTTTGTCTGATATTATCGATGGAGCAGTTTGGCCAAGATGACTTTTGGGCTTGTTGGCATTGATCGAGGTTGAACAATGACTGGTTTGGACATTGAATTGACCCGGGTCTGCTGATAACCATTTGTGGCTGCACCAAGAAGGGAAGAAAGGAACTGTTGAACAATGTTTTGAGAGAGCATTGCTGACATCTGGCAATTTGTTTTAACTGCACGAAAAGTCTTTGCATTTGGTGTTTGGAAATCTTACGTTCCATAAAGCTGTTTGTAAGTTACGAGCGACTCTATGAAGGACTGGTGGCCCTCTCTTGGGAACTAAATCAACACCTATGACAATCTGGTGTATATCACGTACCCCAAGAAAGGATCACCAGTTCGTATAGTTAATCGTAACTTACAAACAGCCTTATGAAACACCCACCCTGGTATGTTGTGATAATCCCCAAGTACTGTCTGACCAAGAGGGGTGGAGTACTTTTCAGCCGACATGTGATATCTGGTGCTCTTCAAAACATCATGCAAGTAGGACATTTTCTATTGAGAATTCAGATGCGAATATATTTCATGAGGTGCTGCATCTTTGATTGTTTTTCTTGATATATTGTGTCATGCAGATGGTCTGAATAATAATTGGGAGATACGATAGCGTTGTGATATACGTGGCTCATGCCATTTGAATTTGACTTTCTTTGCTATCCTGTGAGAATGTAGATCTCCGTTCTGTTGTATAAAGTTTACCGCACTACCCATGATTGGACTGCAATCCAATTTTGGAATAAACATAAAGTCTGATGCAAACATTGAGATATGGAACATCCTAATGTTTAAAGTTCTAAATTGTATGAATACTTAGGTTCAAATCTGTGACTATGCCACCAAAACCAAATAAAACATCTAGCCGCCATAGCACCATAGCAATCGTACTACAATTTGAAACCAGTTTGCCCTTTACTCTAAAATAAAGGCTTGCAATCATCCAAAATTGTTTTAAGAGAATTCTTACAGTTAATTTGAACTTCAATTAAAAAAGTTACTTTTCATTTGCATTTTCAGAAAATAAGCAAAATGCAATTTATTGTTCCAAAATTGGATGGTAGAACAGTCGGAAGGTGTGTGGAGGCCTTTGGAGGAATTCTTATTCCCTGTAGTTTGTTTCAAGTTTTTTGCCTCCATTTGGGATGTCTTCCTTTGTTTATTGGATTTTCATCAGATTCATGTGCCTCTGATGAAATGGAAGTCATTGTGAAGTCTTGGTTTTAAGTCAGGATAAATAAAGACCATTCTGTGCTTTAAGGTACCCCTGCTTACCCTTCCTGTTTCTACTTGGAGGGGGGATTTATGGCTCGGAGAAATCAGCATCACCCTCAAGAGGTTCGAGTGGAACGATTCTTCGAATCTTGACCATTGTGATCAGGGGAAGAGGGTTTTCATACCTTGAGTATCCTCAGCAGCATCCTCATATAGATCAATGCTTGTGGCAGGGACTAAGGGACGCTCTAGCCTGTTGGTATCCAGGTTTAAAGTTTCTGTTTGAAGATAGAAGAGAGTGTTATTGAATTTGTTCTTCTGGTAGATTGATCCAACTGTCAATGACCTTTTGGCTAACGAATGGTTTCCCTCATCCTGTTTGAAACCAGGACCCCGTTGTGTAAAAGTTACCATTATGGTAACTTTGCCTTCCAGCGGTAACTACCATGGTAATGCTGATCAACAGCCAATCACAATCAAGGATTCCATGAAAGATCCCATTGGATGGCAAAGTTACTATATTAAACTGTTATGCAATGGGGCCCTGATTTCGACATTTTTTGGGTGCTGCCTGTGAAATTTGCCATTGCTTCTTCTGTTTTACATTGTTCCAACTTTCAATGATTTGGCTAAAGAAAAGGTTTCCTACCTTAAGTCATGAACTCTTTTTGGACATTTTATGAAGTGCTGTCTCTGAAATTTTGCTCCTTCATGATTCTATGGTTAAAGAAATGGTTTCGTACATCCCAGTCTGGAGAGAATTGTGGACCTTTTTTGGTGTCTCTGAAAACAGACATTGCTTCTTCTGGTAGATTGTTCCAACTGTCGACGACTTTCTTTTGAAGTTTTATCGGGTGCCGTCTCTGAAATTTGACATTGCTCTTTATGACAAGGATACATGCATTGTACTGTAATGATTGATGGGCCATTATTAATAATAATTGCAATATAAAGCGCTTAGAAACAAATTATGAAGCGCTATCCAAATGTTTGAATTATTACTAAAATTATTTAAACCATTGTGGGATATAAAGTGCTCTTCCTCGGGATGAGCCTATGTTCAGGGTTTACCGGTAACCCGTATCGCATATCGTTACATTCCGGCTGCCCTTTGCCTTATCTCTCGGAGTTGTGTGGAAACAAGTGGTGGATACGGTATGAAGGCAATCATTTGGTTGCTATATATGGTGGTGAATGAATAAATGACAGGGAAGGCAATATAAAGAAAAGAAACAAACAAAACAACAAAATTTCCTTTTCCAAAATTGGTTTATTTCTAAATATTAATCAACATGCAGTGTGCATAGCAGATCATAAAAACACAACTGCAATACTGCATCATGTACAATAAAGGTTGATTTATTTGCAAAATAATTGTAATATTTTACATTTGCTCATTTAAAATGCAAAAGCTCCCCCCCAAAAAAAAAAAAAACCCCAAAACATGCAAATCAATAAAAATTTAAAAGGTTAGATTATAATTAGTAATCCCCCCCCAAAAAAAAAAAAATATAATAAATAGATATCAAGATGAATTACTTAGAACATTCCAATATCAGTCATGGATAATAAATGTTGAAATGATGTGAAATGGTAGATTGACAGGTATAGGGAGCATTTCATGAAGAGTTTTGTTAGCCAATCAGATGCAACAATTTACAGTAGCTTATAACATCTGACTCTAAAAATTACTGATGAAAATCTTCAAGAAATGCTTCCCTGGATGGATAGTACAGGGAGGTATGGGGAGAGCGCAATTAGTGGATTAACTGGTAAACCTGTCGAGAGAAGAGGGGGAATAGAGGGGAGGGGGGAGGAAAAGAGCAAGGGTGCAGATAAGACAAGGTGGATTTTTTGGTTTAAAAAAAATGAGGTAAATGTACAATGTCAGAAATGTTGCTCCTGAATACGATTCAGGGGCTGCGGAACGAGGGGGGGGGGGGGCTTCAGCCCCTCCCCCACTTTTACAAACCCCCCCCCCCCCCCTCCAACTAAAAACCAAAACAATCACGATTGTGAATTTTCAGTCAGGCCCCCCCCCCCTCCAATTTGTTCCGCAGCCCCTGCAATTTCCCTTGGCTACACTGACACAATTGCTTGGAAAACCAATACATTGTCTTGCATACACTTTGCTGCACAGAGTATCATTAAACACTTGAATAAGCACCAACATTAGAGATGGGGTATATCATGCATGACAGTGTCCAGTGCCCCGCCCTGCACACTTGAAAATTAGACCCTGGGTAGTGACGTCACTAATTGTGTGATCCTGGCAGGAAGACCCCGCCTCATATCAGGCTGCTGGTCATTTTGTGAGGATTAGGGTTTGCACCATTGCATGGAGAGGTCAGTTGCTATGGAAACCTCCACACTTGAATGAATCTTCTTGGCTGCCGGTTATTTTTTTTGTATATTTTTTATTTTGAATAATCCAATAAATATCTTGGAACATGAAAAAGCAAGCTTCTCTGTATTAGTTTGTGTACCATTTCTTGTCTCGCCCCGCCCCCTTTTAAATTCCTGATACCCCACCCCCCCTCTCTTTAATGGACATTTGCTCCTGTGCCAATTGCTCCTCCAACATCTCTTAGGCGTCGTCACCCTTCCCCTATGGTGGCGGTACGAGTCAAAAACGGCCTTTTTAATAATCAAATTGCTTCTTTTTTTGCACCTGCCGTTTTCAACTCGCCATGCCTGCATCATAGAGTACCGAAGTGTGACGTCATCGATTTTCACATTTCAGCACTTTTGATACCATATTTTGGTAGAGCACGGTGAAAAACCCCCACAACCCAAATTTTGAGAGAATCGGTCTATGGGGCTCCCAAGATGTGACCTCATGAATACATAATTGGGCCAATAATACATGGACTTCAATAGGGCTAATTATGTACGAGGTCATATGTCAGGTCCCCATGGACCGATTCTCACCAAATTTTGGTAGTGGGGGGATTTCATCAATATGGTATCAAAAACACTGAAATGCATACAAGGTTTTGTGACGTCATCACTTAGGTACTCTATAGGGGAAGTGTCACTTTTTGCCCATGGAGCAATTACCACAGGAGCAAATGTAATGGGACCTTTTTTGCAAGCCAAAATTGACAATGTTCCTGAAACCCAGCTCTTTAATAATCATGGCTACTATCAGAGATGCCAGTCTCCAGGTTTTTGCCCTATTTAAGGCCCCGACAACTTTCCCTTTCATGCTTTTTATTGTAAAGAACTTGGGGGGAGGCTTTAATAATTTCATGCTTTTTTCAGACCAAGTAAATGAAACCGACTGGCATCTGTGTACAATGACAATGCACAGAAGGCAATCCAAATGTAGACGGGTGTGATTTATTCTATCACTGTACAATTTCTAACTTTCATGAATGCCTAAATTGAGTAATTTGCCACTGAATGACTTATCAGGGTTTTTTATCAAGTGGCAAAGTGTGGTATCGTTAGACAGCCAAAAATTTCCATTTTATCATCAACCCTCTTGATTTGGATTGCCTTTTTGCACTGTATAAGCCAAATATTCAAGCACACAAGTTGGGGTCATTTTGCAGGTAAAATGACTAAGATTAGTAATTTCAAGAACAATGTCATATTTTGGCTTGCAGCGGGTCATTCTCCTGCCCTCTTTTTACTATCTAAAATGTTGCAAAAGTGGATTGAAATTGATGGCAAACTATCCCGAGATTTAGATAATTTAATCTGGGATTTTAACCCTACATGTATCTTAACTGGGATTTTTCAGAAAAGGAAATAGGGGGTCAGATCTCGGCCGCTGATTGCGGGATCGCGGCGAAAATTTGCATGCGTGTAGAGCCAGATGTAAACTACAAGACTGTATAGTAAAAATTTCAAAAATTAATTATTCTTTTTATTAATTATGCAAATAAAATTTGCCCTAAATTTGGGTTTTTGTGTATGTTTTTGCCTTTAACTCAATTTATATAGATAGTAGAATGCTAATTTTTGTTGAATCAATTTTTACATTTCAAACAAATATCTACAAAAAATTGCAAAAATATAATTAATGTATTTAATTTTTTTAATTCTTATGTATTTCTTTGTTTTTTCCAATGAAATCTGTCGGGGACCCTTTTGTGATCATAAATAGCTTAAAATAAATCCATTTAAACCAACAAAAGTAAAAAATAATCATACATTTATGATTTTTGGTTGAAAAACTCATTTACATTGACTTTGTACACAGAAAGTCACGTTTTTGAGCAATTTCGGGTCTGACATATACTTACAAAATGTTGCGTAATTTCGGAACAGCCTACCTGGGTGTCGCAAATTTGGTCTCAAAAGATGCGCAAGACTTGAAAGTAAAAAGTCAGCGAGCGGCATGGTAAAAAAAACAATCGCGCGACGGCGTAGTGACGAAATTTGTCGAGGGAGGGGGGGTCAAATTGATCCCCCAGTGAGTTAATAAGGGTTAATGTCCACCCAAATGAAAGTAAGCTTTGTCAACCGATAAATTTTCCATAATCCAAAGTAAAATCATGAAGAGTAAAATTTTATTAAAAGTGAATGCCTCAAGAACAATAAATGCACTTTGCAACATTTCTAGATGGTAAAAATGGGGGATGTTTCATTAAATTTTATTTTCAAAATGAACTTCACAAAATGAAAATGTCTTTGTCAAAAGGATTTTGATTTTTCTGACAATGTATTTTATGTTTTGTCATACATTTAATATTATTCAATAATAATCAGCAATGCATGAAATGGCATCATCTCATATACAGTACACTTCAAATGACAATAATGTTATTCATTAATAGTACATAAAGTTCAGATTTCAAATGTTTCTTTTAATATCTTCACAAGAGGTTTTGAAATTGAGGAATTAGTTGAAGTTTGTTCCATTCTTTTGGTGAGGTGATTGGTAAATCAGGTTTAATTTGAACATGCATTTTGTGAAGTTCACTCTATTTTCCAAGGGCTGTGTGAAAATAGGGGGGGGGTGATGTACATGTACAGTGCGTCTCATAAAAAAAGAACAGTTTTTAGGGATAGATATCACAATCATGTTGTACATAAACTTAACATTAATAGCAAGTGATATCATTTCTTTGATTACCAAAGACTTTAAGAATTGCCTATGCATGGAGGATTATAAACAAATAGGCATGTCGGAAATGATTTTTTTTTTGCAGAAAATCCTGTGCGAATCTGAATCTTCTCTCATTTAGAGATTCGTTTAAAAAATACTTGACAAAAGAAGTTAATGAGCCATCCCTTTCTTATTGTATCTGTAACAATTCTTGACCCATTTTTCTGAGTAACTTGGCTTTGAAATTTCCAGATCTTCTTGCTCCTATGTGAATTCCAAATTATATAATTTATGAAAATGAATTAAAATTGAATTTCATGTCAATGAAAGACCATTGATCTGAGACCCGCTTATTTTGTGGGACGCACTGTACCTGTACATATAAAGGGGCTTTCAAAATTGGCTGTGAGACTGATTGCAAGCTCTGCTATTGTGTACGAATATTGTAACCAAATGGTCACACATACACAGCCAATTGTGAAAGTACCTTCAGAGGGTGATCATCTTTTATTCTACTCATGAGCATGAGAGAGAGAGAGAGAGAGGGGGGGGGGGAGAAAAGAGGGAAGGACAGAGGGAAAGAGGAGTGAAGGAAGGAAAAATAGAAGGGTTGCATAGAGAATGTGTATTGGATGATGAGAAGGGGAAAATGACAGAGCCATGGATTAGAGTTACATGTGATTAAGCTAGAATTATACACCATTATCAAATGGGTGAGAATAGATGAAAAAAATTGACATTAAAATGCAAACTGCAAAATGAACAAGAAAAGGGACGAGATGCAAGAGGGTGCTCAGATAATGCGAAAAGAAGAGGTGAAGATTTACACTGAATGGTTTTATGAAGGATAAATGAAGTTTGACTTTGAAAAAAAAAAGACTGGTAAATTTCTGAAGAGTGGGTTCAAGAGGGAATCATCTTATATATATGGGGGGGGGGGGTAAATGAGTCGAAAAGAAAGGAAGAAAATGTTGAAATGATGCATGTAAATCAGCAAAGACAAGAATGAGAGAAGGAAGTAGAGAGATGATGGGGGGAGGGGGGGGGTTGTTCATGATGGAATAGGATTCAAAAGAAATATTGTGCAATAGAATAGAAAATGATAAATACAGATGTGTATGTTCATATAACAAAGGGAAATAAATCCGAAGAGACTGACTGAGATCATCATAGAGAGAAAGGGGAGGGGGGTGGGGTGAGAGATGTACAAGTTTTTCTTATATGGTACACAAATAAAAACAACAAGCCAAATATAAGTGCCATGGATATCGCACACCTTACAACTAGTCGATCTATGGACCCATTTTGGATTTCGCAGCAAATCACACTTTGCTTTATGAAAGAAAATAATCTTTTTATTTGCAGTTGACAAATCAACTGTAAGAATCCTAAAATCCACATTTTTTATAATTCTAAATCTTTATCTTGAAGGCAATGAAGCAAAGGCCAAATTGATTCCAAATAGTAGCCGATCGCATGATTGCTAGGATGTCATTATGATTACATATTGAATTTGCTTTATTCTCATGGATTGATAAATAAGTGCTAGTCTCAATATTCACATCAAATGTTATTTGATGTATATTAAAAAAATCAGGTCGCAGCTAGTCCAGTTGTAAGGTGCGAGATGGCCTTGACACAATTATTTAATCAATCGTCCATGCAAAATAACAAATTATATTTAAATTGTCATCATACATTAATTCTAGGCTCAATTGCTCAGTGAAACTATTTTTGCTGACCTCAGGTTTACCAGATTATGTATCCCGTTTCTTTTCCTCCATTAAATTTTCTGATCATCCTCAAATTGCAGTCCTCAAGTAATGTTTCTTTTTATATAAGTTTTAACCAGGAATGTTGCAAACACTTAATCCCGATCATGGCTATAAAAAGTTTTAGAACATGGGTGTGCAATTTTGAGAGGAATCACGCAAAGCAAAGCAACTGAACTTTACAAAACATTGCCCTTTAAAGTCTCTCCAGACTAAATTTGATGCTTTTAACTTCTACAAGTATTCCTTAGGGGATCATCAAGGACCATAATTATGTGGTGCTTCGACTGAAATCCAAAATCATCCTTAAACAATCTTTATGATATGTTTGACACAGAAGAACAAAATGACTGTATACCAGCTCCTCCTTTAGACTATTAGAGACTTAAAGCATGGGAATGTCCCTGAGAGCATCAATTTTTTTGGCTAAGTCAAGTAAGATTTAAGTATTACAAAGTGTTTTAAATTCACCCGTTTTGTATTCTATTCATAAAGCAATATTTTGTTCAAATACAATAATACATACAATAACCATGACAATCATAATAATACAATAGCTAATAATATCAGTAACGATTAATATTTATGCTGTAGGTGCACTTAAACCTGAGATTTTTTCTAACCCAAACTCTACATATCTTACGGAATTCGTGTAGTAGAACTGGTTGGCATTCATCAACAGTAGTATAACTAACTTTTGCCTTTACTTTTCAACCAAAGTCTAGAGCCCAGCACACACTACACGATCCATTGCAATCCGAGTTTCAAAGAAATTCTAGCATTTGATATGAACATTCTAACCTATAAATTCTTAAGTTCTAATAGTAGTATGAATACTTAAATCAAATTTCTAGTCTATTTCAGGCCTCCTAGTAGGAACACAGCAAAGTCAATTCCAAATCATGACGTAATCATTGGTTGCAGCTTGGCGCCAATTTTGATTTTACTCCATAGAATTCTTATTACACTATGACTAGCATTATGCCAAACTCAATATAAAATGATATTACTTCTTGGAGCTTCACATTTAAATCGTATCAGATCATGTAGTGTGCACTGAGCTTACCACGACACAACCTATCGGTATTAAATCAACTGCTCTCCTAAATTATCAACCAAGTATAGATACGAATGGTGTTATTCTAATTGCCTGTAGTTGCAGAAAACAATTTCTTGATAAATTATTTTTTAACACCAAGGTTAAATGTCACCATTGGCCTGTAACACAAAGCTTAGCAATGATCGTAGAGCATTTTTCTCTGATTGATTGCATTGACTACAATGTACAATCAATCATGGAAATCAAGAGTAAGATTAATCGCTAACCTTTGTGTTACGGGACCCATATCATCATAGATATATGTGGTTTATTTGCAACCTAGCTCTGGGAAATCATGAAATCTAAGCTGAAAAATGACCACACAGAAGATCACCAACACAGATAGGCACCTGTGGGACAGTGTATTTCTATTTGGAAAAAGGCAGACACTAGCTGCAATGCCATGCTTATTTTGTCAATTTCTCAGCAATTACACATTTTCTGCAAGAACAATTTGTTTTTTTAATTTCATTTATACATACAAACAATTGTGTTCTATTTTAGGGTGATTCTGTTTGGACTCAATTCCAGATTGATGCCACTACTAGCATTGATGTTTTTTTTTTTTGAAGGATTAACCTAAAGATGGGGGAAAGGGGCCTTTTAGGCCCCCTTCAACATTTTTCTTGATTAATTCAAACATGAAAGGTTTGTGCCGCATCGTTTCATGAATTTCCAGGGTTTTTATTGGTTGAGACTTGAGAAGCACAGTTTGTGACTTACTATGCTAACTGTTTCGAGTCTAAGATGCAAAGTTAGAGAACAAATTTGTCGCTGACAATTTCCATTAAAAGAGTTGAAATACAAAAGATATACATTTATCCTGAATAGAAAATACAAAAAAAACATTAAAAATTTTATACCAATTGCTTTGTGTGTGCATTTGATCAGAATCCTACAAAGAGTCTGTAAACAAAATAATAGCATTTCAAGGGCTTTATTATTATGGCTTTACAGCCGAGTAAAATTTTTTGGAATAAATAATTAGCATGATTAATTAACTTCAAATAAATTTCAATAAGTTTGGGACTATCAAATATACAATTTTAATGATAACGTCATGGGTGATGGGCATGCATCAATTTTCAATCGCAATTTCCCGATAAACATCCCAGGTTTTCTTTTGGTGGGGGGGGGGGGGGGCTTTAGGTCCCCTGTAATCTTTGCAGCCTCAAAAAATCCCAGTCTTTATAATATCAGGGTTAAACAACATGTTTTGAATGTCTTTCCTAAGAATCAAGGATCAAACTGGCCAGGATTTCATGATGATATATGATCTGTAATCCATTTATACATGTTCATGAAGCAATCTGCCTCGGCATCTACCTTGCTAATAGGATGACTGTTATCAGGATACATCAGTAATCTGGAAAAGAAAAAGAAAAAAACCCAAAATAATAACAAATATATGTAACACTAATAAAGGCACACAATATTTGTAAGCACTGCATATTATTACCCCATCTACAGCATGGCTACCCTAATTGGAAACTCAAGGAATTCCTTCATACTGGATTCCCATTAACTACACCTGGGTGTAGAGTGGCAAATTTAGATAAGCACCTTGCCAACGGACGCGAGTGCTGCGGTGGGATTGAACCCCGGACCTTGAGGTTCAAAGTCTGGAGACTTATCCACTTAGCCACAACACCTCTACATAGATAGCTACAAAAGCTTATACAGGCCAGAGTAGGGGAGGAGAAAGGGAAGAAGCTGTAGAAATAATTCTTGGTAAGCCACAATAAACACACATTGGGAGATTTCAAGTTTGGTGTTGACCTACTGGTGTTGGTGTTAGGTCAATTTTAATGTCACCATAGCACCAAACTTAAAATGCAGCTGGTACAGGGACGAATTTCACTAGGTGTTGGGATGTCAATAATGTGATTCAGATAATATTTATAAGCTCAGAACAGGTTTTGAAGCTAGGGGAACATCTTAATTATTGTGCTTCTAACACCAACAGCAACATCAAGACAGAACTTGAAATCACCCACATGAGGTCAAACTTTTGTTTTGGAGGGAGGGCAAGATAGTACGGAATGCAGGAATGATGAGCCTGCTAATCAAATACCCTATTAGCTAGAGGGCATGGAGGACACCACTAAGGGGGGGGGGGGGGTTCAATGGTAGGTTTATTTTTAATGGCTCTGTGACTTCGAACATCAGTTTCTAATGACTATGATTTCTTGTATATAATCCCAGCCATTGTAAATAGACTACCAAAGAGTGACGTCATCAATTTTTTACTGTTGTATTTCAGCATTGTTGATACCACATTTCGGTAGAGCATGATGAAATACCACCACTATCCAAATGTGGTTGGAATTTTTCCACGGGGGCCCAAAATATGACCTCATGAATACGTACAATTAGCCCCACTGAAATCAGAGTATTATTGGCTTGGTTCTAAGTGTTATGAACCAGGCATTCAATACATTGACTAATACTAAAAAGTTAACCATAATGACTAAGTTACTGTAACAGAAAGATATTATGGATCAGGGCCAGACAGGGAAGTGTACTTACCTTGTTTTGACACCTTGTGCTTTGAGCATTTGATGGTAGCGTATACCCTGCTGGGGTGGAACGCGAAGGTCGTCTGATCCGAGCATGATCAGAGTTGGAGCTTTAACCTGATGAAGGAGAGGGTTCCAAAAACATTTCAATGCATAAAACAAATAAGTAGTATAAGATTTATATAGCACACATATCCACCTTGTTAGGTGCTCAAGGCACTCCTATATTACCCAGACTAAGCTAGTCTACCTATTGCGGTGCTCACAGCTTTTCTAGGAATTACTTCCTGCCGGTACCCATTTACCTTACCTGGGTTGAGCGCAACACAATGTGGATAAATTTTCTTGCAGAAGGAAAACACACAATGGCTGGGAATCAAACCCACGTCCCTCAGATTGAAAGACGACAGTCTTAACCACTAGACCACGACGCCTCCAAAAATAACATACTGAATTTTCTATTTACACAGAACTGAACTCATTGATGACTGAATTCTGTAACAGACAATCCCAACCTTTCTGATTAAAGAATAGAGATAATTTTGCTCAAAAATAGAAAATAACATTTCTCGTAGGATTGCACAGCAAAACTGAAAAAAAATAAGAAAATCTTATTCAAACAAGAGCTCAGAACTGTGAAATTTCATAATCTTTTCTCTAAATTCAGAACGGTTGCAAAATCTGCTTTAATATCATCTGGCCCAGTATGCTATAGGTTGATAAATGTGTCTCCAAGCAAAATCAGATTATAAAATAAAAAGACCCATCCCCTTTGGTTCAAGAATGTTTAGTTTCTCTCAGTTACATAAATTAAATAAACAATATACATGCAATCATTGCTAGAAAATAATGTCTTGTAAATATATAAAATAAAGCCAGTATGTCTATCCCATTCAATACAGAGTTATGGCAGCCATCTCCTGAAACTCTTTTAAAAAAAAATTAGTGATAAATTAAATCAGTTTCAAATGCACGGTCATACAAAAACAGAAATTATCTTTATTTTTTCATAAAAGGTATGACAATTCCATGATTGGTGACATGTTTCTTAGTTACGGTCAAACCTTTCGTAGTGACCACCTGTCTATCGTAAGAACCTCTCTGATATGTCCACCAAAATGTTCTCCCATTTCATAGAAATATGTGTTATGGGCAATTCCATAGGTTGGTGGACATGAGCTCAATGTGTCTTTGTACATATAGCCCATCTGAACCGTAACGTGAGTAACCACTTTATCTGCACCCCTAGTAAAAACCATGTGTTCTCTATTTTTTTAATTATATACAAATTTGTCTCCCTAATATACTTCTTTGAAATGGATATAATCAACTTTCATAAAAGCCTTGCATGAGGACACTTTTCACTTATGTCCACTTTTCATTTTATGCATGTCCAAATCATGTAACATGAGTAACCGACACATTTCAAAGATTTGCCAGGAGCATAACGAAATTTCCCAAGTTTTGTTTTTATACAAAGGATAGTCAGACTGCGTACTATGTTGTGATAAAGAGATGTTTAGTTCCTATCAATAATAATGGAGTTACAGCTCCAAGTATGAGTCAAGGTGTCTCCAAATGTAACGTGTGTAACCGTGGAATAGCCCTTATAGAACCTGCGTATACAGGCAACTTTTTGTTTCCCTTGCGTTGATAGACAGATTTGACTGTATTTGCATCAACAGAAAATAAAATAAAGCAAGATGTATTCTATAAACATACATTTAAATCAAAGAGTGCACAGCAAATCGATTGAAAATTATTAATTGTAAGTTTCTTGAAACACTCCCTAAAGGGGTGTTGCGAGGAAGTTGTAAATCAATTGTAAAGTAACTTAGCATCCCCAAGACAATCATTTCTAACCTACTTCTTGCAACAAGGATTGCAAACTGCCTTGCTCCAGCTAAAATTCATCTATCATTTGTAAAATTGCAACAGAAATTTGCAATTGATTGCAAATATTTTCTTCCCACACACCCTGAGACTTGCAATACCTTATGAACATGAGCCATGGGTGAGCAGTTGAACATCTTAGCATACATCTCGGCTGATGGAGGTATGGTGAAATCAAAGTCTATTCCAGCCTCTGTCATTGTCCTTAAGGGGGAAAAATATTTATCATTGTTCAATATTTGTTTTGGTGTGCATTTTATTTCAATACACAGTGTAGCATTATCAGTTACAATTAAATCAGTAGTATCTATATAATAAATATTTATGTATTTCTAGAAGTATGGAATAATCCACCAAAAACAAAACAAAAAAATAAACAAAAACAAAACAAAATATATCTCTCGAAATCTCATCAATAATGCAATAGAATTCAACGAAAGAGAAGCTGGATGTAGGGGAAAACAAACATACAGTGGTGCTCAAAAATTAGTGAACCCCACCAAAAAAGTGTTTCAGTTCTGCCATGTTTTGATATTTAATCATGAAGTCAGGCAATAAAATATTACTGTACATTCAATGAAGTTTGTTTCTCCGGCCTCGCCGAATATTGTAGTGTTGTTGTCTACATTCAATACTCAGATAGAAGGAGTGCATTTTGTTGTGGGGTTGAATAACTATTGAGCAGAACTGTATATACTACTCTCAAATAAAAAAATCAATATAAACTAAAAGCCATCTCCCACATATTATTGTTAAACAAGGCATTAAATTGACTGCATATCGAAATGGCATGTTAAATACGACTTCGTATAAAAGGAGTTTAGAAATCTGTTACACAGCAGGTATGACAGCAATCTGAAAGCCATAACCATTACTGGATTGTGCAAATACTTAATACATGGAAGTGAATAGGCGACATCACATTTTCGTGATACATGAATTCAAATGCTCTAAAGCTAAATGACCCATTTCAGCACATACGTCGAGCAAGGCTTTAATAGTAGCCAGTCATTATTCAACATGATAGAAATGAGCAGTCATTTCAATACAACCTTATCGTCATATGCACTGCAATATAAAAATCCTATAATAAAAGACTAATAGACGTAAGGACAATAATCTGATTATTTCAAAAAACTTTTCAGAAATAAGTCCAAAACTCTTTCCCTATTACTGTTATGCTATTACTAAATGCTACTTCTGCTATTACTGGTGTAGGATGGTGTTTTTATCACCTAAAAATACAGAAAGATTTCTTAATAAATCTTCACTTACAAGTCAGGTATATCTCCACCACCAAGTTTATCTGGAAATACCAAAGTAAAGAGAAATAAGAGAACAAGAAATGAACATACCATGATGGAATGTCTGTACCCCCAAGCATAGCTGCAAAACAAAATAAAGAAAACATAATTCAGAGTTACTTGAAATTATAACAGAAAACAAGATTATTCATTCTGGAATCTCAGTTAAGAAATCTGGCATCTATTCTTAGTAAATATAACAGTAATTGAGCAGAATAATGTCAGTAATGTATGTACTTCATATATCCAAAGGTGTGACAACAGCTCAAGCATCTGCTTATATTGTCATACCACTGCATGTCTGCAACCTTGGTATAATCTGTTATGTTAATGATCATAATTATACATTATTATTATGTAAAATTTAATGTATTCAATTTTGTGATGGTCACACTATTTACATTGTCATGACATGCAGAAACAAACAAACAAATAAATAAATAAATAAATAAATAATAATGTCTAACGTTATTCATATTTTAACATCTGAAGGTGGGAGGATCAGGGTTATTTTTATCAGTGTCATCCCATCTCCCTTCTACCATTTCTGTTGTCACGCTCTTCCCAAGACCTGAACCTCTTTGCATAATTTGGCCTAAATTACTAGCCAATTTTTATAAACCGCTTTTCCCAGAATGGCTCAAAGCGCGTTACAGCATATTATTACCCCGGTCATTGGATTCATTTCCACTCCCTGGGGAGCATTCCTTGCATTCATCGCAGCCTCATTGTGGCGCTGGCAAATTCAAACATACAATATCTTTCACATCGTACCGGGTACCCATTTAGCACCTGGGTCGAGTGTGGATTAACGCCTTGCCAAAGGACGCTAGACCGCAGTGGGATTCGAACACACGACCCTCTGATTATCAATCTTTTCCTTTTGGTTTAGATTGATTTCACTTTATAACCCACAGCGCGGAGCTTTCGTGGTATTTTCACAATTTATTTCCTACAATTTCTTGTGAGTTATGAACCGTTAGATTCGTTCCTCGCAGATGGCTTGCCTCACTTCCTTCTTGTATTCTTGTATTTCTTGACTTGCTGATTTTTCGCTTCATCTTGAATTTACTATATTTTATTCCTCTTCTCCACAGCTTAGGTTACGTTTGGACAGGTACGAGCGTCACCTTTTGTTTCTTTCTCAAACTTGTTTTTGACTTTGTTGTTGTTCTTGTTTCAAGTTGGTTGATTGTTCCCTTTGCTTTTCAATCAACCTATTGTTTCCATTGTTCTATTAATTAATTTATTTTTAATTAATTTTAATTAATTCTTTTGTCTTTGAAAACAATTTTTTTTGGACTTATCTTTGAAAAAAAATTTCCTTTGAATTTTTCGGGAAGCCTCCCTGTTCTATTTAATCATTATTCTTTGCTAATTATTGTTTTTGACTTTCCAGTTAAAGAAAGTTATTTTTTACTTCTTCCTTTTCAGATCAGCTGCTGTTTCTCTTAAAATTGTTCTTTTTTCCGACTTCTTGTTAAAAAAAAACTTTTCTTAGCTGATCCTGTTAGGAACTAAGCAAGAGTCTCCTTATTATCTTTGTGCCTTTTTCAACAACCAAAAAAAATTATTACAATTAAATAATTTTTTTGAGATAGTATAATTACTTGTATATTATCTTCTCATAGAAATTAAATAAAAATTTTAATTCTCTCTCAAGTTCGTTTCTGACCTTACTTATCTTGTTGAAGTCCCTTGACTTCGGGGTTTTCTTGGGTATTTAACCCCCCCCCCCCTTTTCTCCCCCAACATTCTCTGCTCTTTTTCTTCTCATTACCGTGGATAAATAAAGAGTATACTCTATTAGCACGCCAGCGTGATTACTTGAAATTATAATTTGATGAAACAAATGAGGATTCTTATTGGATTGAATTTCAGAAAATATGTTATAAAGTTAATAATTTGAATAAATATTTTGGTGACTGTGGTAAGACAAGGAAGATGTTAAAAAGGTTGATTACCAATAAGAAGAGTCATTGTGTTGGATTACGTAATGGCGGTGTTGTTGTGACAGCCGCTACTGAAATTTCAAATGAATTTAGTCGCTTCTTTACTCGAAGTGTTAAGAACCCTTTAAATAGTTCATCGCATTTGAAACCGTTTACAATAAATCTTTTATGTTTACCAATGTTACACGTGAATTTGTTCAAAGGGAGTTGTTAAAACTTGAAAGTCGTAAATCGTGTGGTCTTGACAACCTGCACCCGTATCTTTTAAAGATAGCAACGCCTTTTATTTTAAAACCATTAACCTACCTTTTCAATTTATCACTTAACTCTGCAACTATACCTATTGACTGAAAAAAAGCAAAGGTAACTCCAGTTTTCAAAAATGGAAAAAAGGACGATATTAACAATTATAGACCATTTCAGTCATATGTCACTTGATGAAAATTTTGGATAAGGCAATACACGAACAAGTGTACAATTATTTTACTTCATATCAATTATTAAGTCATTGTCAATCAGGTTTTCGCCCACTGCACTCAACGACGACTGTTTTGTTAGATTTGAATGAATATGTTTTAAAAAACATTGATGGTGGTTTTGAAACAGGAAGTTTATTTTTGGATTTCAAATGGGTGTTTGACTCTGTATCACACACTATTTTGCTGCATAAATTATTTAGATATGGTTTTAAGGACAGCGAATTAAACTGGTTTAAAAATTACTTTTCTGATCGACAGCAGTGCGTGTCCTTTCAAGGCATACTGTCAGATTTACAGTATATCAAATTGGGGAATCCTCAGGGGTCTTTATTGGAACCTCTTCTTTTTTCTATATTTATAAATGATATGTGCTGTGTACCGTATTTAAAAAATACAAAATTGTGTTTATATGCAGACGTTGGTGCTGTTTTTTGTAAAGACCGAAATATTAATACAGTATCTAAATTACTCCAAAAAGAATTTACCAAGATATGTAACTGGGTAGGATCTAATAACTTAGAATTGAATTTAAAGAAATGCAAAAGTATGTTGATTGGGTCAAAAAGGAAAGTTAAAAATGCCAATTTGATTTTAAAATATAAAAAAGGAATTATTTAGCAGGTACATGAATTTAAATGTTTAGGTGTTGTTCTTGATGATTGTTTTTCATTGAACATATTATCGAAGATTTCAAGAATAATTGGTTGTATCAGACAGATAAAGCACAATTTTCCGCAAAATATATTAATCATGTTATATAATGCATCAATTTTGCCACATATGGATTACGGTATCGTTATTTGGGGCAGAACTAGTAAATGCAATATTAAGAAAATACAAAAAGTATGCTCGTTTGATTTTTAATGCTGATTTTTCAATACCTTCCAATGTTCTTCGCACCCAATTAAACTGGCAAACCATTGTACAAAGACAACTTTATCAGACCTACCTCATCATGTTTAAATTAATTAATGATTTAGTTCCAACATATTTAAAGGAAACTATTGTTTAT
The DNA here is from genome assembly GCF_037042905.1 of Lytechinus pictus. Taxonomy (NCBI): domain Eukaryota; kingdom Metazoa; phylum Echinodermata; class Echinoidea; order Temnopleuroida; family Toxopneustidae; genus Lytechinus; species Lytechinus pictus. Next base: position 10,058,385 of record NC_087247.1, on the reverse strand, counting down.
CGTGATATTAACTTTCAAACTCGATATGCACATTCTTGCCCATTAAAAATCAAAACACCTCAAACAGAGTATTACAAGAAATCTTTGCATTTTTATGGTTCAAATCTATGAAACAGTTTACCCCAGAATATGCAAAATGTAACATCTTTTCCCATATTTAAGAAACAATCTAGAATTTTAAAATAAAGCAGTATTAATTTTCATTTAATGTAAATATTATACTTGTGTTATTTTAGATTTAATTTAAAGTTAATATAAATAATCTGCTTGTATGTGATGTTAGTTTTTTAATTTTAATTGAATGAGATTTTACTTGAGTAAATATTTGTAGTTTTAAGTTTTTTGTGTAATTTGTTATTTATATGTATTTGTTTTGTTATTATGCAGGGCCCCTTGGTAGAGCAGTTTTGTAACTGAAAGGGCTACCCAGCTGAAATAAAACGGAATAAATAAATACTAGATTCTGGATCTCTTGTCAGCATGAGCCTCTCGGAATCTTCCTTGGACGAGCTCAGCATGGCCGCTGAAGAGGTGTCAAACACTGGAGTAGTTTTCCCAATCAGTGGTAATGTTGAAAGTGGCAGAGAGAGACCCCTTGCGGGCTCTAGTAAGGGTGGAACCGTGTCCACGTGCCCATGGGGGTGGAAGCGCGTCCATGTGCCCGAAAAGCGATAGCCCAGGTATCCGCATCTGAACCTGAACCTATCATGGGGAGCGTCGTACTAGCTGAGAAAACTGCCAGACCCACCGGCTATCGGGTCACAACAAGACCAGGTTGAGAGCATGGGTCTCTCTTCCCGGCAATGACTAGGCTTGATGCCGTGTCAGACTCCTCAAGGGAGCATCAGCAAAGGGCTACCAGCCCCTAGTCACAAGAGACCTCGGAGTCCTATCCCGTCGGACTCACGTTTCAATCTGACCCCGTCAGATTCGGCAGACGTTTCTTCACGATCAGCAAGCGCTCCCCGAGGGTCTGACTCAGGCTCACTGCCTTTCTCGGCGCCCTGCTGGGGTTGCGAGCTCAGGCATTGGAGCCGAATGTGTCGGCGAATGATAGCATTCTCCTCGATGAAGCACTGCTCTCGCTGGTCAGCGAGCTGTGGATGCAGCAGCTACCACTGCGTCCAATTCTCGAAGATCTCGTGTCCCTTGCCAAGTTAGGCATAATTTGGCCTAAATATTTCAGTTTTATTTGATTGATATTTATCAAGTGACCAAATTAAGGGTTTTTTTCTATCCAGGGAATTTTCAGGAATATCCCTCACCAGCAATATTTCAAATTCTCTCCTCTTTCTTTCCTTCTGTAATCCTGCCTCATTGTCTACCATTTGTATTCAAATTTAGTTATATTTGTACTATTCCTTTATTCATAACATGGACTATGTATTTCTGTTTCTGTATGGCCAGGTTACTGTAAATGTTATAACATATTTTGTGCATGTTTGTATATTATTCTCGATGTACTTGTATGTAGTGCTAAAACTAATTGCCCTGTATGGACTAATAAATATATCTGAATTGAACTAATTACATGACCTTAATCTTTATACATTTTAGAGAAAAGAGTCCCCAAATAGTACATTACAACTGGTAGAGTTCTGTAAGGACATGAAATAAGGCAAGCGAAGAACACCATAATAAACCTACCCTATAATTTTTAAGATTTTGAGAGTGACTCGTAATCAGACCAGGGGCCCATAACACAAAGCTTAGCAATGATCGTAGAACATTTTTCTACGATTGAGTCCATTGACTACAATGTAAAATCAATCGTGAAAATCAAGCGTACGATCAATTGCTAAGCAAATCCCTGAAGTAAATCAAAGGTAATAAGCAGCTAAACGAAAAAGTAAGTGATGTTAAAGCCAGACAAACCGAATGAATAGATTATTACTTTAGAACAGAATAGACTTGTACACAACACATCAGCAAACTTCTTCTGACCCTAGACTAGGGCAGCTTGATATAATCAAATAATGCCCTCGTATTCTTCTTAATTGTAACAAAACGTCTAAAGATGAATACAACGGAATGCGGCCCAAGGATGTGTCAATGGACGTTCCAAGACTCACAAATGACTGTACTCTGTTCTGAATTCATATTAGATTATTGTTTTTTCCCACAGTAATGTAATTCAGAACTTAATATGTAAATATGTTTATTAATTTCTCTTTGTATATATGTTTAATCGTTTTATGATTTCTGTGTACAGTGTATACTGAATCATTTTTTTTAATTATTATTTATTTTTATTTGTTTATTTATATTCATTATATATATATTTTTTGGTTGTTTATTTCTTTATTTCATCTTATTTTTTATTCATAAAATGTACTTATAAAAGGGGGCCTTCACCCTACAAGCTCTGCTTTTTGTTGGTCTCCTTCCCTTTCGATTTCATGGTATTATTGTATTATAAACATTGATTTAAATGTTATATTTGTAAATATGTATATTGAACTATCATTGTAAATGTAAAAAGATTGAAAGAGGAAATAAATGAATTGAATTGATCAATGTAGTTTTGTTGAGAGTTTCACTGCCCTGAATTGTATAACTCATATAGGTAAAAGAGGAAGACCATCAGTTTACAAGAACTTACACCAAATTACAGAAGTGACATCTTTTATCACATTTCTACTTGTAGTGGTTTTCAATACCACTAGTCAATGTTAAGATTACCTGTTAATTAACTGTTTTCTTGGTGAAGAGACGGTATGCTATCCACCTAGATTGTTAATTGTTTCAGACAGAGCTCAATGTGGGAATCTGCTGCTTTATTACAAAGGTTTTGCTTACAAGAAAAATCAGCCGTCAATCAACCACTGGTATCAAAGCTTCAAAAGAAAGTAGGAACTACTTGTTCTTGATTGCTGACAACATCAAATCGGATTATTCCCAATTGATACTTATTGTTCCCTATTTCATAATATCAATAATACAATTATACAAAACAATGGTACACCTACAGTAAGTTGAAGCATTAATAGTAGTCTTCTTAATTGTAATGCTTGATAACCAAACACAATATTTTCTTTCTGAATACATGTAGTTGTTTTGCTGTATTTGTTGTTTTCCTTTCTTCTCATTGTCTTTATGTTTTCTTCACTGTTTTGCTGTTTTATCAATATTTCAAATAATGATAATAGAACAGTGTTAAAGTATTTTGTGGTAATAAGGCCTCCTGTCTGTCCCACACATTTGCCATGTATTTCATTATTGTATGTCATTGTTAATCTGTGAATGTATTTTGATATTGCTTTGCTTGTATGTTTAAAGAGATGTGAAATGAATTAGTTGAATTGAATTGAATATCAAGTGCCAACCCCCTTCGATTTTTTTTTTATTCCATAGAGTTTTCAAAGATGCTGAAATGTTCTTGACTTCCGCTTAACTTTTTGGCTTCCCACTCTTCCTCCCTGTTCATTATATTTCATTAATTGCCCTTTCAAGTAATTTCTAATTTCTTCTTTATTACATCTCTGTTTTATTCACCTCAGCCCAGTCATATTATTGACCCTACCTCTCAACCAGTAACCCATCACTTTAACCCTTCCTTCCCCATTTAAACCTCTCAAAATTCACTACATTTTTACATTGAGGCACTTTAGGCGTTTTTTTTTTTCATACAATTTGATTGTTAATTTGAATTTGTTTTTCATTCTTACTTTTTGTAAACTTCTTGTTAGCCTTGCTAAAGATCAGCTTCATGCTTATCACAGCAACTATTTTTACCGCATGTTTTCAACAATGTATGAATAAAGTCAAACAATAGACTTTATAGCACTTCATAGATACAGTATATCATTACCAAGACAGTGGTATTTGGCTTCCCCACTCATTATATTACTACATATTACATTACTCCTTGGGGAGTATTCCAACAAGAGATCCATCCTAAATTGCCCGATATTCGACAATGGTTTCTACACTTACCTGCTACATTGGTGACTGGATTCCTGGTGACACATACTTTGTAAAAATCCTATAAAGAAGAGAGAAGAGAAGAATATTCAACAAAGAGTAACGTAGTCCTTTAACTACCTACAAAATAAAACAAATTGAAAAAGTTGTCAAAATTTTGCTTCATAATGTGATATAGATTTTTTATTTTATTTTAACAGGATATAAAGTTCTAAAGTCTGCCTTATCGGATGATACCAAAAAGTCAAATTTTGTTATCGAGCTTGAGTGAATGAATGCTAACAGTTTTTTGTGTCTATGGTGTCAGTTTCACTTTCTTCTGAATAAATGCAAATACTAACTTAATTTAATAAGCCTCTCATGGCTTACTGACTTTCTTTTTACTTATTAATTTGCCTTATACATTCCTCCCCCGTTCCCCCCTCCCTTGGTTTTATTTCTGTAGCAGTTGTTACGGTTATGTTAAGATTTGTACATGGCAACCCAACCAACCCCCCCCCCCCCCCTCCTGCTGTGAGATGGGTCTTAAGAAACTGCCTCTTGTAAATTGAAGCCTATTTTAAAGCAGACATTTTACTATGATCTGGCACCCAATCATAATAAATCATGATGTCAAATTGGGAAATTTTTCCAATAAAACACATTTCATCAAATATCATTCACATCATAACCTTTTTAGGGCACATATTTATCTAATTTTGACTCGCCTTGAGGGGAACATCAAATATATTGCCCGCAATGGAATCATATTGGCCCAAGTCTTTAGACGAGGCAATATATTTGATGTTCCCCGAAAGAAGAGCCAGTCAATATTTTTATTATTATCCAAATCAAACATCTAGAGCAAAATCGTGAAAATATTTCACCCTTTAAGAATGAAAATTCTATTTTTTCATGTTGAGAAGGCTGTGCCTCTAAGCTTTACCATTGTGACGTAATTGAAATGTTGCAGTAAAAAGCGTTGTCTCATCTTGATTGACATTATGACGTATATTGTTGCTGGGCGCATCAATAAGACGTACATGTAAATCTCTTTCTATGCCAGGGAAAATACAAAGATATATTTTATTTACCAATCCCTTCCAACATTCATGAAATCTTTGGCAATTTGGTTGTGTAAATTACCTGCTCAGATGTCTGATACGGGTAATAATTTCATATAATCATGTCATGAATTGGACAAAGGACATCAACTTTTTGGAGATTTACCAAAACTTAAGATAGGGTTACTTCATTTACTTCAAATTCAATAAAGTTCTCATAACTTACCGAGTACTGTCCAATCATGTGTGTTGATAAGAATCCACCGTGAGAGCCTCCGGATACTGCTATTCTCTTCGGATCTACAAGACCTTGATCTATTAATGCTTCAGCCGCAGTCTGTTAATCAGAAAAGAAGACAAATGTTTACTAGTCAAAAATAAATACAAAGAATCTGGCTTTATATTGTTTGGGACTACATAAATATGTTTAACTCATGTAATTAGTAGGGAGTTTCCGCAATTGCAACGGGGACATATTCTACAACATAGTAGAATCTATTGAAACTGCTCGTCAAATCACAATGAACAGGTCTTTGTAGAAAATTGTGGAAGCGCTGTGGTGTAGCGGTTCTGACTCTCGCCTTGTAATCAGAGGGTCGAAATCCCACCATGGCCTAGCGTCCTTTGGCAAGGCGTCAATATTTACACTTTGTCACTCTCACCCAGGTGCTAATTTGGTACCGGTAGGAAACAGCCGTCAGTGAGGCTGGTTTAGTAAGTGTGTGCCTATATAACACGCTGCTAAAAACGCTATTAATCCAGTGATAATTATTGTGAAGCGCTTTGAGCAGTCGCAGATTGATATCGAGCTATATCAATGCAATTATTATTATTATTATTATTAAAATTGGTGAACCAATTATTGTAAGGAAACAACCGTCATTGTGGTTGGTTTAGCAAGTGTGCGCCTAACAGGCTGCTTGAAATGCTATAAATCCAGTGACCGGGTAATAATAATTGTGAAGCGCTTTGAGCAGTCGTAGATTGATAAAGCGCTATATGAATGACAATTGTTATTATTATTATTAAAATTGGTGAACCGAAACAACTGATCGTCCTAAATTTTGGAGCTTACAAAAAATTGCAAATATGTCATTCGTCCAGAGTCTCGGAAGACACTACTGTTTTGATTCATCGATTTTGGACAGAGACTGCTTTGTCATGAAGTGCTTTAGATTCTCTATGTTCCAGAAAGCATCTGCATAGTGGTTGTGAAAACTCCCTATTAATGATGAGGGAATGACATTTCTTTAGCTAAATTCTCACCAAGTGGGTGATTCATAAAGCTATTCATAAGTGATAAATGACTTTATACATGACTGGTGTACCATTCTGGTGCTAAATGAACTTGGCACTTAGGAGCATGTTCCAGTCCTGCATAAAGTTGTAACTTTACAAACAGCTTTACAATACACCAACCAGGTGGGTGTTTCATAAAAGCTGTTCATAAGTTACGAAAGACCTTGAGAACAACCTTTTCTGGCGTTAAGTGATTTTCGTCCATGTAGCTGACTTTGCGCCAAAGAACATGTTCCAGTTGTGTATAAAGTTGTGCGCAACTTCAGGAAAAGCTTTATGAAACATTCATCAGGGGTATCAAAAGATCAATGCCATTTACAAATTTAAAAGTCTATTTCATTTGTCAACATACAAGCATGTATATGACAGGCAGTAGCCATAGCAGTAGTATTCAGAGTTCATAAACCCTGTGGCTTCAGTCAATCCAAAGCCTTCAGGCAATCAAGGCCACGGCTTCAGATGCCCTGTTGATTGGCCTCAATGCCCCTCTCATTGGCATTTTGGAAAATGTTTGTGCCCTTTTATTTCCCCCCCCCCCCCCATTTGTGCTGTAATATAGAAATGTGCCCAACAGGAAAGTGGCAATGCCCTGAACATTTCGTATTTTAAGGCCTGAAACCCTAATACTTTGTATGAGCATTATAAAGATTTTTTTTCAAACTTGTGTTCCTACTAATGTTGCACACTGTAGTAATATATTCACCTGAACATCTTGGACATCATTGGTCCCAACAGCTCCAGGGAGAGAATGGATGGAAGCTTGTCCAAAACCTACGGAGCCTCTGTAATTGACTGCGAAAATAAATAAATAATGATACATGTCACTTAAAGGGACCTTCCATTGACAAATCATGGGGAAATCAAGGCCAATCTCAGAACAGAGAAGGGATCAATTCAAGTCTTTCATTCGGCTGCATGCCTGGTGGTGTTATGTAATAGACGCCGGCATGTCTGGGATGTCTAATCTAGGAGAGCAATAATAAGTAGACTAACCAACCAGAAGTAAACTGCGTGTTTTCACTTTGAAACATGTAACTCTACAGAGGATATTTATTTTGGTTTGGCAATCAGGAGACCTGCTAAGAGTCTAGGAATTAGGATTGTTGGAAACTAGAACTGCGACGACCCAAGTAAATAACAATCACCAGTTCAGTCAAATTTGTGCTGTCCGAATTTTTATCGCATAAGTCCGACGGGCTCTCATGACGGATTGATTACATTATGCAAGTCAATTGGCCTTTTGCAAATGTCATATTGATTCAATTTCCCCATATGTCAATGGCAGGCCGCTTTAAATGTCATGGCCTCTGAAACCAAATGGAAAATGGATAAAGTGGATACAGACCGAATGGCAATTTACTCTTTGAGACTCATGTTCCAAGTAAATTACAAAGGGATGGCAGCCCAAAAGGATATGGAGATTGAATGCCTCCCATAAATAGGTGATGCCAGAACAAAATTAAGATATAGACAAAATTTTCTCTTATGCACAAGTGATGGTATAGGTTAAGTTATGTGCATTACACTGTTGGCAGTTAAATTTGGGGAAATAATTGTAATAGCATTGGATATGAACATTCAAACCTGTAAAATAGTAGAAGCGAAGTTCAAGATAATTGTATGAATATTGAAATTGAAAATTCAGGCTATTGCGAGCCTATTTGTAGGAATAAATGCAAATTCAATTCCAAATCACATAATGATAAATTTATATTTACCACAGGCAATCACAAATCCTAGTCTGCAGAAAGCTCCAGGAAACATGAGGTATCCTGTTGAGATTAGAGAATGGGGGCCCCCTGTAGAGAGAGAAGAAAAAAAAACAGACTCTATAAAAACACTTAAAAAGTAAATCTTCAAGGAAAAACTAAGCAAGTATAAGATGGATGTTACAGATAAACTGAGCAACATCCAGTAATACCGACTTCATTTTAGGCAATACAAATGAATGAATGAATGATTGATTGAATGAATGAATGAACAAACGAACGAGTGAATGAATGAATGAATGAATGTATGAACGAATGAATGAACGAACGAGTGAACGAACGAGTGAACAAACAAATGAATGAATGAGAGAATGAATAGATACTCTCTTGGTTTAGTAAGTGGGAAGCAAGAGGGGAAAAAAAAATACAAGTTTTTCCCAGCAAGATAATGAAGCGAGATGCAAATATAGGCTGGTCCTATTCGTGATTATGACCTAGCATTGCTAGGAGGTAATTCATACTTAGACACGGGAGATGTCTTTGCTGCAGCACTAAGCAAATTGCCATGCGAACTATCAATAATGACGATGATAATAAATAATAATTACATTCTGAAGCAAAAATATCAATTCTAAGGAATGTTCAAGGCACCCAACAATTGAAATAAAAACATTAAAGTAAAGTAGAAGGGTGGTCCTTTTCAGGACCAACAATTGACCGAGAAAGATACATGGTGTACCCTGAAACCTACTACACTAAAAGAAAATATAATCATACTTGGAAAAGAAAATATAATCATACTTGGAAAAAAAATTATAATGTCATTCATACGTGTTAGACATAGGCACCTATGAGAAATCCACTGAAATTCTCGGAAAGCAGGGGAAAATTAACATTTTCAGTACAAGAGTTTGCTACATGTACTTTACTGCTTCATTCATTCTAAATCAGCTATTTTGGAGATTCCTGGGGCTAATTTGCTGGAGCCCAGGATAAAGTGACATTTAGACATGGGTGCCCATGTTAGAAATACTGAAATTCTCAATAAAGCAGGGAGAAAATTAACATTTTTGGTTCAGCTGCTACTTTCCAGTTATTCAGTTTATTCTAATTCCTTAGATTTCCAGGGCTGGATCATTCTTCGCCCATATATTTTTTTTCTTTGCGTTACCTGAAAGCTATGAGTGGAATATTAGGTGATCAAATAAAGACAATCTGAGATTAAAGGTATTTGCTAACATTGATTTGACTTTTTTAAAATCTGAGCTGCGAGGTCCCACTTGTCACTTGCACCTGTAATATGTTACAAAAATGAAGCCCAGAAAAAATCGCGTCCGAAAATCATTATTAAGTGCTTCAAAAAAGTGAAATATAAAGTGACCGGAAATACCATCTTAATTTCATCCATACACTTTTGTGTTCTATTATTATCAGCACGATAGAAATTACACAAAACCATCAATTATAACGTATATCGAAAGGATTTCTTTCGATTTTTGTTTTGATTTAGAGTTTTTAGGTTGACAGAAAGGCATTCATGTACATATTTCATCTCTCCTTTGATATTTTTTAAATTACCTGCCTTACAAAGGATTGCAAAAAATTTAAATCAAACTCAAAGTGTGATTAATCATAAATTCTGATTTCTTACCTGCACAATTTGAGATCAATCACACTTTGAGTTCAATTTGGATCTATTGCAATACTTCGTGATACAGGGTCTTGAGATCTTACCATGAGGCATCACAATGAGAGGAGGCTTCTTCTCTGAGCTAACCAAATCTTCAGTTGGTTTCAGAATTATAGCTTCAAAATCAATATCACTACCTGAATAAATGAAAAAAAAAATGGAGAAATGGCTTCTGATTCCTTTATGAAACTGCAAACAATGAAAATATTACTTGAAATGTGTTTCTAAAATGAGCAAACACAATATGCAGTATGATGGTAGCCAAACATAACTGCCCCCCCTCAACATTTTTCACGATAAATCTGCAACATGAAAAGATCACGCCGCAACTTTTTTTTTCAAGTCTTGCGCAACTTTTAAGACTAAATTCGCGATGCGGGGTTACGCGGTTCAAAAATTACGTATCATTATGTAAGTGCATGTCAGACCCAAAAATTGCTCAAAAACATGATTCATGTACAAATCCAATGCATGTAGCCAAAATTCATAAATGTATCATTATTTTTATTTTACCAATTAAAAGCTATAGATTTTCATGTTTATGTATGGCTGAAATAGAGTTGCCAATGATTTTCCAAAAAAAAAAAAACATAAAATAAAATAAAAAACAAAGAAATACAGAAGAAATTGAAAAAACAATAAAATACATAAGAAAAAACTTGATATTGTAATTTTTTAAATTTACATTTGATAATAATCATAGGAAGAGTGTCCAGACCAAAATCTAGCACTTTTAAGGCTATATTTAAAGATTTACAGCCAAATTATGATTTTATGCATTACTTAGCATAATTAATTAATTAAAAATTTGAATGATTTTGGCGCAATGACAATTGCATTGTGGAGATTACGTCATGGGTGACATGTGTGCCAATTTTTTACGTGATCGAACGATCAATGGCCGAGATCTGAGGGGGGGGGGGGCAAAATCAGCCCTCCCCCGGGCTATGCAATTTCAAAATAGCTCGGGCTATATAAGGTTAACATTCAAGATAGAGGTACAACTGGAGACATAGCTGCCAACCTTACTTGTGAAAAAAAAACATTTTTTATTTCTTTTTATTTATTTTCAAGCCTAAAATGATATTTTTGTCTAACACTTTGAAAAACATACCGAAAATAGTCATTCTTTGAAGTTTCAAAAATGACATTTTTAGGGCAGGGATGCCACTAGGTGTCCTCCAAAAATACTGAAACTTATCGCGGGCCGGGATGCGGGGATAGTGTCCAAGAAAAAAAAAATTTTGGGGGGTCCACCTTTAATTTTGGGATGGACACATGTCACAGGTAAAAAATTGGACAAGCAAAAAAAAAAAAAAAAAAAAAAAAAAAAAAAATTAGGAGGGGGGGGGTCCGCCCCCAACTTAAATTTAGGGGAGGGGGGAGGACCAAGTGGCTTCTTACCTTGTTGTGATCGATGACTTTGAAGTCAATTAGGTTTGAAAAACTGACGGTAGTTAGTTGTGTGTTTCTCATAGAACGCTAGACCAAAAGCTTCAGTCTCTGTATTTTGGTTGTTCAGCTGAACCGAGTTAGCTCCACTCACCAATACATAGACTGAAGAGTTGTTGGCCCGTACATAAAGACAACGTATCAGCTCACCCAGGGCTAGCTGATACGTAACCCAAGGATCTCCGGCCCGCTTTCCGGGCCGGAGCTCCCTGGGTTCCGTATCAGCATGCAGCAGTAACGTGAGATCTAACATTCGGCGGAAACCCGATTTTCGGATCGTTTTTGGTACATAAAATAAATAAAATAATTACATCCAAACTTACGAGAAAATATATAAAATTCAGAAACATCGTACCTTAGACCGCAGTTACCGCTAATTCCTTTCAAATGATGATCAAAACTTAGTCATCCTCGAATCCTTCGTTGGACATCGTAAGTTGCCATCTTGGATGACGTCATCATATTTACAGACGTATTTACCAGTCGCTATTATACCGCGATTCGTGCCACTACTTTGCGCTTGTGTATGTGCGTGCGTTCGGAACTTGTCGCTCGCATTGATTGGACAGGATATCGATAATTCTAATCAGAAAGCCTTGATAAAAGCATAACTCAATGAACGTAGTAGGCAGTGCGCGCGTTTATAAATTATGTACTGTATAAAAGCAAATATCTCGGGGAAATATCTCTCACTCGGTCGATCGACATGCATCGCAATCGGGAGAGATAGGGGGAAAAAAGGAGGACTTTCCGTTTTTTTAATACACAGAAAACAGGAAAAGTCGGAAATACGGAAATAAGACAGATAGCAGGAAAAAAGCCGGAATTCCGTATAAATACGGAAAAGTGGCATCCCTGTTAGGGGGAAAAAATCCTGTTTAGTGTCACTTTCCCTTAAAAAAATCCTACTAAATAGGATAAAATCCTACTAATTGTCAGCTCTGCTGGAGGTGATAGTAGCAGTATCATTGTAGTGAGCATTAAAAATGTAAATATCATACAAAAATAATATAATATGAAACAAAAATACAGTAAAGACTTACTTTGATCCGTCTTAGGTTTGAGCGTAATGACGTTCCAAGTTACATCTGGCAAAGTCACACTCGCTTCGTGTAACGGTTTCCAGCTAATACCCGATATATCGCCCTCCTGAGGCATAACACCTATAACCTTTTTACAGGTAGCGGTAAGTAAAAAAACAAACAAAAGAATATTGGTTGGTTTTGCCTGATTTCATTGCAAAAAAGGTAATGAATACAATTGTAGTATTACGTTTTGTATTAGTTTGTTTTTAACCACTGAGCTTGAAAATTAGTATGATACTTGACCGCTTTGGGGAGATCGCTGGTAGGATACAAAATACATTGCATACTACCCTATATCAACTTAATCTCATCAACATTTTTTCCAAAATTGGTCTTGTTTAAGAAGATAATCTACTGAGAAAGACCTCTAAAACCTCACGGCAGCAGAGAACTCTTCTTAAATTTGTCATTAAAATATGAACATTTTATAGATTCTTATACATGTTTATAAAACAATTCTCTAGACTTGCTTTACTCTATCCAATAAAACAAATTTCTCCAAATGCATTTACCAACAACTAATATATGAAGTGCCAAAGTATTACGCCAAAAGGCGTAAATATTCATATCTGAATGGTATGTGACTTAAAACCCAAGATAACAATAACAACAACAAATATAAGCCCCAAATATCCCATTCAGTTCTCGTAACAACTATGGCAGTATTTCAAATAATTAATTAAAGCAACATGATGGATAAAGGCAAAGTCTGCCTGTCCCGCGATGCCCTTAACAAGATGAGGATCAAAGACTCATTCACAGACCAACTAATACTTGTAAAGGAAGATCGAATAAATGAAATCAAATGAAAAATTCTCAAACTCAACAATTTCACATTCAATAGAGAACATTACATAGAGATAAAAAGAACAGCCACGGTAAAATCTTGACGTTACTCTGATAGAGTATCAATATTTTCTATTTTCACAAAACATGCTCATTCTCCTGAAAACGACAAGAGCAGTTATAAGTGTTAATTATATGGAAAAAAAGACTCACCAGTTGACCTGAATTAGTTGGTGACGATCTGTATGCTAGAATAAACCTCTCTTTGATGTCACAGAAGAGCCAACTACCAAATTCTTGGGAATCGGTAACTCTAGTGACTTTCCCTGAGCAGATATTGATTGCAATGATTGCCTGAGATAAGGAATATAGAATACAGCAGTATTGTTTAATAATCAAAGTTGAGGCATGGAGGAGAAAAAGTGAACGATTGGAGTTGATAGTTGGTGATATCACTATCATGATCATCACCATCATCATCAATATCTATAAACAGAAGCAATATCTATCAACAGAAGCATTATCATCAACATCATCAGCATCATCGTCAATATTATCATCAAAAATATCATCATGAACATTATCATCATCACCAACATCATCATCATCATTATCATCAACATCATCAGCAGCATTATCATTGTCAAATTTATCATCAACATCATCATCATCACCACCACCATCATCACCACCACCATCATCATTATCATCAACATCATCCTCCTCCTCCTCTTCATCATCATCCTCATCCTCAACATCATTATCATCATTGATTGCACCATACCTGATTACTTCTCCAAGCAGTACTGACCAAAGCAATCTCATTATCCAGCCAGCAGTTTTGATCAAAACGACCAACATATAAACCAGGGAAAGGCCTCTCATCTAGAAGACAAAACCAAAGAAGAACAAATAATAACTTAAAGTGCTAAAAATAGCATCATGAACAAATTATTAACTATTGCCATACATTTTGATAAAATTATTTCCAATTACTTTCCAGAAGATAATGACAAAATCTAGGGCATTTTTACACCCCTTAGATCTGAGAGACTATTTTCAAACTCCCTATTTATGAACCCTGATAAAAAACAAATGAAACAATGCATTTTGGAATTTTATATAATCTGCAAACCTAATCATATATTACAAAATTCCAAGAATTTATTGTATATCTTCCAATTTGAATTCACATGAAGATAAACAATTTCAAAATAAGTAAAAAATAAAAAATAAATGAATACATTAAAGTAATATGTATTTTCAGATTGGTATGGGCCATCTATTGTGTAAACATTATCACTACAATTCAGAATTTCTGCTATCGTAAAAAAGTAATGCACTTTAATCATTTGTATCTGCTTGTTTGAGATTTCGATGAATAAATACCACTATTACTATTATCATTAATTTCCAAAGTATATTGTAAAGTTTGAGTAACATTATAAAGAGAATAATAGTTAATTCATCAATTGATTACCTGAAGGACTTTGAACTACATCAACTGTAATCCTTGTTTCTTTACTCTCCCACTCACACTGTATGGGGAAAAGAAGAAAGAAGAAAGGATTTTGAACTATGTTACAAAATAAAATTGCTCAAATATAGTGTACACGTGACAAGCAATTTAAGAAAGGAAACAACAAAGAAGGGTTTAAAACAAAAAAGACTGGTAGCCGATTCATCCATAAGCAATTTTTTTTTCACACATCATGCATTTCAGCCATGGGCGGAAATCCCAGGGGGGACAGGGGGGACGTGTCCCCCCTACTCAAAATAGTAGGGGGGACACAATATCAAATGTCCCCCCTACTATTTTTGGTCTTTTATAATGATAAGAATTTATAATCATTCAAAATCAAAATAAAACATGTATTTTGGGATGATAACCTTTTTTTTTTTTTGCTTGTCAAATTTTTTTTCGTCGAAATGACTTTAAATTTTGGGTTTTTTTTTGCTTGTCAAATTTTCCAGCCCCTCGTCCCCCCTACCTTTTGGGAGAGATTTCCGCCCCTGATTTCAGCATCACATTTTCACATACCCATTGGAGGATAAAATCTTAAATAAAACTCTTCTACAAACCACAAGAAAGAGGAGATTCTGGACTTTCCTTTTAAGTAATTTTCTTCTAAGAGTTTCAGATAATGGACCATCAAATCTGTGTCACATACAGGTGTTCTTCATTTCTTAAATCTAGCATGCAAAACGAATAGTGGAAATGATGACGATGTGTATGGGTCTGAAGTCTTACCACAATGAGTTTAGCACATTGCATGTGAGGGCCGTGGCATGAATTCTGGACATAGATCAGCTTCGAGCCATCTGGAGTAAAGACAGGTGACCGTACAGACTGACCGGTCACACTGATGGTATCTGGAAAATAAAAACAACAAGGAATATTGATCAAAGGATGGGAGACAAGAGCGGAGGTAAATGTTGCATAACTACGGAACTTTGTATCATGTGATACATGCGTGAGAAAGAGATTTGAGGGGATGAGCAAGAGTCCCCAATGCAGGAGTCTCATGCATAATGTGTGAGACTTGGTACGTCTGAGTTGGCTGGTTTGGCAATACCTGAAGACTGCTTTACAAAATCAACATAATTCATTCATGCTACTTCTTTTTATTCCGAAGCCCTGGTTGTGTAAAATCATCTAGCTTTCACTCATTTCATTTAAGTAACATTCTTTATAAAATGGCAATGTCATTCGTAATAAAAAGCATAAAAACATTGTTCAGTTCAGTTGCAGGTGTTCACCATTGTCACACAAGACCCTACACTAAGAATCATCCACTCAGATAAAATGGCATACCAGGACAACAATGACCTAATGTAGTATACAAGGCTTCCTGAGCTTTTCAAACTCATGATGCTTCTCACCATTGGAGGGACAAAGTGGTAAGGATCGACAATAATATGTATAAATTCGTGGTAACCAGGTAGGGCTAGCAGAGAAAATTTTATTGTGATAAAAAACTGCAACTTTTATATGCATACAATCTGAAAATTCAGAGTAAACTTGTCAGGCCAAACAGTTTAATGCATGATTTGACCTCATGACCCCTCAAATCTCAACAAATCATTGTCACTCCCATACGCATACATTAGCATAGTTCTTCAGTTGTTCGTGAGAACAAGATATGTTGTGGTATATAATGATTTATGACCATTTTTGGGGCGTATAACGGCAATTCAACCTTTCACCTCATGATCCCAAAATATAATATCTGCCCCCCCCCCCCCCCATATCCAATCTTGAAACAAAATTGATGTTGATCTATCAAATAGTCATCAAAAGAACTATAACAGGGATGATGGATGGGTGAACTGAAAACATAATGCATTGGCAACCACCTCTGGCTAGCAAGGGCATTTATACACTGAATCATAATTCCAAAGGCGTAAGAAAATTATCATAATTGAGTAATTTCACAACATTAAACTTACTATTACATTAATTTATCAAAATCACAAGCTAATCCAAAACTCTATTCTTCGAGTTGTTTGTCATTTCCATATATGGTTGGTCTTTGTATACCGCATTACCATGTTTTTTTGAAGATTTCATCCTAACATAATTTTTTTTTGTCCATATAACTTACTGCATGTTTGACTTGTAAGATCCAAATGATAAACTGCACTCCTGATGAACAAGATAATTTATGAGAGAAAAAAAGAACAATTGATATTCAAAGGGGATGATGAATATTACACAAGGTTTTTTAATTCACTTCCTTCACTTCATGAAATTACTGTCTGTAAGGAACGTTCTTTTATCCAAAGAATACAAAAAGGATTATACAACACATGTATAGATCCTTGACAGCTGATTGGATGAAAGCGTGTCACATGACATTCAGAGGAAACAGCTATAGCACGCGAAGATATGCTAGCCGTGCTATAGTCGACTATTGCACGCTCGTGCTATAGTCGACTATAGCACGCTTAAGTAAATGAGCCAGCACTGCAAGATCCCTGGGCACACTGAACCCATTGATAGCCCCGTACACGTTAAGTGAATTAGCGGTATACGCGCGTAATCACTTTTTGTATATCTCTGACCGATGTACGTAGCACTGCGCATACACGTTGCTAAGCTGAACACAATGCGCGTACGTACGTTGCTAAGCAAATTATTCCCAGGGTACGGCTGCATGCGTACCTTCTGGGTTTCCTTCTGGGTTTTATGGAATTCATTCACAAATTAGACTTCATGGATCTATGACTTTATGGATCTATGTTGAAAGTACTTGACTCTCCTGGGATTACTGGAGTAAATCTACTCGACGCTCAAAAGACAACATTGTAAGCAAAATAAGACCTAATGCGCGTTAGTCATCTACTACACCTGTATATATCTAGCCTATCTAGTTCTAGTCTAAAGTGTAAGCTATCGGTGTTGTATAAAACAAATATTCAATGTTGTATTCGTGCGACATTCCGAATATTACATTCGTTGCAAGTTGATACAGCCTATTCAACTCCGCTTCGCGTCGTTGAATAGACTGTTTCAACTTGCACACTCATGCAATATTTGGAACGATCGCACTCATCAACATTGAATATTTGTATACTAATTTAGGTCACTAGCACATATACCACAAGGCCAATTTTCAAGTTTAAAAGTCTTTTAAAAAGACAATTCCAACAGAGTATCTTCTATTCTGGCAGTAAAATATATTTCTTTTTATCTAGAGATTTGAGACAAGACAGATTTAGGTTAAAAGAAGCAAATTACCACAGAAACCCAGATTTATAGTGTACAGTCATGAGCAATGAAATATACTGTCTATTATCAGTTTGTCACGATAGAATAGTTGGTTTTAAAGATTAGTTACTATCCAAAGATATTTAAGAGGAGAGATCCAGGTCTCAAGCAACAAATAATCACAGAAAATCTGAGTAAAGGTGTAAGGTTATAGTCATAGACAATCAAAGATTCCTAACTTCCTTTCCAGTCAATAGAACAATCCTATTTTTTTAACAGGGTTCCCACAGAAATTTGAAAACAGAATTCCATGGCTTTTCCATGACTAAATTGCCGCTTTCCATGACTTCCCGTGACGTCCCAGGAGTTAGATAGAATTTGAGATGTCACAAAACTGGAAAAAATGGAAATCATGAACACCAATTATAAAAGCAGAATATGAGAGTTGCGAGACATGACAAACTCGAAAGCTGCCATAGCCAAGAGGTAAATGCAATTCCATGACTTTTCCCAAATTTTCCAAAATCTCTGACTTTCCATGACTACAAATTTTTCCAGGATTTTCCATGACCGTGGGAACCCTGTTTAAAGATAATTTCCTATCCAAAGCGTTATGAAGCAATAAATAATGGCTTTGGTAATGATTTGCTCCTACCTCCTATTCCTACAGTAGATCAATCCTAGCCTAAAGGGCTCGTTCTCCCATCCAGTGAAGACTATCCCGCTGTCATCAGGAGTCCAGACTGCTTGACCGATAGAGACATCCTTGGGCAGACCCTCTGGTACGGTCACCTGACCGGTCTGAAGGTTCAAGATGCAAGGCACTGGAGAATGCTTCCCAACTAACAGCTCGCCCCAATCTTGACGATGGAGAAACTGGTCTCCCTGTAGCAGACAAAGGAAACATAATCTTTTGTTGGATGTGTAGCGAAAAAGCTAGGGAACGTTTTTACCCATTTTGAACCAGTTGCAGTGCCAAGCAGCATCAAAACATCAGGACTCATGAGTCAATTTGATCAAGCAGCATCAGCTCAAT
This sequence comes from Lytechinus pictus, assembly GCF_037042905.1. Taxonomy (NCBI): domain Eukaryota; kingdom Metazoa; phylum Echinodermata; class Echinoidea; order Temnopleuroida; family Toxopneustidae; genus Lytechinus; species Lytechinus pictus. The sequence continues at coordinate 10,039,650 of NC_087247.1, read as the reverse complement.
ATTGCAGTCTCCAACTACCATCAATTGTCCCATTTTCCCACCTTTTTTTTTCTTTAGAAATAATCAGGGTTGGCGCGTTTTAAACGGTGTGTTTTAAAACATGTTTTAAAACGCGTTTTAAAACACCCGTTTTTTTTACAAAAAAAATGTGTTTTAAAACACCGCATAGACTTGTGTGTTATAAATTTGCATGGATGTGATTTTAGATGAATGTTTTTTTATACTGTTATTTCTGAAGTGGTGTATATTTTCTTCTAACTACCTAAAACTCTTTTTCAACACCTTTCCTTTTCTCCTCTTTCTCTATCCCCCTTTTTCTTTCTCTATTGCTTTGTCTTGTTCCTCTTCTCCCTGTTCAATTGTGCACATCAATGATCCAATCCACATTAAGAATATTCTCATTTTAACAAACATATCTGAGTGTTGTGCTCACTTTTGGGACAGGGAAAGAAACACTATTTAAAATGAGCTCAAATACATGTACTTGTAATAGAAGTACTTGAATGAAATGGAAGTGTTGCACAAGCACAATGATATTTTACAAATAGACTGTAAACCTGACATCATACTCTTGAGATACACACAAAAGCAGGTAAAACTTTGTGCTTCGTAAAGATGAAGAAAAGTACTTTAAACAGTATAAGATAATCAGCTAGCAAACCTTAACCCTAACAATTCCAGGGGACCTTAATGGCCCCCTAAAAATTTATATGATAAATCCATAAACATGACAGGGCCATGCCATATCATTCAAGACTATTTTTGGGATGCATGCATGGGTATGCAGTTATGATATACACCACAAGTGCATATTATCAGATATCGAATTTTCAAAATCGTGATTTCATGTATAAACCCAATGTGAGTTCTTGCCAAAATTTGTATCTGTATCATTATTTTTACTTATTGTTGATGATTGGAAAATTATTGCCAAAAATTTATATTAGTAATAAACAAAAGTTTTAAAAATCTGTACATAAGAAATAAAAAAAAAACATTACTGGTAACCAAAATAGACTGGGCTATTTCGTTTCCTAAGAAGACCGAGGCCCCCCCCCCCCCTTATGATCTGGGGCATCGATCGCGGGATCACAAGAAAAATTGGCACGTGCATTACCCATGGCATAATCTAAAAAACTATAATATAAATCAAATTTTGCATAAATCTTATTGCTAATTTATGCATGAAATCAAAAGTTTGCTCTAATTATTATAATGCCCCTGAAATGCTCATTTTTTGTTCACAGACTCTTTATCTGATAAGAATCTGATCAAATGTTCTTTAAAAAATTTCAACATCACATGTATTTTCTTATGTATTTTATTGTTTTTTTTTCAATGGAAATAGTTAGGGACTATATTTTGACCATAAACAAGGTGAAATTAATTTATTTTAATCAGTAAAGGGAAAAATAATGGCACATTTATGAATTATGGCTAAAAACACAATTTGCATTAGATTTGTACACGAATTCACGTTTTTGAGCAATTTTGGGTCTGCATGCACTTAAAAAATGTTGCGTAATTTCGGAACCGCATACCAGTGCCAATACCAGGGGGTCGCAATTTTGGTCTCAAAAGTTGCGTAAGACTCAAAAAAGGACATTCTGTGAGTGACGTGGTAAAAAAAATTTGCACAGCAGATTTATCGCGAAAAAAGACGAAGGGGGCTGAATCAGCCCATCCAGTCTTATTAGGGTTAAAAAAACATTCTACACTGATTTTTTTTAATATACATTTGATCAGAATTCCTGAATTAAAAAAAATAAATAGTTCAAGGGCTTTATTTATAGATTTGTATTTCATGCACTAAAATTGGTATAATTAATTCAAATGAAATAAAGCATATTGATTGAAATTAAGCTTTGAAACCCCATGTACGTCAATTTCTTCCATTGTGCAAATTCTCCTCGCCCCCCCTCGATTGACAAGACTACATGTATATGTTCATGTATTAGGAATAAAATGTCAAATTACTTATAAAGTGTTCGTTTTTTGTAGGCATTCAATTTCCATGAGTAATTTTGGGGGAAATATGAACTTTTCTGTTGGAAATTCATTAACAAAATTGTGGTCATTTCTTATTGAAAACATCAAGAGCCTAAATCATACTGTATTTAGTGGATGATTTAATCGATTTACAGAAAATTGCATCATTCGTTGGAAAAAAAAATGTTTTAAAACGATTTAAAACGTTTTAAAACAATAAAAAACGTTTTATTTGTTTTTTTTAATAAAAAACGTTTTTTATTACAACCCTGGAAATAATTGTGCAATATACAGTGCGTCCCAGAAAAAAAGGAAACCGGGATTCCCATGTCTTAATTCTTCAAAGGCAAATGAATTATTCATTTACATACTTATATAATTAAATTATTCCTCTTTATTTTGATACCCAATAAGAAACAAAAACTTCACGAATCAATGAGCATGATGAGTTTGAAATTTTCATTTAAAAACCAGGTTGCGCAGAAAAAAAGGACAAGATTGGTTTGTGCTTCTTCAACGATTGGCTCCTTAGCATTTCTTTTGTATTCTTTGTTAACATTCTCTCACTGATCCCTGAAATGAGAGTGGATTCAGATGCACAGGTGAGTTTCTGCGCAAATCATTTCTGACATGTCTCAATATTCATTGTTCGTTATCTGCAATACATGAACAATTTGCTAAGCTGTTGGTTTCAAATTAGCGATGAGATTCTAATCTTTCCATGAGTATCAAATTTATAGTAAAAGCATATACAATAATTCTGAATACGGGTTTCCTTTTTTGCAGGATGCACTGTGTAGCACAATTCATTCAAGAAAGATACCAAATATTCCACTGGCATAAATCCAAGCAGAGAACCCATTCTTCGGTGGGATTATCTATTGTTTCACCCCCCCCCCCCCCACTTGAATAGTATGACATCATGGATTTATGCCAATGAAATATTCATTGTATGGGATTCCAATCAAATCCTCCTTTCACTGTGGGAACTAGTGCTGTTGTCGGGAACAAAAATCCATGTCGACATGTCGCTTAAAAATTAATCCCGACATCGACAATGTCGACATGAAAAAGGGACTGTAATTTAGCCTAGGCTCCCTAATATAATCAAAAAATCATTCGATCATGAAACAACACTCTCAATCAAATGTATTCACCTTGACATGAGTGATATCCCCACACTAGATCTAGATCTATACAATACAGGCTCAGTTCGGGAAACATTTTCACTAAGCTAGAGTGAATTCACTTCCAAAATCACCGATTAATCCACATTTTTTTCTGGAGAATCAAGTTTTTGTACCACGATCCGGTCTCGAAAGCATTGCGCAATAACACTCGGAGCCAATTTGAGAATCACCAATTACAACAGTGATCATTACGTATTATACGCTGGTACACATGTGCTGCAAACGCAAGCTCCTCAAATTGACAATAAAAAATAATGAAAATCGACCGATAATTTCAGTATCACTTCCGCGGCGATCCGTGCAACGATCTCCAAACGAAGGAAGGGAAGTTTTCTGTGACTTCGTGATATGAAGTAAGCGCTCAATTGCGGCGGTCACAACTTTGACAAAAACACATGTTCGCTGCTGCTCACGTTTTTATGTGAAAAGTAATGCATTGAGGAGCAACGTATTATCAAGCACGGTGAATAGCGACGGGTACATATTTCCGTGGATGGGTACGGCGAATGCTACTACGCTACGCTCGCTATCGCGCTAGATATAGATCTAGAGTGATTGTCGGGATCGAGGGCGGCTCGATCGGGCAGGCCGGCCCCGCACTGACGTATTTCTGCTGCTGCGCAGCTCGCAGGTATTCTTTTTTCATTTAATGCGCTGCTAAGCTGAATAAACCTTTTAATCGCGTAAATGCTTCTATAACTAACTTTTCAGCTAAGCTTTACACTCGTGACTTTAGGCTAGACCCCTTTTTATTTTATGTTTACATGTCGATGTGGGTGCATGCATGTCGGCATGTCGGAAACATTGAAAATCCTTTGTATGTCGACATCAATATCGATATGAGGCCTATCGACAACAGCACTAGTGGGAACCTTTACAAAAATTATTTATAATCCATATTTGACTATTATTATTAAGAAACAATTATGCCAATGAAATATTCATTGTATGAACTTCCAATCAAATAATCTTTCCAATGTGGAAACCTTTAAAAAAAATAATTGCTTGTAATCTACATTTAACTATCAAGAAACAATATGAAGCACAATTGTCAAAGGCCCAGGTGGGGTCTGCAAACATGTTTATATTGGGGTCTAAATCAACGATTTAATTATCAGCCGCCAAAATGTAGCACAAATCTTTAACGGAAGATGGAATATTGACTTTCCTGGGACACACCAACAAAAAATCCAAAGTCAAATATTGAATATATTTATTGTCCGTTAAGGACATTTGTTTCACATCGGGCTTACAAATTACAATTACGATTGCATTTGCATATAGACAGAGTAACATAACATTACAATACTGGTGGGAGTACAAAGCTTAACTAATTTGTAGAGTAGTCGCAGAGAGCAATAATTTTTGAGAAAAATTCAAGTCTATTTGTTGATTACATATCACTGAAGAACTAGATCTAGTATGTTCTGCTATGATTTACATTTACACCAACGCTGTGAGTGAAAAATAGGCTGAATCACGAATCAAGTGTATTATCACTGCTAGGAAAAGACCCACCTACAAGTAGGAATTGCATGCTTACTTGGTTCTGTCTGATAGCTCATGTTTTACTATTATAATTTGGCACAGAATATTCACTTTAAAGGTAAATTCCAGTTGTGGGGACGATCTCAAAATGACTTTTTACAGAATTTAATATAATGATCACCAAAGTGTCTGTTTGTATGAATGAAAAATATGTGCCAAAGGATTCTGGAAGAAATTGTGTAATTGCTGAGAAGTAAGCAAAATAAGCGCGGATTCTGTCACTTCCTTCGGGTCTTTATTCCAGCAATAATAATACACTGTCCCACGTGTGCCTATCTGTGTTGGCGATCTTCAGTGTGATCGTTTTTTAGCTAAGATATTCTGATTTCACAAAGTTCAGTTTATGCAACTGTACCAGATCTAGATCCACGATGATATAGTAATACTTAACCTTGGTTTTACAGACTTTCTCACGAAATCAGTATTTTACTGCAACTATTGTCATTTAGCTTTAAGTACATTTCAGTGTTTATTTTCGAAAACATTTGTTTGAACTCATTTTATGACTGTCATCATGTTTTCACGTTGAAAATAATTTCGATAAAACATGTCTATACCTTAATTTCAGGATCCTTGTCTTTAGGATCTGCTTCCGAATTCTCACTCGAGCCCTTTTCTTTAGATTTGTCAAAGTAAGAGGCAGCTTTTGGTTGCTTCTTCTCTGCCACATACAATAGTTGGGATTCACATCTAGACCACGCCAAACATCCAAATTCACCTGATGACAAAAATAGAACAGAAGAAAATAAAAATTTTCTGAATACTTGGTAGTACATAATTATCACATCATATGAATATTAAATTTGTAATCATATCAGGCATCCTATGATCCAGGGGCCGCGGAATGGAAGGGGGCTTCAGCCCCCCCACTTTTTTCCAAAACCTTGTACAAAAACGTAAAAATGACCATACGATTGTGATTTTTTGCATGGTCAGCCCCCCCCCCACTTTTGGCTCAGCCCCCCCCCCCCCCCCACTTTGAAAACCGTTCTGCGGCCCCTGTGATCATAAACTGCTCTGAAATGTAACTTATTCCAATGATCAACTTCTATTTGAAAAGCAAAGATCTCAAATCATGGACAACTGTTTAAAGTTTAAGTGTATGACAATAAACTAATTTTTTTTACATCAAGTATCTACCTTCTTGTACTGGGATTTAAAAAAATATGATATCAATTACCCACCGTCTTCAAACACTTTGCCATGTTTGTCCTGGGCAGTCAGATTGATGTTATGAACCTTTTGAATACTGTTCCACACCTGCAAAACAAGTAAAACAAGACTACATTATTAAGATTTGATTCTGAAATGTTTACATTTCTTGGATCTGCAGCCTAAGGCTTTCATGAAAATGGAAAAACTTTTATATTTGTCGTTCAGTTGGTTTACAGCCTGTAGGGGCCATTCCATTAGCATGATTTGAAACCCTGACCTCTCTCTATCATTTGATTAGCGGCAAATAGGAAAGGTATTAGATGAAGTCAACAGCATTATGGCAATGTTTCGAATGGGGCGAAAGCGGGCATCTATTCAGATCGACCCCTTAATTTGAACATGTTTAAACTTCCTTGGGTACCTTCCCAATCAGAACGCACCTATTTCAAATTGCTCGGAAAACAGAAAGAACAGAAATGATTTATAAACGCAATTGTAGAATCGGCATAGGCATTTTTTTTTAGATGTAGTAATGGTGAAACAATAAAGATTAAATAAACTTGACATGGATGTGGTGTCACTAGAATTTTTTTTTATTCCTACAAACTAGTTGTTGCTCTCAAATGGTAAGAGTTTCATAATTTCCACAATCCTGCCTGAGCTGACAGGTTTGCCAAATCAAGGCAAGAGCAGCATAGTGGAAAAGGAACTTTAATAGACACTAACAGATGGCACTATAGATATATTAAACTTTGGCCAAACTAAAATTGAATCTTGACCATCTAACAACATCTGACAGAGGAATCATTAGATGAGGTTACTAATTATCACATTAAGATTAAACTCTCTCAAATCGTCACTCCTAAAAATGATACAAGGCATATTTCCAGGATGCATCCACCCAACTATCAGACCGATATTAAAATCTTCAGCAATCTATTCTGATGGTAAGAATAAGAATAATCATTACCTCTAGATACTGCTTCTCATCTCCCTTTTTATCCTTGACTTTCCTGAGCACAGCTTTGAACTTTCCAGATGGAGACCATTGTACCAGCTGCCTATTACAGATTTGAACAGGAAAATGAACTTTCTCCTATTTTGTTCTTATTGTATTTTGCACCTGCCATCCATATTGGATAAATCTTAAATTCTTATCATAGTGTATACCTTACATGATTTTGAACTTCTGACATTAAGACCTCATCATCTCTTGGGCTTTCAAAAAATATTATTTTGAATATGTGATTCCTAAAATAATTCCATTAATCAGTTCTGAAATGTACAGCCTATTTCCATTTTATTCACCTACGGTCTTGGAATGGTAACCCCTACAGAAAGCGGATTAATCAATCATGTTTCCCTGAATTAAATCAAATGAGAAATGAACAAGTTTGGTCATTTTAAGTAGGTTCTGAAATTTTTAAATATCAAAATCTTAGATTCTTACTCCGAGTTGAGTTCAGTGCTGGTCGCTGGATCGATGACGTTTCCTACTTGACCTTTGCTGTCGATAGTCACAATATGTGTCTTTCTAAACTTGACTGTAGTTTCTCTTTCCAAATCTCTTTGACTCCATGTTGAATGTACACTGAATAAACAGTCTCCAGTCTTTTGTATGGACGCAGATGAGAGAGTAGGAGCACTGGCACATTCTCTGTACACCGTCACTGCCCTCTCGGCTGATGGAAAATCCTGAAATTAAACAGATTGTTCCAGAGATAACATGGTGAAACCAACTGTTGACCAACACAATTGAGATTTGTTTTATAAGATAGGAGATAATCTTGAGGAACAGGTAGCCAAGAATTTGAACAAAATGGGACAAAAAGAAGGAACTAGAAAAATTATGAATTCATATTGAAGCTGTTAAAGGTTGCAATTGATGTGTGTCCAACAGCGCCTTCTTGAATCCTAGGAATGATTTACGTTTAGGAAAGAAAAGATTGATATGGAAGCAAAGAAATGCAAGAAAGGGTAAAGGAACTTTTTTGGAAGGAGTTTTAAAAATAAAGCCAAAATAAAGGAATGCATCAGGGGAAGGAAGGGAGGGAGGGAATAGAGAGAATGGGAAACAAAAATAATGATAATAATAATAACAGTATATTTACCCAGGTTAGCCACTTCAGTTCCGAAAACTGTTCTCCCAGCGGACCCTGCTTTTATTATTACCCCGCCTAAGCTAGGCTACCTATTCAGGTGCACACAGCTTTTTGAGGAATTACTTCCTGCCGGTACCCATTTACCTCACCTGGGTAGAGTGCAGCACACTGTGGATGAATTCCTTACAGAAGGAAACTACGCCATGGCTGGGATTCGAACCCACGACCCTCTGTTTCAAAGTCCGGAGACTAATCCACTGGGCCACGACGCTCCACAACAATTCTCCAAAAGAATACATCAAGACAAGTGAGGAAAGAGGGTGGATTGATAGGGGAACAAAGAAAGAAGAAAACAAACAAAAAAGAGGATACAGAAATACAGGTTTATGGGGAAACAAAAGAACAAATCAACATAATCAGGGATAAAACAATAGCATGATACTATTAGGAAGAAGTACAAGAAGCTGAAAGGCTAGGCAATGAGGCATCAAATCAGGGAAGGGGGTTCTCGTCAAACTGTGCACGGATCAAGCCATCAGCGACAGGTGGATAGCTTCAGTCTCTATTTGTTGCTAGTGTTCAGCTGAGACTACATCTGGCTCCAATAGCCACTAGAAGAAACAAAAAAAAGTTTTAAAATTTCTTAAGTCTCTTTAGAGCCTATCTTTAGTTTTGGTAAGTAAATCCCCCAAAAGTAAATGTCACCATTCCATTTTATTACTAGATTATATCAATGCACGTGCCCCAAAAGTTTGGATTAAGTTCGGATAAACCAGGGAAGTGGGAGTTGCGCGACAGCCGAAGTAAGTCACTGTTTTTTTCCTTTTAAGTTTATTTTTTTGGTGCATTTCAGCCAAAACGGAATAATAATCTTCATTTTGGTCCAATTCTCTTTATATATTTTTATGAAATAAAGACAAAAACCGATTAGCCCCAACGGGGGGATTTTGCATTGTTAACCCCTAATGGCGGCTGCACGATCGCAGGCCGTCTGTGTACGAGGAGAAATAAAAAATAAAATAAAAAATGTTAAAAACCTCCTCAAAACAGACAGAGAGCTGGCAGCCGTCTGTTTCGAGGAGGTTTTTTAACCGAGGCGAAGCGAAGCTTTCGGTCTAGCCTCTTAGTCTAGGCATGCAGACATATTCATTATTGTTGACAGTATGATGGGGTGTCCAAACTTCGCGGACTTTTCAAAAATATTCATCAGGCTTAAATTTGTTCACAAAATATTCATAATTTATACAAAACCAATTCAAGAAATAGTTACCACATTGACGGCAAGATCATAAACTATAAAATCATGGACGAAAATGTAAAGTAGGTCAAGGGGTTTCGCTGGTATCGCAATCTCAAAATTCTATTCCGATCGGCGAATGCGCGCTGCGCTGGAAAACCATTCTGAAAAAGTGTGACCTAACTTCGCGGACCAAAGTTTTTGTGGAGATTCAAACATAAACTCAAGCTCAAAAAGTGAAATATTTATATCAGATTGATGGCAAAATGCTATAGAATTGGTTCGTACCACATTTAACTCAAAATGGTGATATCGTGATGCTTGTTGAGAATATCAGATTTCTTCGAAACGGGCGCTAACGGTGACAAATTTGCCGATCTTTTGTCAATATTTTCATGAATACTGAACTCATCCTAAAGAAACTTACACCAAAGGGTAATTTTAGGTCGCTTTTGACGTTGATGATGTCAGATTTTAAGGATATTGGCTAGTTTTTTAGATAATGACCGTCCGCGGAGTTTGGACTCACATACATCATCATCATCATCATCGGTACAGGAAGGCGGTGGTGGCCTGTAATTACCAGTCACTCCATCTATGGTTTTAGTCTGGTAAATTTATTACTGTACGCATGCAGAGGAGCGGTAGTCATGGTAGATCAAAGCGATGATCCCACCAATATTTATCTACATGTATGCCTTTTAAATGATTCTGTTGTTGGCAAGACGACTGTACTTTCAGGGAGGCTATTCCAATCATCTATCACTCTTCTGCTAAAAGACTTGCTGCGAACGTCCAATTTATAGTACTCTTTCTGAAGCTTCAGGCAGTGTCCCCTTGTTGATCTACCTACTGATTTTGTGAAGAAGTGATCTTGGGGGGGATTGATAAGTCCATGCATGAACTGGTGCACGAAGATCATGTCTCCTCTTCTCCTCCTGTACAGCAGGAAGTACAAGTTCAATTCTTTAAGTCTGTCTTTATATGGGACGTTCTTCAGCTCTCTAACCAGCTTGGTTGCTCTTCTTTGGACCCTTTCGATCCTCCTTGCATCTTCTTTATATCTGCTATGCCAGAGGACATATATAATGTATATTCAAGGTGGGGTCTTATCATAGTTTTGAAGAGCAGAGGCAGAGTTGTCCTTGTGAGTTGAGTGAAGGTTCTTTTCATTATGGCGAGGAGTTGGTTTCCCTTGCTAACTGCTGATGACACATGCTGGTGAAATTTCAGCTGACAGTCTCCACTATTACACCGAGATCCTTTTCGGCTTCCACTACTTGCAAATCTTTCCCATGCATGTGGTAGCTTCTTTCAAGGTTTCTCCTGCCGATGTGCAGCACTTAGCATTTGTCATCATTGAAGGGTAATTGCCATCTCTCAGACCAGTCAATAAGGTTATTCAGGTCGTCTTGAAGACCACTCGTCTGTGAAGGTGTATTTCCAGTACTATAGAGTTTCGTGTCATCAGCAAATAATGCTACTCTGCTATTTATTACGTCAGATAGGAGGTCATTTATGTAGATCAAGAAAAAGACCGGTCCGAGGACACTTCCTTGCGTTTGCGGAATTCCACTTGTAACAGGTGACCAGTAGGATGATTTTTCATTAACAAAGACTCGTTGTACTTTTCCGATCAGAAATGCTCTAGGCCCTAATCCAGTTCAGGAGTTTACCTTCTATACCATGTGCCTTGTAGCTTGAGTAAGAGTCTTTGATAGGGAACGCTATCGAATGCCTTACGAAAATCAAGGTATAGGACATCGATCGTTTCTCCTTCATCTAACAACCTTGACCATTCCTCAAGAACATAAAGAATTTGAGTGGCACACATCCTTCTACCTCGAGCGAAGTTCGAGCAGGCTCCACTCCACTTCACTACCACTACACTATGCTCCACCTACCTGAACTTCAAGACCGTGAACTCGATCTGATATTCCGAGTCCTGTAAGTTAGAGCTCTGATCGGATCGGATGATCGGGGGCACATACTTATCCCTATGATCGGTATCGGTCGAAAATATCGGCAGCAAATATCGGATTTTGCTATTTGTTTATCAAGCACAATAAACAGACCCATATTGTCCTTAGCTGACCTGATTGTCCTTAGCTGACCCCATGCATTCCAAGCACTACTCACATATCGTATTCATCCCTTGGGAGTCTGGGTCTCACTGTCAAGCGAGGCAGTGATTTACGATAGTTCTACGCCGACATGACCCAGCTGGTTGGTATCACTACCAGCGTTAGAATAGATCCCCGCCCTCAGTACAGCACTTAAATGCCGTGCACTTATAATGTTGTAAATACGTCATCGCAAGCCAACGCCTGGCTGTCCACTAGAGAGAGGGAGAGGGAGGGGGAGAGGGAGCATCGGAGCTCATGTAATAAATACGCCAACGCAGACACTTTCCCCAATCCGATCCGCACAGAGAGTTAGAGAGAAGGTGAGAGAGAAGGGGACGGAGGGAGTTCTGAAAAAAAAGAGAGCAGAGAGTAAACCTCGTGGAATGTTGCCAACTTTCATCTGAGGGTATTTAAAATTTGATCAGTTCTGACGGAAAAGAAAGGTCTGATTTTTTTTTGGTATGAAGTCATTGTTTCTTGTTGGTTGTTTCGTTGTTGCTTTTTTTCGTTAATCATGAAAATAGGAATTAAATGTTGAAGTAACAGCCTCGGTGTCATATAATCATCAATGAAAATACCATATTTTGTATTAAAAGTAGTGGCGGCATCGGGCGATCGGGGGCGGGATGGGGTCGGGATTCGAATAAAAAATGAAGTCCATAATCCCGTAATTCAAAAAAAAAAAAAAATCTTGTCTGCCCTCGGCTCACCCCAACATTTTTTATTATGACTTGAGGTGGGATGAAGGAGAGAAAGAGGAGCAGATACTGTTTTTTTTTTGTTTTTTTTGCTCTTTGCTAGAGGTTTCAAATATGTCTACATGAATATTTAATGTCCATATTGATATTCACTGAAGAGAGTAACTATGGATTTCAATACAAGAATGAAAGACTTGCAATACTTGAAAATCCAAAGAGAATATTTCAGAGATAATTGGTAATTTACCATCACTCAGAAACGTTCTCGAATTGTTTTTCTCCTCTCTTACACTCTGCTTCATTCAAGTTATCATGAATCAACTAAGTTCTCTCGTTCTCTTTTAACAACTCATTCATGAAGTATTATTTGAGACTGACACACAGGTGGAGCATTTCACTTGAAAAAAATTAATCCCTTGCCCACACCATGTCCCCACCCCCACTTGTGGCACTGCCCACGATGCTACACATCTATTTCAAAAAAAAATATTTTGCAAAATATTTCATTTGAAATACCTTTCAAAATTACAAATTTTTATCATTTGAACCTACATGTATAACTGGGTCTATTTTTTTAGACTAACCGAGAAAGTACTGATGAAGGCGGCGCGTGTTGGAATGTCTTTTGATTGTGTGAGGGGGATATAAAAAAGGTTGCATTGTTTGAAACTTGAAAGGAATTCTCCGGCTCACACCCCCTACCTTTCTCTCTCTCTCCCTCATGGGGGAGGGGTCAATTTATTTCTGAAGTCACGACCTTTCCTGATATGGGAACCACGTGGCTTTTTCTGTTTCCCCGAAGGTTTTATTGGCTTTCGAAGCCGAAGGTCCAATCAGCTCAAGTGAGCTGGTTGTGTGTTTACTTTCTGTTTTGAGCACGCAGACAATGACTTATTTTGTGTATCGAGGGCAAGGTCGAGTGGGATTAACATTTTCGGAGCTCTTTCGTGTTGTTGTGTAACTGTGAATGTGATACAATCATTGATAATTTTTCAAAAATTACCTCGGTAGCATCATTTTTAAACCTGTATCAAGTATTAAAAAACTGTTGTCATCATTGTTTTCTTGTCATTTTGTTATTATTACTTGGGTATCTGAGCTATAATCCCAACGTCATAATCGGGATCTGCCGAACATTCACTTTAGTGTAAATTTTGCTGATTGATTGGCGGGCACGCCATTTAAACCATTCGACCAATCAATGTGTACTCCCATGCAGGCCTAAAAGTTATATTAACACAAGCGAAAATAAAAGGCAAGAGAAAGTAAATGACCGAAATTAACATTGGAGTTTTCACGCTTTGCGAGATTGGTTGCTTCTTTTCCCAACTTTGCTAACAGATCACATGTGTGGATGTTTGTGTGTGAAAATGTGGGATGATGGAAAAAATCAGGGGGGAAAAAACTCTTCATTCTGACCCTCTGACATGTGGCACCGTAAGTTGGAGCTAGCTCGTAAATTTTGGCGAAGCCCTGTCCTCCCTGCTTGGAATTGACCAATGAGAATCGTTCCCTCTAATTTCCATTCACGGTACTCGATGCTTATTGGATTTATCATCTGACAAGATCTCCTTCATACATGTATAAAGTTGTTTACAAAACCACTGGAGCGTAATGCCCACCAGTCGATTAGGGGGATTTTCTCAAGTGGATGTTTCCAAAATATCAAAGTTGTCGATGAAGGAGATGTGGGTAGGAAAGGGTGTTCATATTTGTTAGGGACGCACCATTAGAGATATCCAGGGAAGGGGGCTGGAAGTTTGAAAAAAACTTCACTTGCTAAATGAGCAACAGCAAAAAATTGACTCAACATCAGAGTAAAAAAAAAAAAACTTGGTCCACTGACAAATCTTTTCAAAGGCGAAAAAAACCCTTGTCTCAATGGAGTATGGGGGAAAAAATGCTCAAAAAAAGTAAAAAAAAATTGCATGAACTCAAACTTCCAGCTTCCCCCTCCCCCTGGTATCTGTCCCTTACGGAAGATGAATATTCAGGGAGATGTGTACCAGCCATGATCCTTCTACTTTTCTTTCCTATCATTTATCGTCACCAACATAATGTTCATACCTACAGCAGTATTGTTTAACTCGAAAACTCATACTAAGTTTATGTATTAGTCGGGGAAATAAACAAATCCCCTACTGACCTATGAGACTAAAAATTGCAATGAATAAGCCCACTTTTCTATGTCGACTAATAGTCGCACAGTTCAATGAAAATAAGAACAGAAGGGAACAGATAAACATTGATACTCTATTAAAAAGCATGCAATTTTCGTTTCTTATAAGACGCACAAAAATAATTCAATGCCAGCATGTTTTGTTCTACGCACATCACTACCCTGTCCCCGGACTCCCTATTGCTACGATCTGGCATTATTTCAAAGTAACACCTAACATAAACCATTACTCTCATTCCTTTCAGCCCCCTCCCCGTATGGTACCGAAAGTCAATCTCTCTCCCCATCTCTCCCTCTCGAGCTAACTGAATCGTTTGAATTCCCAGGTCATCATATCAGGACGGCCAGCATGGAGCTCCACCAAGCACCTACATGTAGTATACCCAGTTGTTGTGTGTCCGGACAGGTTGTGTGTCCGGACGATCAATTTTAGAAAGTCATTTGTAAAAAATTACAAGCGAAGTTACATCAATTTTTAGTACAAAATGTTAGAAAATATTATAGAGAACAAAATAGAGGATGATTACAACTATTGAATTTATATTTTTAGTGTAATCTTAAGACAAAAAAGAAGGCTTCAAAAATATAAAGTGTCCGGACACCCGACCCCCCATCCTACCTCGATGTGATGTTGCATGCGTACACGTGGTCTTTTTTTTTTTTAGTTTTGTGTTTCCTCCGATCCTTCGCTGCATTCATATCACATTATCACACCCATGGCATGCACAATCCACGACTTCAAGGAATATATGCACTGGTTTTAATCAGTATCACAAACAAGTTGGATTTATACCGAGATTTATAATGGGAATAAAGTATAAAGGTACAGTTTTTGTGTGTTTGTGATTTAAGTTGGAAACTTTGAAATCTATTCTAATTGTAACATGTACAAACTAAAAATTTGAATGGGTGGTCATGAATAAATACTTTACTTTATGGACAATAAAGTTATTCAATTTAAAATGACATGAAGCACCCCCCCCCCCCAAGTAACGTTTTAAACAAATGCAAATGAGGAATGAGAAAGAATAGGGAATGATTTTCAAAAGCTGAGAGCGAGAGATTGAATTGATAACTTGAGGAAATGGAGGTAAAACATGAAAACATATAGTCAAGAAAGGAAAGACCCCTCTTCACTTGCTTGCACAGCCTTAAATAACCGCTCACCTTACTGCCTCAAAGACGAAAATGTAAACATGCTTTTCATATTCTTAGACTGATTAAAAACATAAACATGCTTTCAAAACACATCAAGTTTCCTTTTATTTTTCGAAATCATATTACAGAAAGTGAAATAACAATTGAGAACGTGAAACAAAACAGAGAAAATGATGGGCTCAGAATTTGGAGGTCGCGATAACATTCTTGTGCATGGTGGTGGAAGTTATTTACGAGCGTAGTCGGCCAACTGGGGCTAGCTGGGCAGAAAAAAGTGAACTGTAAATCTTTGTTTTTTAGAAGAATGTGGAATGATTGTGGGGCACGCGACTCCAATTAATCCGCGGTTTTCTGCATGGCAACAGGTATTTTTTATCTTTATTTGTGGTAACCCCGGAGCAATGATGACCTCAGTTAAGGACATCAAAACATCCATTTCACTGTTGCAGTCATATCGGCTTGCAGCACGGCAGCCGACCAAGAGCTAACACAGCGAGCGCACAGCAGCTACGGCCGGCTAGCGCAGCCAACTTTGGCCCGGCGCGGTGCGGGGAATTTCGCAACCGATCATAACGATACATTTGCTATGATCGTTGATCGGCATGAAACGATCAATCAGCATTGATTAGATCGAGATCGGCCGCCGATCCGAGAATCGGTTACAGGGTCACAAAGGTGGGATTTTATGGGGGGGGGAATAGAAAATTCATGCAACATCACAATCTTTAAAAAAAACTAATAATAATATTCTTACTTTACTCAAAGTTTCACTTCTTTTCCATGCTTCTATCAGTCTCAAAATTGGTGATTTAGAGCCAACATGAAGTTCCTCACACGTACTACGTATAAATTAATTCGCTGCCGATTTCAAAACATCGCATGCGCGAGGGTCCGAGCTCGGACCGGACCCGGTACCTCGCGCATATAGCATCCGCATGCAATGTTTTGAAATCGGCAGCGAATAATTTATATGTACACTACTCAAAACGTGCAAATCATGTGTAAGAAAAAACAAAGAGAATAGCCTAGGAGCAAAGTAGAGTTACCCGCGCCGCGCCGCCGGTCCCCGGGGCCGGTCCGAGTGCCTGCCGGCTGCCTGCGTCTGCCTTCGCACGTTCCAGATCCGATTGAACGAGCGCGAGCAGGGAACCGGGCATTTCACCAGGTGAAGCAATTGAGCAAACGTTGCATAGAGACTGATCGAGAAAAGCCAAAAGGTTTATTTTATTTACTCACCATATTACCTAATAAAAGACGCTGAGCTGAGCCTGAAAAATTAAAATCTAACACTTCGTAATTTACTTTCCTTGAAAAAAAGACTGTCGAGACGGACGGTGTTGAGGATAACACAAATGAAATGTGAAAAAGTGCTGTGTCAAAGCCAGAGAGGTGGAGAAATTATAGCCTAGACTAGAGTGATGATATTTTTATCAAAAAAATTATCATCACGGAGTCCTCTAGCTCTTGGCTAGATAAATTAACGGTCACGGGAGCGTTTCATCAACTTTTGAAGAGTTTAGTTGCAAAAGGGGTTAGGTCCACAATTAGACCATTCCGAGAAAAACCATGTTTTTTATTCTCACTTATTGCAATATTATTATGAGAAACTAAAATGCCACGATGTACTACCCTATCATATGAACATAAAATTGGGTATAAAAGAAATATACCTGTCTTAATTTTTTTCTATATATTTTAGAAAAAAATATCATTGTGGACCTAACCCCTTTTGCAACTAAACTGAAATGGACCTAACCCCTTTTGAAAAAAAAAGTGATTTTTCTTTGCCACTTTCATTCACATTTTCATTTGAATTTCAAATTTTCTTTGGTATCATCAGAGTGACTAAAAATTTAGAGGTTTAGAGACAGAAAACAATAACAATCAAATTTGATGAAAAATGGACCTAACCCCTTTTGCAAGTGAGCTCTTCATTTTTGTCCGACAAGTTGTCAGATCCGACAACTTTCCTTGATTCTGATTGGCTGAGAAGCATGCATGGTAACCCTCGGATAAAATGCCTATAAAATGAGACTTGTGGAATTAAATGTCTGACGTGTCCTTTCCCAGGGCTATTGTATCTACTTGACGAAACTGCAAGACATTTTCAATTGTCAATTTGTTTTTTGCCTTATTTTATTTTCGCAGAACATAATAAAATGGTCGTGAATAATTACAATGACATTTGCAAATGAAACTTATACAAACCATATTAAATAGAGATAGGTACAATGTAAGATATTTTTCCATAAGTAAAACAGATTATTAAATAAAGCAAATTAAAATTCACATTGTAAAGATCTGAGAAAATAGAGGGATCCACTAAAAATCACATGCTTGTAGTGTGTGGACCCCACTAAAAAAATATTAATTATGCTTAGAGACTTAGAGTGTATCCCGTTTTTATGTCTAAATTGCCCAGCCCCCCAAAAAGAAATCAGCTCACGCTCGCATAATTTAATATCATGCTCATGGATACCAGAAACTATTGGAATGTTCCGTTCTCAGGTCTAAAACTAATAGGCCCTACTTTGTTTTTAATCGAAATGTGCGAAGGCTGTCCAGTTTTTCGATGTCGGAATATTTAAACAAACAAAAAATACAGGTCGAGCTACACTGCTCTCATCAATAAATTAAATACCTATCCTAGATTATAGATGGTCGGAAAGTAAAAAAATTGCAGTTTGCGCTTCGTGCTCTCATTATTTGATTGGTGATCAGATATGCAGGTGCGTATTCTGTGGGTGCTTTCTGGGCCCGGGCCCCGGGTAGGCGAAAAAGGGGGTGCCAAAAAGAAGAAGAAAAGAGATAGGAAAAGAAAAGGACGGAAAGAAGAAGAGAAAGATAAAAAAAGGAGAAAGAAAAGAAAAAAAGAAGAGGGAAGGTGGTGCAGAATTATTGATAGAACTAGGGGAGCGCCGAATAGATGTTACACCTAGGGGGGCCGAATTGATGTTCGACATAGGGGGGCACCGAATTGATGTTTTACCTAGGGGCGCCAAATTGATTTTAGACATAGGGGGCGCCGAATTGAAGTTGGACATAGGGGCGCCGAATTGATCTTCAACCTAGGGGTGCCAAATTGATGTTCTACCAAGGGGCGCCGAATTAGAGTTTGATATGGGGGCGCCGAATTGATGTTCGACATACGGGGCGCCGAATCGATGTTCGACATAGGGGGCGCCGTATTGAAGTTCGATATAGGAGTGCCGAATTGATCTTCATCCTAGGGGGGCGCCGAATTTATGTTCTACCAAGCCGGGGCGCCGAATTTATGTTCGACCTAAGAGCTAGGGCACCGAACTGATGTTCGACCTAGTGGCGCCGAGTTGATGTTCTACCTAGGGGCGCCGAATTCATGTTCAACATAGGGGGCGCCGAATTGATGTTTTACTTAGGGGCGCCGAATTGATCTTCAACATAGGGGGCGCCGAATTGATGTTTTACTTAGGGGCGCCGAATTGATCTTCAACATAGGGGGCGCCGAATTGATGTTGGGCATAGGGGCGCCGAATTGATCTTCAACCTAGGGGTGCCGAATTGATGTTGTACCAAAGGGTGCCGAATTTATGTTCGACCTAAGAGGGCGCCGAACTGATGTTCGACCTAGGGGCGCCGAATTGATGTTCTACCTAGGGGCGCCGAATTGATGTTCAACATAGGGGGCGCCGAATTTATGTTTTACTTAGGGGCGCCGAATTGATCTTCGACCTAGGGGGTGCTGAATTAATGTTCTACCTAGGGGCGTCGAAATTATGTTCGACATAGGGGGGGGGCCGAATCGATGTTCAACCTAGGGAGGGCGCCGAATCGATGTTCGACCTAGGAGCGCCGACTTGATGTTCTAACTATGGGCGCTGAAATTATTTCGACATAGGGGGCGCCGAATTTATGTTCTACTCAGGGGCGCCGAATCGATGTTCGACATAGGAGCACCAATTTGAAGTTTGTCCCGAGGCGTCAAACTCATGCTCAACCAAAGGAGGGGGCGCCAAATTCATGTTTCACGTGAGTTTGGCGCTCGCCTCAAATGCATAGTTAGATGCCCATCCTGTTTATGATTACCAAAAGTGCTTAGAAAGTCAAAATTTTAGGTCAGAATATCAAAACTTTAATCTCGCTCTTCGCGTTTGCATCATTGTTTAGTAAGGTGACGATCGATCCTCTTCATGATTAGATAAGTGCTTAGAATGTCCAACTTTATCTTTGGGTCGAAATGGGTCGAAATATCAAAAAATTTCAGCTCGCGCTTTGCGCTCGTATCAATTATTTAGATAGATACCCATCCTATTCATGATCACAAAAAGTGCTTAAAATGTCCAGCTTCGGGTCGGAAATAAAACAAAATTCAGCTCGCGGTTTGCGCTTGCATAAAATGTTGAGATAGATACCCATCCAGTTCTTGATTACCAAAAGTGCTTACAGACTTTCCAAATTTGAGGTCAGGATATCAACAAGTTTCAGCTCGCGTTTCGCACTTGCATCAATTGTTTAGATATACGTATACCCATCATGATCACGGTTACAAAAAATGCTTAGAATATCCGATCAAAAAACATAATTATAGCCCCCCCCCCCTCCTATTTGCGAAAGGTGAATCCGCCCCTGGTAAAGAAATGTCAGCTCCCGCTCACCTAATTTTAGTAGGGCCTACTCTGATGAGAAATTGAAACCCCAAAGTGCTTAAAATTCTTTGCTTTCAAGCAGAGGCGTCGATCATGGGGGGGGGGGGGCAGGGGGGGCAACCGCCCCACCAATGAAAATATTGGGGGGCAAACATATCGTTTTGCCCCCCCAATAATTCCGCATGTGCAAAAAATAAAATAAGATTGTAATGTTACACAGAAATTAGCAAGCGAGATTGAGATACACAACTCGTTCTTCATCTAAAATCGTGCTCAAAATGTCCGGTTTTCAGATTAGAATATAAAAAAATTTCAGCTCGCGCTTCGCGCTCGCATCCTTTCTGTAGCAAAAACCCATACTTTTCATGATTGAATAGGTGAATAGAATGTCCCGTTTTCAGTTCTATACCTCAAAAGAACTCCCACTTCGATTTGCAATAATCTTTTGTTGGATATATTTCTTGCTCTTTATTAAAAACGTCAATTAAACTCTTTTTTTTTTAGATCAAAATATCAAAATTTTCAGCTCGCGCTTCACGCTCGCATCTATTATTTTTTAAATTTTTTAAAATTTAATTTGTTGGTGAGATGTGTGTGTGTGTGAGAGGGTGTGTGTGTATATATATATATATATATATATATATATATATATATATATATATGTATGTATATACAGTATATATATATATAAATGTGTAAAGTTATATAAAGGTATATATATATATAATCTATATATATATACATATAGGCATATTTGTGTGTGTGTGTGTGTGTGTGTGTTTGAGTCTGTTTGTTTTGTGTGATCGAGCGCCTTTGGAAAGTTGATTCATGATTTTGCCCCCCCCCCCAATCTGAAAAATGGATCGACGCCCCTGCTTTCAAGGGGTCGTTTCATAAAGCTGATCGTAAGAGCGACTTTAAGAACGACTGGTGATCCTTTCTTTTTAGAGCGTAAGGTTCACCAGTCGTTCTTTAAGTCGCTCTTAACTTACGAACAGCTTTATGAAACACCCACCTGGTCGCATATTTTCTTTTCAAAAAGTGGTATGACAACATATTGCCAAAAAAAATTCATGAACACATTAAAAAAAAAGTGGTCTTCGATTCCCTTTTTTCACGTGATTATTAAAAAAGATAATTCAACATGCATTTAAGGCACATATGTTTGACTGGCGGGAGGGGGTGCCATTTTCCAAATGTTCACAGGGGCGTCCAACAGTGGCGTAACAGGCGGGGGCAGGGGGGCAAGCTGCCCCCCCCCCTGGCGGATTTCACCGGGAAAATAAAAAAACGGGGAAAAGAGAAAAGGGAGGGAGAAAGATAGGGAAAGGGGAAGGAAAGGGGAAAAGGAAAGGATGAAAAGGAAAGGGAAAGGGAAAAGGGAAAAGAAAACGAAGATTTTTTTTATGAAAAAGGAAAGAATTAAGCGGGAAAAGGAACGAAAGAAGAACATTTGAGAAAGAACAAATTATTCCGAAATATGCCTATGTAATGCAATAGCATGATGGGAAATAAATCAAAAGATGACAAAGTTGCAAACAATAGCAGGAAACGAAGGTAGAATGGAATTAGTCAAAAGTTAAATTGGAAAAAAAAAGGATTTGGGACCAGAAAAAAAACTTAATAACACGACCGGGCTGCCGAGGATTGAAAGTAAAGAGCTGGACGAAAGATGGACAGTATACAACATTGTGCTATAAGCTTGCTAAACTTTATGCAAATAAGCTACCGGGGCTTTGCCCCAGACCCCACGCAGTAGGGGCTATTCATCTATAACATTGAAATGGCTCAATAACGCCCCCCCCCCCCTGTAGTAGGGACCATTCCTACATTAAGCTTTACGTTCAATCACTGGCATATAGGCGCGGGGGGTCTTGGTTCCACACCCAAGAGGAAACAATTATAGGAGACAACGTATAATGAAATTAATGGAAACAATGAAATGTGTTATTTGCTGAATATAATGGAAAAATCTATCACATAATTAGAATTTAACTTCAATATGCATTTTTTTTGCAGCTCGCTTTGCTCGCTGGCGACTTCCCACATTGCTCTGTTTTGCCCCCCCTCAAAATATTTGGTTAATTACGCAACTGGGTTGAATAAATGTGTTATGAAAAAGCTATATTCTGTATATACCCGCGATTTGATGAATATAATGTCAAAAAGTTTAGATTCTCATGAAAAGGTGTTTTTTCTCGCTCGCTCGGGACTTATATTAAGAAGCTTTTTAGCACATGGGCCATATTGAGCCCTCGTTTCTTGTACTCTTTACGCTACTGCCGGAAAGAATCCTGTTCACAGTGGGATACAGACCACAAAAAAGAATGGAAAGAGAGAAGGAATAAATATATTATTCTCTGGATATCTTGTCAAAATCTATCACAAAATTGGATTTTTGTATAAAAAATGTCAAAATTTTTGCTCGCTCGCAACTTTTTTTTAAAAGATAAATTCTGCCCGATACGCAATATCTGGCCTTCTCAAAATCGTCGCCTCATTACACCATTACGCCTGTTCACACCTTGATGACCGGGAAATTTTTTGCTCTTGCCCAACCCCCCCCCCCCCCTGGCCACCGGCCCCTGTTACGCCGCTGGCGCCCAAATTAGGTCTGGCCCCAGGGGTGCAAAGTCCTGGATACGCGCCTGATATGTAAACCTTTCATCTTCATTAGCTTAGTCTTAACAGGTCCCTTTGGAGGTCAGTAGGCCTAAAATTAAACCCGGTATTTAAAAACAAAATCAGCTCAGGCTTTGTGCTCGTATATCATACCAATCTTGTTCATGATTATAAAAACTGATCAGAATATTAATTCAGTTTTCAACTCTGAATATATGAAATGGTTCCATTACAACTCTTCGGCGCCGAAAATTTATTGAGGCCTAATACTACGCAAAATACGACAAACGCTCCACCGATAATTGCTCTTGACCATTGGTCCGCCGATAGTTTGCTCCACATTGTTCCAAATGTTGGGAAACGGAGCAACCTCATTGGCTCGCTGGTTCCAATTCTTTCCAAATCTCGGCGAGAAAAAGATTATTGCTAGAGCAATTGTCGTTAGAACCCTGTCGCGGCGCAACTGTCGTACTATCGGAGCAGATGTCGGCCGAGCAAATATCGGCCAAGCAAATGCCGGCGGAGCAAGTGTCGACGGAGCTAATTTCGGCGGAGTATTTAGCGTTGGAATTGTCGGCGTAGCAATTGTAGGGTCGCCATATCGATCGCTACCAGCTAACCACGGTGGCAATTGATCAAAAGTCAAAACCCGATTATAATATCAAAAGAATGATTATCTATTACCCTCACTTACCCTCAGTAACCACCACTGTCTCTCACCCTCTTTTCTTTCTCGGACGCAATATACCATATACACAACCTACTCTCCTAAAATGACGCATATAGCCATTTCATCATTTGCCTTAAAATAATGATAAAAAACAAGGTTGACACGTTCATGCTTTAATTATTCCAACATATAAGTTTATTTGATGCACACATTTTCGACGATAATTCTCAAGTGACGGACAAGAGAGACAGTGGCGTACCGTGGGTCACGGCATTGGGGGGGGGGGGCACCGGCAAAAATTTTGACTCTTTTACCAGATGAATTTTTTTATATACAGTGCGTCCCAGAAAAAACGAAACCGAGATTAAGCGATGATTTATCATAACGTAATCACAAATACAATAGACAAATGACCAACCAATGTAAAGCTTAGAATCTCCTCTTTCACCTGATATTACTTAGATTATTCCTCATTCACGCATGAGTGAGCAAAAACAATTTGAAGAAAGTATACCAAAAACTCATTTGGCGGGGGGTATCTGAATTTCAAAAAGAAAATCACATGCCTAAAAAGTTCAATATCTGCTTTTGTATTTGATACCTTAATCACAAAAAATGGTCATAAAGTAAAAAAGTTATGTTCCCTCGAAACAATGCTTGTATTTCCATAATTTCATTAAATAAACGTGTTTTCACCGGTTTCCCACAGAAGCTATCGCATGGTTAACAAAAGACTTAACTGATCGTCAACAAAACGGAGTGTCAAGTGAGTTTGAACGCTAGCCTGTAGAACCTCTTAATTTTATGAAATTATTGAAATTCAAGCCTTATTTCAAATAACCATAATTTTGCTATTTCTTGACCATTTTCTGAAATTGAGGTATCAAATTGAAGAGCAGATATTGAACTTTTTGAAAATGTGGTTTTCTTTTTGAAACCCAGATACAGCCCGCCAAATGACTGTTTGGTATCCCCTCTTTAAATTGTTTTGCTCACTCATGCGTGTATGAGAAATAATCTAAGTAATTTCAGATGAAAGAGGAGATTCTAAGCTTTACAATGGTAGGTCATTTGTCTATTGTATTTGTGATTAAGTTATGATAAGTCATCGATAAATCTCGGTTTCGTTTTTTGTAGGACGCACTGTATATATATATTCAGACGTAAAAGGGGACATTATAAGCAAAGCGCAAGGCGCTTGCTGATTTTGTTAGAATTACACCTCCTGTCATCACTATTATAATAAACTTTATATGTGTTCCACTTATCAAATATTGTGAGCACGATGCGCGAGCTGGAAATTTTCGAAATCCAGACCTGGAGAGGGGCATTCTTAGGCTTGTTTCACTAAGACCATACGTTTTTCCCTAACCAAATGATGCGAGCGCGAAGCGCGAGCTGATTTTTTTATATTCAGACCAGGAAAAGCAACGCTGTAAGGACTGTTTTTAGAAATTCATTGAAGAGCAGACATATCTCACCAATCCACTAATGCAAACGTAAGCAAGGAGTGGAATATACAATGATTTCTTCTTCCCCACTACGTTCCTCTTTCTTTCTCACTCTTTTTGTCCCTTCCCCATTTTTTTGGCCAGCCGAAGGGGGGGGGGGCCCGTAGTTACGCCACTACATACCCATCTTTGTTGCAAAAGTGGGCCTGTGGATGCAGAGTTGTCCTAAATAAGCTGAATAAGTTCCCAGTTTCACCCAAAAACTCAGCCGGGAGGTGTTGAAAACGCACTAACCTTCCATTGCCATTATTGCTGTGTTTGAAGTTCATACAAAGCAATTTTCTTGAAATTCCCTAAATCCTTCGACAATCGTCATTGAATTACATTGTTCTTCAGAGAAACAAGCCCCTGCTGGAAACACGGGAGATTTAAATTAAACCAAAGGAGGTTTTCAATAATTATGTGGAAGAATAATCGTGGGAATTTCTTTTAAAACCAAAATGACCATTATCAAATTACATTTGTCTCTCAAGCTTTATAACACAATCCACTAATACATTTTATACCTTTAAAAACATCTTAATTTACAGCCGCCGCATCTCTCTCGGGAATAATAACGAAAAGTGCAAATAGCATGGTCATTCTAAAACTCAATCCAGTCATAACCGATCCGTACGAGAGTGTGTGTGGGTGTTATTCAGTGGGGGATGTTGGGAAGTGCTTGTGTGTGTGTGTGTGTGGAATGTGTGTTGGTGTGTGTATAATTATGTGTGGTGGATTCGACAAGTGTAATAGCTAACACAAAATTGCGCATGCACATGCCCCCATTGTGCCAGTGTCATTTTAGTATTTATAAAGGAAGCCAGTTAGAGATGATGGGGACTTGATATTCGAAGGGAAAGGGAGAACTTACCTAGCTTTACTAATTAATCAATCGGCTGATTTTTTTTTTCCTGTTTTATAAATGGGATTCCGTTCGTTATTTGACAAACTTTAGACTAAATTCGCTCGAGCATATATAGTATTTTCCATTGTAGTATATGCGCCAATTTACTTACGCTAATTCACCGAGTGTATATACTTGAAATCGTTCCCTCACTACTTGAGCCATCAATCAAAAGAACAAAAGCAACACGCAGATTGAAATTATATTACAAGAGAGTAAAGCTGAAGGGAATTCGAGACAGGGTGAGGCAAAGAGAAGAGACAGTTCTCGAGAAAATACTCCATAAAAGAAAAGAAAACCGTGCGAAAATGAATCACATGGTACTGGCCCTCACCATTAACTCTCTTATTTCATTCTTTGCGATTGTCGGTAATTCAGTAATGATAATCGCTTTTGTCTCTCGTCGTCATCTTCGCACTCCTGCTAACTGGTTGGCCGCGTCGTCCTTCGTTGTTGGGATCTTAACCGGTATCTATTACCCATTTCTTGGCTTGCTGGATGCATTTCTCATAAAAAATAACCCTAACTGTTTTATTCATGTGTCTATGGGAATATTTATTGGTACCCGATATATTACGGGTATTGGAGCGATGACGGTGGAGCGGTACATCTCAATCTGCTACCCTCTCCACGCGGTTAGCATAATCACACACCGCCGAGTCATCGCCGTTATATTTATCCTTCACATCTATGCCCTGATTATCATCGCGCTGCCGTCATTTACACCCCTAGGTTTTCGCGGTGACATTAGCGAGCATCCATTAGGATGCAGGTTGTCCACCGTCTACAGTTCCCGCTACGGCCGTTTCGTCCTTTTTCAATTTATCGTGCCCATTCCCATCATGCTAATGAGTTACTGTCGTATTTTCTTTGTCTTACGTCGTCACATCCGAGCAATCGCAGATCTCCCGACAAACCCCAACTCTTGTGAAACTGCGTCAGGGGATGCGTCAAGAACCGGAAACGCGGCGGTTGTAGCGGACGCGACTCGGGAGCGGAGACTTTGGATACGTGAACTCAAATCTGCGATACTTCTGTGCACCCTCGTTATGACGTACGTGCTCTGTTTGCTCCCGCTTACGGTGTATCTCCTTTTATCATTCCATAGAAGTTTCAGCGGAAACCCAACCGCTTACTCACTCGTCCACTCTATGGCCTTTTTTGATCCAGTACTTAACCCGTTCCTGTACGGATTTGGCAACAGAGCCTTTCGGAAGGCTGTCTTATCCATCGTGTGCAGACGTTCTAGTGATCAGAACAGTAGGGATTGAGGCTGACGGGAATACTTTCTGTGTTTGGGGCATTTGTCTCTTGAAGATGTGTTTAAATTCGCTAAAAACAATCGACTAAAAACGTGAGGATTTAACAATCAACTCTTCTTTACATAGCCCGGGGGGAAATATTGTTGATCATGTGATCTAATGATCTCAAAGTTTCGAAAAGGGTTCGAATCCGAGCCCTTTACCAAGTTATCTTTCTGTCTACATTTTGATTCACTCAAACCTGGGCGAGATAATGGCTCTGCTTAGATTAGACCAGCATTACCAGAAGACGTAGCACATTAATAATTGTTGCCCTTTGCTTGTAACCGGATGGCTTTGGACCAACTAATGACGTATGCACGTACGTGCACTTAACGAAGCAATGTTGCCTGTCTGCGTTAATGCAACGTGAAAAAATGCCACAACGTTGGCTTTATTACCTGGGGATGTTCGTGGGTTCGAATATCAGCACTGGCGTATTAAATATGTTCTTTATGCACATTGTGCTGCACTCGATCGGCGTCCTGGGTGCGGCAGTTAGAACTCAAGCCGGGGATTAATAATTAATAACGGTAATAGAGGCCCCATGCTAGTCTGCTGTGCAAACCCTTCGCTCGAGTTAAGGGTTTGAATGTGCAGCCTACTCGTGCCTTGTGTACTGAAGGCCCTCTCGCTCAGGCGGTGAGGCTAGATTTGGAGCGCGAGAAATGATTTTTGGAAGATTATGCAGACCCGGAATTGAAACAGCAAGGTTTGAATGTGCTAGTCTTTGCGTGGAGACACACTTGCTGATCAAAGTTTCAATCAGGGTCTGTGCCTCCAGACTATAAAGTGCGTCCCAGAAAAAACGAAACCGAGATTTAGCGATGATTTATCATAACTTAATCACAAATAAAATAGACAAATGACCTACCAATGTAAAGCTTAGAATCTCCTCTTTCATCTCTATACTTAGATTATTCCTCATTCACGCATGAGTGAGCAAAAACAATTTGAAGAAAGGATACCATAAACTCATTTGGCGGGGGGTATCTGAATTTTAAAAAGAAAATCACATGCCTAAAAAGTTCAATATCTGCTCTTTAATTTGATACCTTAATCACAAAAAATGGTCAAGAAGTAAAAAAGTTACGTTAAGGCGGCTGGTTCATTGGCCCTTTTAAACCCTTCAATTGCAAGCTACAAGTCACAAAGGACACTCATGTGGAACAATCTGCTTTCTGAATTTTAAACAATGTCCTTCACTAAAACTCAGGTACATGCAAAATGTTAATCACACGTAATAAATTATAATGTAGTCAATGATGATGAATATATTATGTTGTTAAATATTGTAAGTTTTCATTTCATTAGTGATGTAACTTTATGTATTGATTTAATTTGTATTAAGTATTTTAGAATTAAGGTTTAGGTTTATTGTATAATTCAGATAAGATTTAATGTATTATTTATTAAATATATTTTGTAAAGCGCATAGAGAGTCTTTTGACTATTATGCGCTATATAAATTTCAAATATTATTATTAACATGGTTTTATATTCATGGTATTTTTTCTGTTTTATTGTATTAGCCATATATCTTGAATGAATCAGAAAAACCCATATATCTCACGAATCGCATATCTAATGAAGAAATGCGTCATGAACACAAAACTACCAAAACTACTATACATGTCCTGAACGAGTGTATATGGTATAACAGTGGTATATGTTTTCGTTTAGATAATTACGATGTAAAATGACGTAAAATTCGATGTGTAGTAGGTCCATGGTCAAAGCAAGGCATGATTACAATAAACATGATGGATGAATCCAGATGTTCATGACGTCATAATCCTATGAAAGTTGCAGCAAACTTCATTGCAAAATATCTAATGAATTAAACATGCTAAAAAGGATCACTAAACAATTATTATGTTAGTTTCATTGAACACGTATATTTTACATGTATTTAATTGTTTAGTGTTTGTCGTAAATGATTACGTATTCCTATGTATTGTCACACTGTATATATTATACATTCATTTGTATCGTTATCATGTGTAATGATTTGCTATGTTGTTAAAGTGAGTTGAATTGAAATAGAATAAACCAAGCTTGAAAGAAAAAAGTGTACTGCAAAAAAGTAAAATTGAATGTATTTGGAATTCTAAAACTTTAATTTTGGATTGAAATAAATAGAAGTCGATGAGAACGTAGAGCTTTGATGTGGTACTTGACTTTATACTTCTTTATATCGAGTGTCTGTAATACCCTCTCCCTACCCCCCCCCCCCCTCCCCTCCCCCTCTCTCTCCCCCTCCACCCCTCGCTTTATCATCTAATCTCTCTCTCGTCCCATCCCTACACTATTTTCTCTCCATGGAGCTAATAGTCATAATAGTAGCTCCACATTCTCTCCTTTTCTGTCAGTTTCTCTCGCTGTCGAATCTCTTTACTTTTTTTATTCCATGATATTACCCTTTTTTTTCTTTTCCTACATTTGTTTATGAAACCATATCCCTTTTTCCCGGTGACATCTCTTTCAAGATTTACCACGTGTCCTAACATCGTCCCCCAAAGGAAACATTTTAAAATCTTAATTTTGTTAAGAAACTTTTTGATTCACCGAAGAATACCACGAGCATGACAAGTCATGAATGCTTCACCGACGAGCGTGGTCTAAACTTTATTTTCTTTTGTTGTTGAGAACTTTTCGTACGTTTTTAATGACTATACAGGTAAATACCCATTTGATTTTGAGCCTTAAGAATGATCACTAAGAGTGAAATTATTATTTCATTATTATTTTGCTTAAAACACACATCAATCATTCGACAACCATGCTTGATTTATAATGTGTTTTCCATAAAAACAAACCAAACAAACCGCAAGGGACTTTATTGATTCTACGGAAGAATAATCAAGACTATTTGTTAAAAAAATTAAATAAAATAGCCATTATTAAATTAGATTTTAGTTGATTCCCCAATCTCTTTAAGCATGATAGGACAATACATTAATATATCCTTCACATTTTTCAAGCTCCGTAGAACTGTCGATCCCCTCGGGAATAAGAAAGAAAAGGTGCATATGCTATGGCGACAAAAAAAAAACAATTCCGTCCAACATCGTGGCTGTGTGTGTGCGTGTGTGTGAAAGAAAGAGAGCGGGGGGGGGGTTGGGGAGCACATGCGTTGTAGGCGGGGTTTAAAAGCTTCGTCAATCTTCATACGGTGCGTTGCGGCTTCTACTTTAAGCCCACACGGTCTAAATAAGTGACCCCTCCCTCAAAACAGACGCAAAAGTGGTGTACGAGGATACAGAATCCCATGTCCAGTACGCTATGGAAAGTCATTAAAAACATGGCGAAGTTATTTTGCCATAATTTTTACCAGCCAACATTTAATTTTTTTTTTAGGCCATTAAGATTTAAGAAATGACCAATAAAGAATGAAAGAGAGATATCTTCCATCCAAACCGAAAGGCTAATTCTGATGGATGGCTCTCTAACCTCTTTGGTTATAAAATCTTGATAATCTAATCATCTTTGAACTCATTAAGCAAAACAGAAAGACAAGCAATGCATATTGGAAATATTGTCCCCATACATTTGAAATTGTATTGTGTCCATTTCTGATTATTATTAGACATATAGGCTATATAAAATGTATATCTAGGCGTTTTTACGCGATTTTTGAAAAAATTTCAAATCTGACATTCTAAAACTCGCCTTTGGTCAATTATGGGGCTATGGGCCTATTGTTAAAAGAGCATCCTCGCGAGATGTTTCAAGCGCTAATCGCAAGCTAAAACTTTTGGACATTTCAATAGGGAATGAAAATTAAACATTCCAAGCAGTTCTTGTAATCATGCAAAAGATGTGTATCTAACTAAAGCATTAATGCGAGCGCGAAGCCCGAGCTGATATATTGGCCAGAAACGGAACCTGGTAAGGACGACATTTAGTGACTCATGAATATGATACATAATTAACCAATCGAATAATGCGAGCACGAAGCGCGAGCTGATAATTTACGATATTCCAACCTGAAATCTAGACATTCTAAACATTTAAAACCAGAAACAGGGCGAATACCTTACTACATAATAACTGAGGCGAGCACGAAGCGCGAAAAAAGTTGTGATTTTCTAACCTAAAATGTATTATGTTGTAGGGGAGACCGGGGTTAGTTGGAACATGGGGTAAGTTGAAACATTGTAATTTTCTTTAACGTCTTTAAATAAATTTCTGCAATACTGCCCTCATAGACAATACCAATATGGGGAGAACTTGAGTTCAAGGAGCATTTTGGGGTAAAAGTTGGGAACCGGTCTATTTCACCTAATTTGAATGTGCTGAATCTGATAAGACCGGTTCCCAAGCCAATTTTTCATGTTTTGACCACTTAATTTGCATTAACAAAATGGCTGCCAAATTGACAATTTATAATCTTATTTCTACAATATTCTTTTATAATATTCGCTTTCACCGATATGGATACTGCAAAATCCTGCATACTTAACATGTACCATTCGGGAAAATTTGTTATTTCTGTTTGCGGCTAATTAATTATGCAAATTTATGCATATTTTGCAATATTATGCTATGATTTGATAATTACACCTAAAATATTTATTATTTTGGGTACAAATAGCATTTGTATCATTATGATAATTGTTTGGCCCTTAAATATAATACTCAAGTCAATTTTTATATGTATTTTATTGTTCTTTGATATTTCTTTTGTGTTCTTGTATTTTCTGCCATTTGCTTTGTATATGTTTGATATGAGATCTTTAAAAAACTAATATCAATGGCAGACAAATATTAAGCTTCAATGATTGAATCATTTGATAAACTTCTTTTGCCTCAACTGTTAATTGTACTCAGGAACAAATACACACACATGCTTCCACACCCACACCTGTATATAGAAAGTAATATACTTGCAAGGTATAATAGACATGCCCAATATAAAAACATTGATGCTGATCCTATAATGACAATTACCAAATTCAATGAACCCGTAAGAAAAGAAGAGTTTAGAAGTTGGAAAACCTGTAATCATGCTGAACTTAAATTTCTTGAAATAGATATATTAAAATGTTTTATAACATATCAAATAATCAATTAAACGTATGATTCACGCAGTGTAGTTTATCAATCGGATATAAGTATCAGTACATTGTTATTATCCTTGTAGCAATATTATATCTTTGATTCAGCTCCATCAGAACTGCAATCATGGCAGTTAACCAAAGAACAATTTGTAATGAATGCAAAGGTTCTGTATTACTGGATCACTTACTAAGTTTTTTTGGTTATTACCGATTTATTTATTTATTTGACAACGATACATTTTCCCCAAGTCAACCATCAAAGTGATAACTGAAAACCACAGCTTTTATCCAATCCTTGCCTTGGAAGATTCTTTGACGAACGATACTGAATACAGAAATTACAGGAAATGATAAAAACATGGAGCTAAACACAGATTAGCTCCATGGTTAAAACATGGGCAAAACAATAAGGTTTCCAACCCTCTGTATCTTTACCTTTTGGATCAAAAGTGAGGTATACAGCTGGATGTCATCAGCATAGAAGTGTATACCAAGACCATGTTGCCACATTACAGAGCCAAGAGAAGTGATGTACAGTTTGAAGAACAGAGGACAAGGACAGACTCCCAAGGAACTCCATATCAAAGGGTAGTCACAGGAGACTGCATGCCAGTGATGAATACAGCTTCATACAGCTCTGTTGACAAGGTAAGAGGAAACCTGCCATTGGAGTGCAGAATCATCAATTCAAAAAACAGACTGTCAGTCTCCCAAGAAGAATGACATGTTCACTGGTATCAAAACCGGTTGACAAGTCAAACATAACTTAGGCAACTGCTTTCCTCATAGAATGAGAAATCCTGGCTCTACAATCGAAGAAATTCTCGACCTAGACTTTGATGGTGATATCTCAGACTCGCATGCAGCCTATCAGAGCTGGGTAAGCTATTGGATGCTGTTGGGTTTGGATTAATAATCACCTACAGGAACGCCAAACATGCCAGGAACCCACCATCCTCTGGAAATTTGAAATAGTCTATCTTATGAAGATATGAAGATGTGGGAATATAGAAGTTCGATAAATGGCCTAGAAGACATTACACAATTCACTGCGGTATTGAAAAGGTGCACTCCGAGCATTTTAACACCTGACACAAGATCTTGTTAGACAGCAGATTCTCTCTCAAGACAAAAGTTTAGGTTTTCTCTATGGATCTGTGACACGAGAATGGGACATATCTCAAGAACACAAACACGATGACTTCGATACGAACTGCCTCCGCAGAGTACTTGTACTAAATTGGTTTAATTTCAACAATTAGAGATGACTTTTATAATATGAGGCTGCCCTATCAATCAAGCCATCCAATGGAACACCAAATCGAGGATAACTGACTGATCTTTCAACACCCCGAAGGTAAAGGTGTATATCAAGCTGGGGGAAGCTGAATGCCTCTAAGTTGGATGAAGCGGCAATCCTTGATAGGACAGGTGCAGTACTGCATTGGAAAAGATATATTATGGAGATGCACATGTAATCCGTTAATGAAGTCCAATTATAAAAAAATATTAAAAGGATATGCAGTGACTTATTCGTTGTGTAACTTTAGAACATCACAGTATGGCTTTTAAAACACGGAAACGGTCTAATTGATAGGCAAAATGAGAAATTAGATGGATTATATGTGGGTTCAGTTCTGATAATTTTTTTTCAAAATTGGGACAATTTGACAAGCGTAATGGAGAAAAACACAGGACATCTCATTTTCAGCAGACTGTTTTCACTTCATTTTGCTAAAGAAAAACACACTAAATATATATACATGTATGTGAGATCAGATTCTGTTGGTCGGGAAAATAACTACTCCAAAGGATATTAAATACAACTGATTGACTATTAGCAGTTGAGAATTACAGTACTGTTATGATTCAAATTTAATAATTCATCATCTAAAATTGTAAATATGAATGAATTGATTGATATCATAATTTAAGATACCATTTTATAATAAAAATATAAGCAATTAATAGTGACATTCGCTTGAATACAGATAGGTTCATGAAATTCGTTGGATCTCCACCAGTGTGCTTTTAAATAATAATAATAATAATAATATAGAGTATTTCTAAAGCGCCAAATCCACATTGATTATGTGCTCAAGGCGCTGAAATATACTTGGTATATTATTATTACCCCGGCTGTAGCTGAGCGGCCATTATAGGCGCTAAAGCATTCAAGGAATAAATCTGGGGAAAAAGGGAAAAATTGGAAGGCCCTCCGTGCAGGAGTTTACCTTTGTATGCAGATGTGGGAGTGGGTGCATCTGTTTATTTTCATGGATATATGCGAATAAAAAAGTGATTACATAATTAAATCATTGAAGCTAATTATTTTCTGCCATTGATAATCAATAATTTGACAGATCCCATAACAAAACATGTACAAAACAAAAGGTACAAAATACAAAGAAATACATAAGAAATTCAAAAACAATAAAATACATTATTATTCACTGTGATATTATATTTTAAGGGCCGTACAATTATTCATAATGATGTAAATGCTATTTGTGCCAAAAAAATAAACATTTGAGCTGAAATTATCAAATTATAGCATAATGAACCAAAATATGCATAAATTTGCATAATTGATTAGCCGCAAACAAAAATAAGAAGTTTTCCCGTAAGGTACACGTATGTATGCAGGATTTTGCAGTATTTATGTCTGTGAAAGCGAATATAACTAAAGAACATTGTCGAAATAATATTCTGAATTGTCAATTTGGCAGCCATTTTGTTTATGCAAATTAGATGGTTAAAACATGAGAAATTAGCTTGGGAACCGATCTTATCAGATTCAGCATATTCGAATTGTGTGAAATAGTCCGGTTTCCAACTTTTACCCCAAAATGCTTTATATAGGCCTCTTTTTTCCAGAATGGGTCTAGTCTATCAATTTATTGTCATTATCAACAGCCATCCACCATATTACAGACAACACATGTGCAACAAGCCTGGTGAAGTTAGAAAGGAATTTTTGTTTTTTGACCTTCTGAGTAATTTTTTTCTCTTTCAGAAATGTTTGATTATCTCAGAGAAGTTTATAGATCAAGTTGGCCAGATTGTGGGTATAATTGACACTTATACCAAGCTACAAAATGAGGTTATTAATATGCCAGGGTGAAGTCCCTTTTTTGTGCTGTAAGCTTATAAACGTCAAATGGGCGTCCGGGGTTAGTTGGAACAAAATTGAAGGGGCTAGTTGGAACATGTTCCAACTTACCCCAAACATAATTATGAATAAAAACATTGGATATGAGAAAAAAATATATAAAGTATTTCACACTCTTCTGAACATGTATTGTATACCATGCTTGTTTTGTTTATCAGTTAGGTCTGAGTGTGCATTTAAGGCCTATTGTAGGCCCCTAATGCAATATTAACCCTCAAACTGGGGGGGGGGGTCAATTTGAGCCCCCCCCCCCCCCCGAGAAAATTGTCACTACGCCGTCGCACTAAATTTTTTTACTACACTGCTCGCTGACTTTTTACTTTCAAGTCTTGCGCATCATTTGAGACCAAATTTGCGATGCCCGTGTGTGCGGTTTCGAAATTACGCAACATTTTGTACATGCATGTTCGGACCCAAAATTGTTCAAAAAACGTGATTCCATGTACAAGGTCAATGCAAATTGTGTTTTTCAACCAAAAGTCATTTTAAGTATGATTATTTTTTTACTTTGTAGTTCAAATAGATTAATTTTATGCTATTTATGATCGCAAAAGAGTCGCGACAAAGTTCATCAGAAAAAACAAAGGTTCGAAAAACAAAAATACAAATTAAAAAAAAACACAATATATAAGAAATTATATTTTTTGCAATTTTTGGTGGATATTTGTTATAAATGTGGAAAATGATACTCTCACCAAAAATTAGCATTGTACTAGCTTAATAAATAGAGTTAAAGGCAAAAACATACACAAAAAAAAATTAGGGCAAATTTCATATGCTTATTTGCATAATTAATTAATGAAAAAAGTATAAACAATTGATTTTTGTCTTTATACATTTGATGCAGAAGTACATGAAATTGCTGATAGTACACTTAATTGCATGTAAAATCAAACGCACCCAAATATGTGGAATTCTACTACAGTCTGCTTGCGTGAGTGGCTGTATAGTAGAAAACATAAAGTTCAACGAATCCACACTTAAATATTTAGAACTTGAATAGCAAATAGGCTAAAACCATGTAATATTACAGTTTTAAGTAGTTTTAGTATAATTGTTAATTGACCATGCAGTGTTCCAACTTACCCCGTATTGGGGTAAGTTGGAACGTTTGCGATGGTCGTGTTCAAGGTGGATTTTTTCAGTAACCATAATAGAGTTAAAAATTTTATGGGGTACATTTGAAGCCCTTAGATAAATGCTTCAAGCTTATATATTGATTGTTTCTCGAATAAAATCTATTTGGATTGTACAGCCATTTTTTTCAAAAATGTTCCAACTAACCCCGGTCTCTCCTACTTCAAAAAGGATATTTAATTTCGAAATAGGGCACATTTCATTCTGAAAAAAAAAGGACATTTTTCATTTTGAAAAAGGGAAATGCTCCGGAGATTTTTTTATCATAACCATTATCTGGAGGTAATTCACATTTGACCAACACACAGTCCCCAATACTCTTAATCCGTTCGCTATGGCAGCAATTGCTCAGAGAAACCCAGAATTAGGATGCTTGATTCACGCGCCAATCTTAGATGCAATACATGTTTTGACCACCACGTAGCCAACACATAATATACACCCTCCGTCAAAACTATTATTGCCAAATATCCTGTTATTTTTATTTACAACACCATTTTTGTTACTAAAATAAATTAATTTCATTTTCGGAAAAAAAGAATAAAAAAAATCATTTTCGGACTAACGAACCTTCGGATTAACGAACCTTATTTCGTTTTCGGAATTACGAACCTTCGGAATATTCAAACCTTCAGAATTACGAATATAACCCCAATTTTAGTGTTCTTATAGAGATACAGCAATACAAGAGGAATATACTCAAATGAAAGCATAAAACAATAACTCGTATGTTTCTTCAATAAACATTTTTTTGTAAAAGGGGCAATTTAGGAGAGCCCCGGTTAGCCAGGAGGCTCCTAGGGAATAAAAGTATTCACTAATGTTAATAAATGACCCTTGCTCTCTACGCTCACGTTAGTGAATTCCTTTTTTACTCTTTACGGGCATATATCACAGTAGTCTGAGGCATTTGCTTTTTAGCATCTTAATTAATTCTTTAATAATGGATTAATAATTAGATCCATATCAAGTGCAGGTCCCACATCTATGATAAGACACGTGGACGCTTACCTTTCTTTAAGATGATTCCGTTGGCTCCAAATGAAGTTAGAAATGATAGAATCACGTATTCCTGAAATAATGGCGAGTTTGTTTCCTTTGCTTGTATTATATGAATTCAATAATAAGTAAAACTACCAAACAGACATCTTCCTCTGTCAAACGCGTAACGTGAATATCGTCCATTCATGCACAGCTTTTATTATTCTCAGGAGTTTTTCAGATTTTCCCGCCATTGTGCGCTCGTGTCGCCTCAATGCGCATTACGTAATCGCCAAGTTCAGTGAAAGGCACGATTTTCCGGCGATTCTACAGGTTTTTGTAAATTCTATAGCGTGCGCAGGAGCGGATGAGAGACGGTGAAACTAGGGGGGCATTGGAAGTAAGAAAAATATAGATAACGGAGATAGCAACTAAAAAAAAAACACCGCATGTTTAAATTTCATGAACCGTATAGAGTATGTGGAATCAGGGGTGATGGAATATATTTCCGTGTTTTTTTTTTTTTTTGGGGGGGGGGGGCGGGCGGGGGGCAAAGCGAAAAAAGGCACTTATTTGTCAAAGGGGGTACTAAAAAACAGTATATTTTCTAAATTAGTCAAAAATTGAGGGATCACCAGCCCACCCTCCTACCCCCCCCCTCCCCGCCCTATCACGCTGAAGAGCTATAACCTTACAGTACCTGGTCACCATCATCATTATTGTGGTGGTGACGGTATTTTATTATTATTTTTTTTTACCTGGAGCCCGTTTCATAAAGGACTTGCAACTGTTGTAACTTTGCCATAATGGCAACTACCATGGTAACATGGCTCAGCAGCCAATCAGAATCAAGGTTTCCATGGAAGTTGCCAAAATGGTTGCCAAAATGCCAAAAAGTTACAACAGTTGTAACTCTTAAATGAAACGGACCCCTTATTTGCTAAGAATGCATAAATGGTTGAAAGCAAGCAACCGGAAGATCAAAGCCTTATAAAGGTCCTCTTACTAAAAATGCCTTACCAAAGGGAAATATTGTACCAAGTGAGAATCGAACCCGGGTCACTAGAATCCAAAACCCCAGCTCTACACATCATCATCAATATCATCATCATCATCAATATCATCATCAACGACATCATCAACAAATTATCATCATCATCATCAACGACATCAATATCATCATGCATCATCAACATCCTCCTCCTCCTTCTTCTCCTCCTCCTCCTCCTCATCATCAATATCATCATCATAAAAAAACATTATCATCATCATCAACGACATCATGAACAAATTATCATCATCATCAATATCATCATGCATCATCAACATCATCATCCTCCTTCTCCTCCTCATCATCATAATCATTATCATCATTCCCATCATCATCATGATCGTTGCATTATTTTTATTGTCCACATCTCATTTAGTATCATAATCATGTTCATGTATGTTTAATAGGTAACCAGATACAAAACAATAAAATCATCAAGTCCATTTGAAACAATAATAATATTTAATTTTATTTACATGATTATATATACACCGAAAAATCTTGTTTGTTTCAATTTATTGCAAAACTATTCAATAATAAAAAATCTGATTTTCGTCAAAATGTCCATGTTAGTTCATTATAATGATCGATCAACTTTTTTCCCAACGGTCGCGGATCCCATTGCATAAAAGTTAATGGTAACTTTCATGAAATGCTTGATTTGGATTCGCTGTTGAGCTTTATACCAATGAAGTTAGTGCCCTGGAAACGATTATTTTTTTTTACTTGTGGTACTGATGTAAATTTGAAAAGCCTCCCCCCCCCCAAAAAAAAAAGGGGGGGGGGTTTCACTCCAAAATGAAGCTTATTTTTGTCTAGAGAAATTCGACAAGCAAAAAAAAGGTTTCATTAAAAAATATAGGTTATTTTGCTTTAATACATTTCTAAATGTTTAACACCTACCAGAATTCCAGGGGGTGCTGCCTATGGAAAATAATACTAGTACACGCAGCACCCCCAATGAAAATTTTTTGGTGCTTCAGCACCTGAGCACCCCCGCTTCTCAAGGCCATGGATGTAGTTTATGGTGAAGTTTCCATAATACTAACTTTTATGCAACAGTGCCCTCCCTGGTCCCAAGCGCTTTGTTGGTTTTTGTGTCATGGTCACTTTCCCCATCGATCGATGCCCTTTTATTATTTAAAAGTTAGACCAGTATTGGGTTATAATATTTTCAATGTTTGGTAAACATGGTAAAAAACGAGCATCTGCATTCTAAGAGAATGTTACTATTTTGACAATCACAGGCATCGGATTAATATACAGTGCGTCCCACAAAAAACGAAACCGAGATTTATCGATGATTTATCATAACTTAATCACAAATACAATAGACAAATGTCCTACCATTTTAAAGCTTAGAATCTCCTCTTTCATCTGGTATTACGCATGAGTGAGCAAAAACAATTTGAAGAAAGGATACCAAAAACTCATTTGGCGGGCCGTATCTGGGTTTTAAAAAGAAAACCACATGACTAAAAAGTTCAATATCTGCTCTTTAATTTGATACCTCAATTACAGAAAATGGTCAAGAAATAACAAAGTTCTGGTTATTTGAAATAAGGCTTCAATTTCAATAATTTCATAAAATGAAGAGGTTTTACAGGCTAGCGTTCAAACTCACTCGACATTCCGTTTTGTTGACGATCAGTCTTTTGTTACCGTGCGATAGCTTCTGTGGGAAACCGGTGAAAACACGTTTATTTAATGAAATTATGGAAATACAAGCATTGTTTCGAGGGATCATAACTTTTTACTTCTTGACCATTTTCTGTGATTAAGGTATCAAAGAAAAGAGCAGATATTGAACTTTTTATTCATGTGATTTTCTTTTTGAAATTCAGATACCCCCCGCCAAATGAATTTTTTGTATCCTTTCTTCAAATTGTTTTTGCTCACCCATGCGTGAATGAGGAATTATCTTATTAATATCAGATGGAAGAGGAGATTCTAAGCTTTACATTGGTAGGTCATTTGTCTATTTTATTTATGAATAAGCTATGATAAATCATCGCTAAATCTCGGTTTCGTTTTTTCTGGGACGCACTGTATAATTTTCCATATCGGTATTGATAATTTTTGATTGTCAGAAATTCTTCCCCAATACTCGCATATTGTTCATTAATCAATGAAATAACATTGTTTTCAGATCATTGATTGTTTTGATTGAAAATTGACTATATACATTATCTACAAGATGGAAGTTCAATCGAAGAAAAGAAAACTAGCTTCGTCTTCCAAACCACTTCCTCATCTTCTTGGCCAACTTTTGTGGCATAAGTCTAAAACAAGCAAGTTTGGCAAGAGAGCTAGCTTTATCGTCTTTGGCCATCTTGGCCGCGACGTTAGTAGTCTCGACCGCACTTTCACGATTGCCATCGTCGAGGACCTCTCCGTCTGCAGAAGATGCGACAGAAAAGTCATGGATGACTTGTTCAATTTCTGCGGCATGATCAGACGATGGTCCCAGGATAAGACGCTGACGTCTTGTGGCCATTCTCTGTGCCCGTCTCTGCCTCTGAGCTGATAAGATTGCATCGGCTGGCATTGGAGCACTGCTGGCCGGGGAGAGTTGGGCCATATCGAGAGCCGAAGATATTTCGGCTCCATGGTCGACTACCGACCCAAGAGCAAGTCGTTGACGGCGACCGTTCATACGCCTTGCCCGGCGGAGTCTCTGACCTGACAATTCGATGTCTGTTGGAGTTGTGATAATCACCATGCTTTATGAGAATGATAATAAAGAAATTTTTAATGATTGGAATGAATATCTACTTAATTTCATAATTTGGCACTATAATATTTTTTTCTCCAAAATACAGTCTTCTATGACCTCCAACTTGGGGGTCTCGCTTTATGGACTATACACCTCTAATTATCCCCCCTACTGGCCCTCCGTTCATCTGATGTTTTCGCAATCATCCGAAATTTCAAGAAGTAATAAAGTATTTTTTTTTCTTTTGAATTTTCAGAAGTAATAAAGAATTGATGTAAATATAGACTCAATAGATTTTTTATTGACAGAGCAGAAATGTCAAATACTAGTACTGGTCGACCCGAGAGCGACCTGAAAGTCGTTGACGACGACTGTACACCGCCCTGCTGTATGTGTTATTATACTTGGTTGGGTAACACTTAAATTAATTTTATTATTTCATGATTAATTATTCCCTCTTTCCAGCATTTTTATTATACATGTTATAAACTCACCTTAAAAGATAAGCAGTTTGTTAAATCAAACTTTAAAAAGTATGACAGCTAAGAATTTCAGCAAAGATTGCTGCAAAATTGCTTTCGGAAACTCGAAAGAAGAGATCACTACGTGTTCTCGACTGCACGATAAATCAGAAAGTGTAAGGATTTGTTGTGATTGCTATCTTGGCAACGAGCGTGGTTTCTAAGTGAAGCAGAGTGACGTAAAAAAACTTTCAACCAACCAGCAGTGGCAATTTTATCACATGACTATGACGAAACAATGCCTTAGCGCATTAGACTTTGTGTAATGTTACGTCATGTCACGTTGAATGTGCGCATGGTGAGGGAGAGTGGATGGGGGCTGTGGGGTTGAAACTTGAACGAATTTGGTCCTTTCACCAAATTGTTTGATCCCTGAGTTCGATATAAACTTGATCAACGAGGGAAAACATTATGGGGAAAATCATAATCACTAGCATAGATGGGTCTAGGGGATCGAAGCAACCCCCCCCCCCGATTGGCGGCGCCCAAAAAGGGAAATAAAAATAATAGAAACACGAGATTAGAAAAAATAGAAGAAAGATAAAAGGAGGAAGAAAAAAAATTAGTGATATAACGGAAAGGGAATCATTAGAAAATAGAAAAACTTTCAGGTAAATATATATACATAAGGGGGGAATATATATAAACATTTTGATTGAGCTTTAAATATCCCGCTTTAAAGACAAAAGGCACAAACTATTCTGCTAGCAATTCGAGTTTGATTTATTTGATTTATTCGCACTCATCATTTCATCTTGAAAAAACCTGGGCTTGAAAGCTATACCATTCCTTTTTAAAATCACAAAAGAAGTTTGTCCCTTTTTTAGGTTTCAGTCCTAAGAAATTCAGCTGTTCATGATTAATGAAATGGGTTAGAATGTCCCGTTGTAAGGTCTAACCCCCAAAATCTCAGTTTGCGCTTCGCGGTTTTTATTTAAAAAAAGGGTCCAGTTTTTAGGTCGCAATATTCAATATACACAATTTTAGCTCGCGCTTCGCGTCACTTGTTTAATAAGAATGCCCCTTTTCAGGTCGAATTCTAAAACAAAAACATAGTTCGCGCTTTGGGCTCGTATACTTTTTTCTTCATTAAAATTGTGCTAAATAACTGTCCATGTTATTAGGACTATCAGTATTAAATATGTTCAGCTTGCGCTTCGTGCTCGCAACAATATCATTGAGTTAAATACCTATAATTATCCTGATTATGATTTTAAAAGGTTCTAAGAATGTTCAGTTTTCAGGTCGGAAAATAAAAAAATTGCTGCTCCCGCTCCGCACTAACACCAAAATAATAATAATAATAACAATCATCATCATCATTATCATCATTATCATCATCATCGTCGTCATCATCCTCATCACCATCATCACCGTCATCACCACCATCATCACCACCATCATCAGCATCATCAACATCATCATCAACATCATCATCATCATCATGATCATCATCACCATCAGCATCATCATCAACATTATCATCATTATCAACACATTATCATCATTATCATCGTCATCATAATAATCATCATCACCACCACCACCACCATCATCATCAGCATCATAATCATTATCATCATTCCCATCATCACCATCATTGCATTATTATTATTGTTCACATCCCATTTAGCATCATAATTATGTATGTGTATGTTTAACAGGTAACCAGAGACAAAAACAATCAAATCATCAAGTCCCTTTTTTAAATTGTGAAATCATTTATTTATTATTTTTTTATTTACAACATGATTATGTACAGCGAAATAGTTTTTTTGTTCAATTTATAGCAAACTATTTGATAGTTTTACCAGTTACGTTACAACCAGAAGTCGCTGTGTTTTTTGTGGTAGTATACGTTGAGCAAATACCTTTTTGAAGGGGATTGTTGATTATTAGCTATAAAATATATACATGACTTGTAAGTTGTATCACTTTTGGAAAGAAAAGAGGAAATTAGTAGTAAACTTCCTTTGTGGTCTATTCTGGCGCCAATTCCCCTTGAGAAAGTGATTTTCGGAATTTTCCCTCACGAAAAACACCTTTCATCGCTTGAAGAGAACATAAACGTATAGGTTAGTGTTATCACGGAAAAGATGGAGAGGTGTCATTTTTTGCTATCCCGAGGGCGCTATAAGGACGAGAGACCAAATTCTTATAAACATTTTGAGAATCTGCCATTGAATTTATAATAGCTTGACTTCTGCCCCTTTTTCAAACTTGCTCTTTGCACCCTTCTATGTCGAAATCAGCCACTACTATTCACTCATCCAATTCATTATACATAAACATGATGTCAATTTGTTAATTATAAATTAACAGACGATCCAGTTTTTCAAGCTTCTATGATAGGTGAAAATAACCACCAAACAACTAAATACAAATTCTGACAAAATCACGAGGGAACGCTGAATAGGTTTAAATCGAATAAAAAAAAAATGCTCTGGATGATTAATTCTTTAAAACCCCCGCTTTCCGGGGAAAAAAGCTGGTTTGATTATGAGTCCAACTTTATTAGTGCTACTTACTATAAGACAAAAATATTATACTTTTTTTTTTAATATTGCTGTAGATCAAGCCTGGGCGGCGCGAGGATGATGGCTTGAGGGGGAGGTTTGGCAGCTATGGACAATGTATATATATTTTTAATTTGCTTTTTCTTGTAATTAAAAAATGAGGGTGATAACTGATGAATGAATCAGCAAATTACTCTATTTAATTACTTATTTATTCATTTTTCTTTTTTTATTTATTTTTTAATTAAATAATTCATTCATCCATTTATATATCTATTCATGTTTTATTTCCACAGGGTAGCCCTTTCAGTTACCAAACTGATTTACAAAGAATTTTAAAAAAGAAATTGACAAATAATGCAATCATAAGAAGATATTAAATAAATGTTGACCAAATTGAACAATGAATGGAAGGGATAATATTCAGGACGTATGCATGTGTTGATTAGAAGGGATTGGTGGTGGTAGTTATTTTACATGACTGTCAAGATCAGTGGTTGCGTCTGCATCAGTGGTTGTTAGAAACAATCAGAGGAACCACGACTTAAGTCCTCTCCGAGGGACAAACATATTAAACTCCATAGCTTTGCTACTTGAGGGGCTTTCACGATAAACACAGATCGTGCGACAATTTGCGGCCGTTGCCATAATGTTAAAAAAAATAGATTGCACCGACATTGTGAGAGTCCTTTCTGAGTAGGTCCATGTTTCTGCTACAGTCATAATTATGAATGGAACCATTTTCAAACCGACAGATTGTATGTAAATGGTGTGACTGGCTTTACTAGAAACGCAGTGGCGTAACAGGCGGGGGGGCAGGGGGG
Organism: Lytechinus pictus; assembly: GCF_037042905.1. Classification (NCBI taxonomy): domain Eukaryota; kingdom Metazoa; phylum Echinodermata; class Echinoidea; order Temnopleuroida; family Toxopneustidae; genus Lytechinus; species Lytechinus pictus. Next base: position 9,994,672 of record NC_087247.1, on the reverse strand, counting down.
GCAAACTGCCCCCCCTGGCGGATTTCACCGGGAAAATAAAAAAAAACGGGAAAAAAAGAAAAGGGAGGGAGAAAGAAAGGGAAAGGGGAAGGAAAGGGGAAAGAGAAAGGAGGAAAGGAAAAGGGAAAATTGAAAAGAAACAAAGCGAAAAAAATTAATCGAAAAGGAAGGAAAGCGGGAAAAGGAACAAAAAAAGAACAGTTGAGAAAGAACAAGTCATTCCGAAATAGGCATATGTAGTACAATTGCATGATGGGAAATAAATCAAAAGATGACAAAATGGCAAACAATAGCGGGAAATGAAGGTAGAATGGAAGCTAAATTGGAAAACAAAGAAAAGGGACAAGAAAAAAAACCTTAATAACACGACCGGGCTGCCGAGGATTGAAAATAAAGAGCTACAAGAAAAAAGGACTGCATATAAAATTGTGCTATGAGCTTGCTAAATTTTAAGCTATCGCGGCTTTCCCCAGACCCCACGCAGTAGGGGTTCTTCATCTACAACTTTCAAATGGCTCTATAGCGCCCCATGTAGGGACCCTTCATACATTAAGCTTTACGTTTAATCACTGGCGTACAGGCGGGGGGCGGTCTTGGTTCAAAAGAAATTATAAGAGACAACGTATATAATGAAATGAATGGAAACAATGAAATGTGTTATTTGCTGAATATAATAGAAAAATCTATCACAGAATTCAATTTCATCAGGCAATTTTTTTCCAGCTCGCTTTGCTCGCTGGCGATTTTTTTACAAATTTTCCCACATCGCTATGTTTTGCCCCCTCAAAATATTTGGTTCAACTGGGTTGAATAAGTGTGTTTTGTAAAACCTATATTCTGTATAAACCCGTGATTTGATTAATAATAGCGGCAATCTGCGAGGTTTGAATGGCTGTGATTTCAAGAAGTTCCGGGGGCTCCGCCCCTTACCCCAACCGCATAGCACTGCCGTATATGAATATGGAAGGGTTGGGCCATGGTCCCCAAAACTTCTACAACCAAGTAAGAAAAGGGGGAAAAGTGTAGGATATGATTTTATTTACTGAATATAATGTCAGAAATATCTCAAAGTTAGATTGTCATGGAAAGGTGATTTTTTTTCTCAAGCAGCTTTTTAGCACATGCGCCATACTGCGCCCCTCGTTTTTTGTTTACTCTATCACGCTATTGCGGAAAATAATCGTGTTCACAATGGTGTACAGACCACAAAAAATGAATGGAAAGAGAAGAGTGACATATATTATTCTCTGGATATCACGTCAAAATCTATCACAAAATTGGATTTTCATATAAAAAATGTCAAAATTTTGCTCGCTCCCTTCGCTCGCTCGCAACTTTTTTTTAAAAGATAGATTCTGCCTAATACGCAATATCTGGCCCTCTCAAAATCGTCGCCTCATTACACCATTACGCCTGTTCATACCATGATATGACCGGGAAAATTTTGGCTCTTGCCCCCCCTGGCCACCGACCCCTGTTACGCCGCTGTAGAAACGGGGCGATTATTCCCTGGCTTGATTTTTTCTATCCCTGTCTCTGGAGTGTGTGAACAGTGGCGGATCGGGGGGGGGGGGGGGGCACAGCCGGCCCGTGCCCCCCCCCCTTGGGGGCCATAATAAAAACGTAATGTAATTATGTAAAAATACCTATTTTACCCAACTGTGCCCACCCCTTTTGAAAATGAGAACCTTTTTTTTTCCTTGTCAAATTTTCATGCGGAAAATGTGCCCCCCCTTATGGAAAATCCTGGATCCGCCCTTGTGTGTGACCCATCCTCTAACTTTGTTAAATCAACTTCTTCTTTCTTTCTTAACCTCGCTCCCTCCCCATCTCTCTCTTCTTCTCTCTCCCCTCATTACCCTTCTCATCCGTCTCCCACTCTTATCCATTTTGTCATTTCAAACAGGATCTCTATATTCTCTCATCAACACTCACGTGGAGCGTTGTGGCCCAGACTTCTGACTTTGAAACAGAGGGTCGTGGGTTCGAATCCCAGCCATGGCGTAATTTCCTTCAGCAAGAAATTTATCCACGTTGTGCTGCACTCGACCCAGGTGAGGTGAATGGGTACCCGGCAGGATTAATTCCTTGAATGCATGAGCGCTGTAAGGCAGCTCAAGCTAAAGCTTGGGTAATAATAATAATAACAACGCGCCTTGGAATAGAATATTTCTAGACAGATGGCGCTATATAAATGCCTATTATTATTATCATTTTCTTCACTCTCTCTTCCTTACTTTCCTGAGCTGTACAATCCTCAAATTCGACGAATAGCAATATCAATGCAAGCACATCTCTGATAAATGTCTCAGTCTTAGGACGGTTGTTTATAAGTCATGCAAGACTTTATAAACGACTGGAACCTGTCCTTGGATGCAAAAAATCACATTTAAAAAATAATTTTCCTTCCCATGAAGTAAATAAAGTTCATACATGGTATTCATAGAAAAAACACGTGGAAACCTCTGACAGTCATGAAAGACTTGAAAGGTATAATTGAAAATAACGATAAAATCACAAGTCAAAATTAAAGAATTAATCTCAAGATTTTATTTTTCAACATCTGCATTTTTTTCTTGGAAAATATGTAAAATGAGTTGAAGAATATCAATTTTTTTCAGACAGCAGGAAAGAGTATGAAACAGACATGCGAGAACAAAGTGTCAATATACATGCTCATAACAACATCTTCATATATCTTTAAATACATACAAGAATATTTACATACTCATGATTTCAATAACTTTTGCTAACTGTACAATCTGGCAATTACACGGAAGATCGATTCCCAAGATTTGTTTCATTTGCATCAACTTTTACATACATCATTTTATCAAAAATACAGAACATTACTACACTTCATGTTCTATCACATAACAAATAAAGTTAGATAATCATTTCATAATGGTACAGACTTTGCATGAAAAAGTACAGCATATCTGTAAGGAACGTGTACATAAATGTAATCAATATGACACTCCTTGTCAAATGTACCCCTTCATCTACAATAGTTAACTTGAAGTACTGAATCAACTCATGAAGTAAAAAAAATAATCATAGATGCTATCATCTTTGCCTATGATGATGATGATGACGATGATGACAAGGATGATCATGGTGGTGCTGATTGGTGATCATCATCATCATCATCACCATCATCACCATCATCATCATCATCATCATCATCACCATCATCATCATCATTACCATCATCACCATCATCATCATCATCATCATCATCATCATCGTCACCATCATCATCATCATCATTGTCGTCATCATCACCATCATCACCATCATCACCGCTATCATCACAATCATCATCATCATCATCGTCATCATCATCATCACCACCACCACCATCAAAACATGCAACTAGCTTGATATTCCAATTTTCCATCACATAATGTTGGTATATCAGCTGTGTATACAAGCAAATCCTACGACATTATGCATAGTCAATTGTGATTACGAGTATCCAACAATACACATTATTGCTTTCACAGGTTTGTTGGTATCATCATGATTGAGCAAGATATATAAAATAGTGCTTATCGTCTTCGCTATCCATATAAAATATCACTTTGTACGGAAGGGTTCAGCGTTTCTTGGTATACAGTTTCAGATAATCATCCATTTGTACAACAATCCATCCTTTGAATATATCTTTCCCTAACAAACAATACTACTGAGTACACGAGTAAATCAGCGTCTATGATTATTTGGGAATGCGACCGCCCCTTTTTGTTAAATTTGCACATGCAATTTTTCATTAAAAGCAAACTATGTCCAATAATTTCAGACTGGATACATGGTAGATAAATTAAAAAAAAAATATATATATATTTTGCAATAACAGAATTTTTTTTTAGTTTCTTGAACACAAACCTACAAGACACTGTATTATTGTTTATATCAAACAAGAATAACCCTACACAAATGATCATGGCTGTCATACTGGTGCAATATATCATGTACCATCAATCCCACGACACTATATCAATCAGGTCTATTCCCTCTGTTTGGAAAATGAGACAAAATTTTGCTTATCCCATCTGACACCCCACAAAAAACCCTGCTCACAATACAAGGCATTTGTAAACTAGAGTTCTTTCAGAAGTATGTGACATTATAATTTTGTTATAAACATGGAATGTGGAAAAAAATCCATATACCATACAGCAAAAACACAAATACACTGTATAAATAATCACATAAAGTTTAACATAATAATGGCACTTTTGATGAAGACTATCATAATACTTTACAGAAGGTATCATCAGTGAAACATTCACTCATTTGCAATAAAGGAATACAAGCTGAACATAGCAAATAATAAAGAAAAGCTGTCATAAACAATGAGAAATTAAGGTATTAGGATTTTCTGAATACAATATGAAGGACTAACAAAGCATATTTTACTTTCAAACTTTCTGAAGAATTTCTTTCAACATTTTTTTTCTGACTACATAATGTTAACTACAATATAACAAAATATCAAATTAAATAACTGTCAAAGATGGAAATGTCAGTAATATAAAAATACTTGCATATTTGGGAAAACACTGTTTTGTTTTAAATAGGGAATTTGCATAAATACAAGCTTATCAAACTTGTTATAGGTAAAAGTGCCCATACACAAATGTAAATTACAGGTAAAGGTTAAAGTATAAATGCAATATTGAAAATGTTTAATAAGGAAAGTAACTTTTAAGGAACAGGGCATAAATTAAATGCTAAAAAGGGGAAGAAGAGTACTGCCATATAGCTCTTTGGTATTGCTTAAACTTATTGAATATTCTATTAAAAAATGAATAACTAAATGAATTATAAATGGATTTTTTTCCAATGTACTCATATAAATACATATGTAAAAACACTAGGTTAGGGGATATAATTTCATTAAAGCAATAGCTAAAATAAACATTAATTTGAAAGTAGTAATTGGTATACTTGGGAATTAAAAAGAAGCATTTTGACTTGCAAAATGAGTAGTGTATGCACTCAATATTAATTCACAAAACCCCAATTTTCAATAGAGATAACATTTAAAATATTTTGGGGACAGGTTATATGAAATAACATTGCATTTCTTTAAAATGTTATTACAATGAAGATAAATAACATTCTACTAAGACTCAATTTTTTATTATTAATTTGGACCGTTCAAAAATATCTAATTAATTATATAAATTTAAATATAAATCAAATTCTTGAATAGGTAAATACTTTGAATTCTTTATCCCATTATGACTAAGTATCATATATAATATAGACTTTATGTAATCCACCAATATCCGGATTTTTCAATCAAACCATAAAGAACATTCAGAAATGTAGGAGCAAATTGTACAATATTTCATTCATTTGTCCCCAAATCATCTCCCTTGCACCAACCCAACAGTAACCTAGATTTATCGAGAACTTCAATTCAGAATCCCTATCCTCGCATAATCATTAATCCTTCAAGCCAGTTTGCATCAAATGAAATAAAATGAAAGCAGTAGTTTTATCACAAGCACCTGGGAACAATTCCTTTGCATATCACTTATCAATGCAAATTTCTATTTAAAAAACCATAACAATGCGAAGCTGGATGAAAATATTGATGCTACAACTATTTTTTTTTTACAGCTGCTAACAAGCTCTATGAAAAGCACAAGTTCATTATACAATTGCAAAAAAATGAAAATAAAAAATGACAGAAATTTGTTAGAATGAACAGCTCTTGGAAGTGATAAGTTTTTCTTCTGTACATTAATTTGTAGCAATATATAAAAATATATATATAATCTGATATAAACTTCTCTGTTTACTATCAACCCAATCGAAGCAGGCAGAATTTTCTTGGAATGGTTCGTTTCAGACTCCCTTTTCTCTTGTAACTAATATCATCTCTCTATCTATCTTTCAGCAGTTTATTGTTACTTCATTGATTATGTTGTGGCCGGAAAATGAATACTAAGAAAGCAATTCATCTATTGAAACAAAATATCAAAAGTGTAATGTACTTAGTTGTGTATTTCCACTCATTCATTTGACTATTACTCTGCAACAAAATTAATCTAATACTAATTTCTTTCAAACTAAGGTTCCTTAATGTTATTAAAAAAGAAGAAGTTTACACTAAATTCCATATTCAAATTACTTTGAGTTGAAATTAATTATTTCAGTTGAGATGTCTCAAGTACTTATACGTTTTTGTGTTTACATCAAGGTCCTCTCTTTATTCTCTTGCTCTTTCTACTTCTTTCTCTTCACCACTCTCTCTCTCTTGCTCTCTTCATCACTCTCTCTCTCTCTCTCTCTTGCTCTCTCCCTCACACTCTTAACAGGCGGTGGATTTGATATCAGAGTCTGGTAGCACGATCCCATTCTTTCTGCTTGCTTCAATTGGGTTGATGGTTATTTGTCAGAATGATTTGGACATGATTCTTTCAATGTCTTCAATCTTCTCAGCATGGCCCTGTTTGATGGCCGTGTTGTCCTCATCTAAGGCTGTTATTAACTGTAATCAAAGAGAGAATAATAAAATAACAATAAAACATAAGACTTTTATCACACACTTTCCATCTTAATTAGAGGCTCAAGGCGCTTGAGACCAATGTATAAAGGAAAAAAATATAAAGGAAAAAATAGAGTATAAACATTAAAATAGAAACAAAAAACAATATTGACAAATTTGTGGATGTTAAATTATGAGTATGGATAAAAAGTGTTAATCCTACGCTCAATTGCATATTCATTGCTGCCAATCTTCGCTCCAACGAAAACAAAACATCATGCCGCACAAGGGAAACGTGCGACTAATTAAATGGCATGAGAAAATAACAAAAAAAGTGGTTGAAAGCTTGCCCCACATGATTCTAGGATGGTAGAAGTTTACATAATTGCCCCACATGATTCTAGGATGGTAGAAGTTTACATAATTTCATCACATGATTATCCCCATTCTATAAAAGTTCTGTGTTGATTATATTCTTATATTACAATTTTTTACTTTCAAATTTTCAGTCTTTTCTTTTCGTTTTGTTTTCTTACTTGTTTCAAATTCTCATTTTTTTTTTCTTATTCCTTTCAAATCACCATCAACTATCCATTCATGTATTTACGAGCTGTAGACTTTAAACAATACACAACGAGGATTACAAAGCTTTAAGATTATACATATCTACTTTAAAAAAAACCATGGAAATATACAAGGTAACAACAAAATTGCTTACAGGGTCTTTATCACAATGCCTTTATATAGCGCAAAAAAACTATTTCTATATATTCTATTGTGCTGCAAGATCCTCCTAGGTGCTGTACATACTATTGGAATAGATAGGTTTTTAATTTTAACTTGAAATTATGTAAACTTGTTGAACTCCTTATATCGACGGGAAGTTTGTTCCACACTCGTGGGGCTGACATAAAAAATGACCTAGTGTTGCTTTAGTCTTGTGTGGGGGTACTTGCGCAATAGTGCAAGATGTAAACTGATTACTTCCATTTTATACTAACCTCACTTCTGTACTTGCAGGCATAGCCGAAGTAGAGCTCATTGAGTGCTGACAGCATATGGAAATCATAGTGATGTCTTTGTGAGTGTTCAGCCAACATAGCATTCATATCCTGGTCACTGATCACCGGCATGCTCTGGATGTCTCTGTAGTACCTTTGAAAAAACAAAGTTAAATATTCAGTTAGTGAGGATACAATGATCCTGAAAAGTAAACTTCACAGAATTTACGATTTTTCTTTCAAATACTCATGATTCAATTTGATAAGGGGAGCACTGTCTTACATTTTTTTTGTATGTTGCAAGTAAAATATAATTTTTTCTAATCAAAGACCATCTGACACTACTATTATTGAGTCCCATTTGATCTTCCCATTAAATATTCCACCAATTATTAAGTAAAATTATACGTGATTATCAATTTTGGCTCAATGTCATTTTGTCAACTAATTCTTCTAATTACCATTAATCTAATCAGTTTGATTTGTATTCACATCAAGAAAATATATCTTCTTGATTTTAGCCTGATTTTAGAGCTTCATTTTTTAATTGTACTTTGCAGGCTTTGTTGTTTGACGGTTTTATTATGGTTCTCTGTTCTGTCATATAAAGACCATGCAACATCATTAAAAGCATCTCAAAGGTGTTGTATGTTGGATTGCCTATATCAGTATTAAAAAAAAAATAGGTATATAGTAAACTTACTGTGAAACATATTCCTTGTATGCAGGAATGTCTTTTGCATAAAGCAGCTTGCTCGCTGGTGAATTCTTGTTGAGTTGTTGCTCCGAGACCGAACAGGCTTCCATCACACACTGGGCTACGACGGATAGACAGGAGTCCACGGTATCAGCCTTGTGGATGTCAAAGATCATATCAGGGTTCTTGATGAGGTTAACCCAGAAACGAAGGGGTAGGCTGGAGGGGAAATAGAAAGTACATGAATATCATGATAATGGCTTGAAGGCACTTTTCACAGAGTAAAAAAAAAAAAACTTTCCAAATAAAATCCAATGAAAAATTATTTCAATTTCAGCTAAGTCTACTTATGTAGAATTCAATATTATTTATCATTTTTGGCATACTAAATACAACAGATAATGCAAATAAATCATGACTTTTTATGATATTGCTATTTCAAAAGAGCAAATATATATCAATTAAAAAATATGTACCACGATTCAATCATTATACATCTTTTTCTAAAGCTTGTGAGGTTTTCTTTCTGCAGATTCGAAGCGTAGGGCACAATACAAAAGGATGTTGATGCATTGTATCGTCAACCAGCATATAGACATTCGAGAGACGTTCCTGATTCCAGCGGTGACATCAAGCCGTGGACACTCTCAGCGATTTCAAATACTTTTTGGAAGGACTCTCATACATCATAAGTCCTTCTTGCCAGACTCCATCAGGTTATGGAATTCCTTGCCAGATGAACTACCCAATGTCATCTCTGTTAGCCTCTTCAAGCAAGAGGTAAGAGCATCCCGCTTCGCTAAGAGAGGAGCATGGTTTCTTAGCTGCACTTAGTAACTTTGTAGAATCTTTAAAAATGGCACTGTGCATACTCCGCACCAGACCTGCCAAATATAGTATGACAATACACCAGTCAGTGGACTGTACTTTATCAGAAGAACCTTGAATTTCATTTATGCCCCAGCATGCCTGGTTATGTTAGATATTTTCAGATATGACATTGTCACTTCTATTATGCTGTATATACATTCCTACCTGTTTGATTTCCATGCATGAATGATGGCTGGATCTGTGATACCATTCTCAAGGGCCTGCTCATCCAGGAAGTCAAAGAGATACTTGATGGCGAGAGGCAAGGAATTCCCATCGTTCAAGATGAAGACGGTTGTTACGAGGTCATCCACAAACTTGTGTAAGATGGTCTGGGGAGGGACAAAGAGAGAAATGGACGAAATGATAAGTACCAATTTCTATGCAACACACAAATTTTGTTCAAACCACTTAACTGTTTATTAGCCATACCATCATTGATACCTACATATTTTGTATTGTTCTTATCATGAGTCAATCTATCAATCAATCAATATATATATATAATAATTATATTTTGATTATCATACATCACCTTAATAACTACAAATAATTTAAATGATCTACTTATTCTTCTTCCGATTTAATCACTTCGAAACCAGCATAGAATGTCATGCAAATGATATGTTGTGTAACCAATAACTGCATATTGATACATTACAATAGACTCCTATACATTACAAAATTGATTAAATCTTACATGAAACATAAACATGATCAATCATGTTTGAACATAAAATTATCCTATCAAATTTCATCCAACACCTAATCATACTATCTACAGCCTAAAGAATAACTAAGTTAAACCTACGATGACAAAATTCGTAAGAATTATTCATTCATGAACTGTACTAACATACCTTTGTGGTTAAGAGCCTGGGGAGGTATATCTCCGCCATCATCTTCCTATCCGTGACACCATTCTCGAGTTGCTGGTGGTCTTGAGGCTTGACCAGATGCCACATCCTATTCGCATTCTCATAGTCCAGAGTGATCATAGGTGACATGGACGATGCAGGCGTCTGAGTGTTAAAGCTAACATTCACATTACCTGAAAGAAAGCAATAAGAAATAGAGAGTAAATATGTCTATTTATAATTATCTCCTCAAGAACACCTTTATTACTTCCCCGATTTATCTGCATTTAAAAGTCTATATCTATTCATTGAAATCGATTCAAACCCTACCAAAAAAAAAATAATAATAAAAAACAAAAGCAGGTAAAATAACCACAAATACTGGTGCAACTGAAACAAATATTATGAAGAAGTTTTGGGCTACTTATAATTATATAGGTCCACCTTTCGGTGCCCATTTAATGTACAATGTAAACATGAAAAGTAGAAATAAACATTCACCAGAATGTGACATACTGTTAAATTTGCCTAATGTGGAGCGAGATCAGAAATCACATCGGAAATAATTATAATTATTTTCCTACAAAATACTTGTGAAATGAATGAACTTACTGTATGATCTAGCCGGTGATGAATGGTTAGAATGTAAGGATCCACTGCTTCCCTGAGCCTGGAGCAGATACACTGTTGCACCTTCTGTTACCTGTAAATAACATCAAACAAAAGATAAACTTTATCAATCCTGCAAACTGGCAAATATTCAACATCTCCTTGAATACAGAGTGAATGCCTTGATTGTACAATGCTGACACAGACTAATCTGGGCCCCGTCTTACAAAGAGTTACGATTGATCCAATCAATCTCAACTGCATGGAAATCCATCCATACCATAATTTTTTCTACAGGAAATTCGCACAAACCCCTTAATAAACAAAAAGAATTGCACTGAGTCTTCAAAAAAACGATGAATGTATGAATATACACCATATCTAGAAAATATTTTCAACAAATTTGCATTTCAGATGTTGACGTTGCTGGCCGTCCATAGTTGCGGTTGATTGGATCAATCACAACTTTTTGTAAGACAGGGCCCTGATCTCACAGTAAAGTCTCCCTGAAACAGAGGATTGAAATTCGAAGACGGCAGCTCCATACAACAATGCACACACAGCAATAAGCTCTTGGAAAATGAATGCAAACAATCTTAATTCATAACTTATAACGGCATGAAACATATACATAACTCTAAACAACCTAACTTGATCGTCATACCTGATAATGTGAAAGGGTGTTGAGCTTTCTCCAACCTCCCTCCAGTGGTCTCAGTCCATCGTCATCAAAAAGAAGAAGCTTGCCACCAGGTCGATCATACCATTCTGAAATAGGGGAGAAAAACGAGTGATACACCAAAGAGGTGAGTTTATATACTGATGACATCGTTATGATGTATTACCTATAATTGTGATAGCAATGGGATATCCATTCAAACGCAATGCCTTACTACACAACATGGTGGCAGGGCAGCGGTGGGATATATTCCATATGCAATACCCCATGACACAACATGGTGGCAGCGGTGGGATATACATCCATATGCAATACCCCATTACACAACATGGTGGCAGCGGTGGGATATACGTCCATATGCAATGCCCAATGACAACACATGGTGGTAACGATGGAATATACATTCATATGCAATGTCCCATTACACCACATAGTGGCAGTGGTGGATATATATACATGCATATGCAATGCTCCATGACACCATAATGGTGGCAGCGGTGGGATATACATTCATATGCAATGCCCCATTTCACTGCATAGTGGCAACTGTGGGATAAACATTCATATGCAATGCCCCATTACCATGGTGACAGCAGTGAATTTACATGTATATGCAAAGCTCCATTACACATGGTGGCAGCGGTGGGATATATGTGGGATACATCATACTGGTGGCAGCAGTAAGATATCCATGCTCCATTACAGAACATATCAGTAATGAAAAATACTAACCTAAGTCTTGCCCCATAACACAATAGCAATCATCACAATGAAAAAAAGGCAAAATCTTGACCTCCCTTACAATAACATCTTAATTTCATATCTACACAACACTTCAGTCTAAATAAAAAGATATGAATTTACCTAGATCAAGTTCCTCCTTCTTGGGTCTTTGTGAATAGGGCGATGTCTTGTAGATGGCATCAAGGATCTTAGCCTTTGTCTGGGAGATGGTATCACAATCCAAGACTTTGACCTCGACAATAGGAGTGTTTCGGTCTGGACCCTGAGCCTTCAAAGTCTTCGAGGGATACATTAGGAGAAAAAGAACTGACTTAGTACAGAGTGCTTCAGATTACAGTGAAGTAGTCAACTTACAAAACATTGCAGCCTATATGTTATGATCATATTTGAGATTATGCTTTCCTGTAATTACAACTTATCATTAACTTCTCATAAAGACATCTTAATGTTTAAAACATAGACGAAACGTTTCCAAAATTCTCATAATAATAGAGCCATATGCAATAATAGCAAATGGTCAAACAAAGGAAGCGAGACAGACATGGTGCTGAGCAGGAAGTTTAAATACAGCTGTCAGAGCATTGATCTTAAAATCAGGCAACATCATTTGGATCAACAGCTGACAAAAGGCAATACCAAGAGGCTAGAGTTTGTTGATAATCAACACAGCTATGGCTCCATAAGCTTCTGGATGATAAATAAACACAAATTTCCCATTCTCAACTTTCTTATTACACCAAAAACAAATATGACAAGGTATTTGTTAATCGTTATTCTCACCAATTGTTTGACTTCCACTTGTTGTCTGATGAGCTTTCCCTCCGTCAAACTGTACCGGGCCTCCCCTGTCACAGAATCAACTGGTCCTTTCTCGACCTGTTGCTTGATGGCATAGAAGAGTTTGAAGAGAGGCTCGCCGGCATGGTCTTGGAGATGATTGTAGAGCAGGACAGCAAGCCAATGTCCAACCATCTTCTCAACAACAGACACTCCCCTGGATTGAATAAAAAAAGGAGAAATGGGTGGATATTTCATTCTTCTTCACTACAATCGTCTTCATAAATAAGGTGTATTTCAACTATCATAATTCATTCATTCATTCATTCATTCATTCATTCATTCATTCATTCATTCATTCATTCATTCACTCACTCACTCACTCACTCACTCACTCACTCACTCACTCACTCACTCACTCACTCACTCACTCACTCACTCACTCACTCACTCACTCACCCACCCACCCACCCACTCAATCACTCATTCATTTATTCATTCAATCATTCATTCATTATATGCCTATATGTATTTCCTTCTACTCAATAATAATGATCATCATCATCATGATCACAATCATCATCATCACCATCATCATCATCACCATCATCATCATCTCATTATCATCATCATCATCACCATCATCATCTGCAGCCGCATCGTCATCATCATGGTCATCATCATTATCATCGACCTTATCATCAACCTTATCATCTCCACCATCTTCAACACTATAACAGGAACTACCACCATCACTCAGCACCAACATTATGACCATCACCCTACTACAACTCTTAACCACCCTATCACCAACGTCTCCACTTCCAATGCCATCTCCACCACCACCACCAATTTCTAAACCACATCCATCGCACCTCTCTTTGACGGGAGTATATACATATCAAGTCCAACATTCTCTCACCTCCTCATGAAGACCCTGGCCGACTCTTCGCCCTCCTTGACGTGCTGTTTGATGGCCCTTGCCATCAGAGCTTTCAGGACGTCGGTACAGTACTCCATCTTCCCTTGGAAGGCCACCACCAGGAGGGATGCCACGTTGCTGAGATCCTTGGTCGACAGGGTCCGCTGCTCCTCCAACACACGTATGAATATCAGGAGGAACGACTTGTTGGAGAGGAGCTGACCAAACTGCCACAAACCCTTCTGGACGAAGTCTTTCCTGACACCAGCAACCTGATGATAAAATCAGTCAAGCAGGAGTTATTTATCAATTTTGATGAGGGATAGTAAATAACTTTCAAGAAGATGTAAATATGCATCGTTCATGTCAGGTAGCCTATAACCTTCATGACAAAGCAGTTATTTGCCAATTACACATTTAACTAGTATTATTTTGTATGAAGTAAAGATAACAATACGCCTCAACAGTCTCAAATTAAACACAAGAAGAATATCTGTAAAAAAATATCATATCATACCTCTCAAATTTATCCATAATTATTTTTGTAATCTAAAGAGTTAACACCATTAAAGTAACTGTCTCTCCTGTGACTCACCGATAATTCTTTGAGTACCGCATGATTTGGGTTCTCAGGAAACAGAGACTTGACGACATAAGTTCGGTAATCAAGAATTGGGATACCGTGCCCCTTGATGTCATGTGTGATGGAAAGGACACCAGTCTGCAACTCGGCAAAGGCTATGAATAGCAAAAAGACGAGAGAAAAAAACAACAGACGATTAATTTCATGGTTTTTTTGTTGTTGAATAAAAATGGTGTGTAACAAATTAAATGCATCAAAATATGTTTTTCATTTCCTATGATTATCCAATAGTTCTGGTCTGCATAATATAGATGACTGGTTTACATCCCCATTCATGAAAGAGAGGGACTTGCCAGTAGACGATTACTGGATGATCATATTTCACAAGTTCCCATAAATTCAGCTGTCCAGTGAATCTAATTCCTAACTAATACAAAGTATTGGCCTCATATTCAGATGATTCTTTTAAAACAAAACCATCACATCCTAAACCCTAACCAAATAAAAATTGGAGCAAATCTTGCAGGAGAAAGGGTTGGATCATCCTCTCACCTTCCTTGCACTCCTGGGCCACGGTGAGCTCCAGGGTTCCAATCTGTTCCTCCATCTGCTTGAAGATCTTCTCGTTGTTATTATTCTTCCGGCAGGAGGCGATGCACACACCCATGATGAGGATGACGAGGAGGAAGAGGACTCCGCCAGCCACCGACCCAACGATGAGAGCCAGGGGAATGGCCTGAGGAAGGTACTCCACCTGGCCCACAAGGAAACTCAGAGCACCGTGGTAGACCTATGAGGGTTGGATGATAATGGAAGTTTTCTATTCTTTTATATATATTCCAAACTATTACAACACGTATGTATTCCATCACTCTTAACCTATTTTATTTTTCTCTTTTTCTAGGTGACCCAACATCACAAGCATTCTGATTTATGGGCATCAATTTTCCTTTTTATATGAACTATTGTTAATTATGACATGATATATTCAGTTTGTACGATGGCTCATTCTTATTCTCTGTTATGTAGGTTTGCTTATCTTGATTCTGTATATTTTAAATGGAAAGGCAAAAAAAAATCATGAACTTAAATTCAAATCTATTCAATAATAATTTGAAAAATAATAATTAGTAGTAGTGAACTGTGGTGCCCTGAACTACGAGTATATAAAAACAGACAATTTATGTATATGCTGTGTACATCCTGATAAAGACTAGATATGGACCTACCCTGACGTCGAATACATTTCTTCCTTCCATTTCAGACGGCGGTGACTCCGGGGCATAGCATGTTAATTCCTGAAGCTTGACAACAACATCTGTGCAGGGGGCTCCTCCTATAGTTACCCTTACATCATCTTCTCTGTAAGCTAATGTAAGGTTATCACCCTAAAAATAAAATACAAATAAATAATGGTCAAATATATCAATATGTATATTTTGCTTATAACGATCAAATATTAGCAAGGACACGTTAATCAAAGTGGAAGTTACCAACATTTATTGTGGAAATGATGTTAATCAATCGTAAATTGGATTAGGAGTTATTGCAAGTAGTAAGCATTCGGGTAGGTTCACTGCCACTAGCTTGCAGTAAAAGGCTTTGATATAATTTTAGGAAAATTTATTGTAATGATTTCTTCAATTTGAACTCTTCTTTTTCACATTCAAACTCTTGAAAACAATCCTGAACTTCAAAACACAGAAATATAACATAATGCAATATAACATTTTTGCAATGGTAAAATTTGTTTTCGATGAAAACAGAGCACATTGTGTTTCTTACCGAGATCTTGATAAATTTACGCTGATCGTATTCCAGTTCGAGCTTCTGATTTTCAAACGGATAAAAAACAGGATCGGAAACAAAGATGAAGTATTCATCGAGACCGCTGATTTGCCCGTTGTTCTGCAAGGGTGCGTACTCCATCACACCGTCCAATAGGAAGCTCACGTTGGCGATGGGCACTTCTAGGGGTAGGGTCAGATTGAGGTCACTCAGGCTTGGGGTCAAGCACATCATAGATGTTGCTGCAGTTATTGAGCAGTTCTACAGAGAGAGAGGGATATCAACAGTAAATGTTTTCATTAAAATGTTTTGATATTGTAAAAATTTAAAGTGAAATAGGATTTTTGGTTTATTACTAAAGTATAATCTCATCTCTGGAACAATCTACCACAAAGTATAAAACAAGCAGATTCAACAGAGAAATTCAAATCCACATTAAAAACCTACTTTTTTTGTTAAATAGCCTTTCCCTTCGCATGTGAAGCCCCTCAACTGTCTACAGTCTACTGTGAACTAAACAATTACTTTAGTTTTTTGCTAAAATTCCTTCTCTCTTTCTATTTTTCCTTAGCGCTTAGAGACATGTTTTGTGATAAGCGCTATACAAATAATGTTAATTATTATTATTATTACGGATAACAGAAACCCAAGTGGTATTCTAGTATAAAACACAGGATATGATAGCAATGACCTCGAAGAACAAATTGTGTCTACTGAGATTTATAAAGTAGATTTGACTTCCATGAATTTGATTCAGAAAGCTAACAAAACAGTACATATGTCGAGAGATCACTTAGATGCTGAGAGGTCGACTATCATAAATTCCATTAAAAAAAATTTTCAATACGAAGCTGAATATATCAAGGCAGATATCACTTTTATATTGAAGAGTTGACAGCGTAAGTACTTACTGAAATGAATTGTTCATCCTCAAGGAGGAAGCTAAGCTGAGGCCACTGGATAACATCAAAATCTTGACCTTCAACATCTAGTTCAAGGGATCCACTAAAAATGGAAAGATTAAAAGAACAAAAATATGTAATTATGCAATTAAATACAAATTCAGCATTTGTTATTTAAGTTCTAAATTTCTAAGGGTAATAAACAGACAGCCTTACAATGTAAATTTGTTTGAAGTTAAAATGCTTCATTTAGGGAACCTTAAATGTCTATGACAAGCTGAAATTAAAAAAAAAAAATTTAATAATAAATATTTTGAGGTTTTGACAGTACCACCAAGTACAAAACTCTGAATAACGTTCATGAGAGAAAATGTCAATTTAGTGAAGAATTTTCTTTCATATTCAATACCTTAAACCGCCTTTTGAGAAAAAAATGCTGTAAGAAAAACTCATCATCATACCTGTTGATGCTGCTAAACCTGCTGACTCTGGTTATAACTGGATCAGACCGGTATTGAAACACAGATGACCCCTCTACATAGTGATCATCCACCGTCATGCTAACATAGCCTTCAGTTCCTACCTCAGCTGGACCACTCAGACAGAGTACCTCAGATGGTGAAGCACTGGAAAGAGATTTAAAATATCTTGATTTAACTTAATGTCGCATCCCACAAGGGAAGATCCTACTTACTAATCGATGAGAATCTTGGCAGAAAGACATGAAAAAGGGTTAACCCAATTCAATTTGAATAAATTTCTTTGTAACTACCATGACCGTAATAGTTCAGAACTTTCAGCAGGAGAGGTCGTGACAGGAAGTCTCTTTAACATTGTCTTGCAGATACAGGTGGGAGTCTGAAAAAGTACACGCCAGCCACATCGATACCCCAAACTCTGTACACAGATCTATATACATGTATCAGTTGAGGTATGTCAATTTTGAATTCATTCCACTGTATATTTCTGCCTGTCTACTTCGTCTGACTGCAGTAAAACAACAAAAACAGCATCAACAACAACGTAGCAGAATTTCTTACTGTCATAGTACGTTTCTTTACACCATTCTCATCTAAAACACAAAATATTACATGAACAGTTATTGAAGAAAGGACCTACCTTACGATCTGACAGGAAACACCAACAAGATTAGCCACACTGCTGCTACCAGCATCAAGGTTATGGCCCAGAATGGACACCAGAGAACCTCCGGAAGCTGGGCCGTAGGTAGGACTGACTCCTGTGATCTTTGGCAACTGTGGGATAGGAGAAAACAAGAAGGATCATCAAAACATTGAAGTTATGGCAGAGAGCAGATACCAGAGATTCCTTTGAGGACTTGCCACAAGCCATACATCCTCTCCCGATCTTACGCAATATTATTTCTATTACGAAATAGAACTATTATACAGTGGTGCTACAAAGTTAGTGAAAACCACCAGAAAATGCACTCCTTCATGCTGAATGTTGACTGAAGACAACAAAACTGCAATGTTCAACGAGCCCAGAGAAACAAACCTTATCTAATGTAATATTTTATCACCTGACTTCATAAATAAATATCTAACAGATGACAGAACCCGAACACTTTTAAATAGAGTCATTTTCTGGTGGGGTTCACTAACTTTTTAGCAACACTGTATATGAAAGAATAAAATTATACAACCTGTATAAATAACTTACCACGTATCTGAAGAGACTATCAGAGGTAGCCACATACATTTGTCCGCCAGTGTTCCCG
This sequence comes from Lytechinus pictus, assembly GCF_037042905.1. Lineage (NCBI taxonomy): Eukaryota > Metazoa > Echinodermata > Echinoidea > Temnopleuroida > Toxopneustidae > Lytechinus > Lytechinus pictus. Next base: position 9,975,997 of record NC_087247.1, on the reverse strand, counting down.
ATGGTCACCTCTACGTAACCAGAGTGTGGTCTGGCAGAGGATCGGGTAGTACAGCTTATTCTGTGGAAGAAATAAAAAATAACACATTGAATATTTTTTCAATTCAATTCAATTTTTAAATTCAATCCATGTATTTTCCTCTTTCGATCTTTTCATATTCACAATGATAGTTCAATTTACTTACACAACATCTAACATTTTAATCAATTTGATGATGTTTAAACAGGGCCCTGTCTTACAAAGAGTTGCGATTGATCCGATCAACCACAACTATGGATGGCCAATAACGTCAACATGTAAAATGCAAAAAATGTTTAAAAAATATTTTCGAGGTACGATGTATATTCATACATTCTTCGTTCTCTTGAAGATTCAATGTGATATTCTATGTTTACTAAGGAGATTGTGCAAATTTTTGAAGAAAAAATTATGGTGTGGATGGATTTCCATAGAGTTGAGATTGATTGGATCAATCATAACTCTTTGTAAGAAGGGGCCCTGGTATCACCGTTTATATTTTCAACATATTCAATGCAATACAAGCGCTGCACACATTCTCAATACTAACTACTATTTCAAAATTTTGCTCAAAACACATCTCTTAAATATTGAAACAATTGTGTTGATCCAAGCAGTTATGATTTGAGTGATGCAGATATTCATCTGTACATTGCTTCATATTTCTTGCAAATCAAATATTATCGCATGATATTGAATTAACAACTGATTTCCAAATATGATTCTTTAGGTCATCGGATTTATCTATTCATTTATTACGTCTTATTTTACCAGGGTGACTCTGTCAGTGGTTCAAACACTGTTATACTTAGAGGCCCTGGAATACAATAACGAAAATACAATAGAAAACAATTACAGAACATGCACATAAAACTTATTGTCATCTACATTTAGTTCAGTGGAGTGGAATCAGCAACCACACGGATTGGTTAATCTATGCAAACAATTTAGCACACAAGTTGATCTATCTAGCCTACATTATATCCCAACCTAAAAAGTTACAAGTAATAGGCAGCGACACACTTATGCAGGTCCCTGGCCAGACCAATCGAAAGGTTTCACGAAAAGTTTTGTCAGTGATTTTCGTTGACTAATTTGCTCTCAGCCAATCAGATGCAAGGATTTTAGTAGCTTACAACAGTTGTCTGTTGAGTATCACCGACAAAACATTCATGAAACACTACTTAGGTCTCAGACCAAATGGTCAAGGTATGATGGGCACTTACTGGAGAGCGGTAATGTAAGAATCCTCATCCTTGATGCATTCTATACCGGCTACACTGATACTGGTGATGTCTGCAGCAGTCAGGCCAAGGTTGTAGCCTTTGATGGTTAGATTGGTCCCACCAGCAAAGTAACCAGATATGGGTGAGATCTAGAGGATGGAGGAAATAGATATTGAAGTAGATACTGTTTCGCCATGTTAATTCACCATGCCCACAAGACTTCACATCTTCATCCTTAACACAACAAATATTACCATAAATGCTATCTTCACAATAACCATCTTAACCACAATCATCATCACCAACATTATTACCACCACCATCATCACCACCACCACAATCATTATCATCACCATCATCATCATCATCATTACCACCACCATCATCATCACCAATATCATCATCACACCATCACCACCACCACTACCACCACAACCACCACCACCACCATCACCATCATCATCATCATCACCATCATCATCATCATAAAACAAGAAGAGAAAAAAAGCAGGGCACGACGGAAGACCATACCTCTCTGATTGTTGGGTCCGGGCAGACAGCATCCTCGCCAATCAACCAGTCATTGTCCCGGCACTGAGATGCGATCCCACATTCAAACTCACTACTGCACCAGCCGCACTGGAACTTGGGATCGGCACTCAAGCACAGCCCACAGTTTGCGCGGTCAACGGCACACTTGTACAGGATAACTGAAAGATGCAAGCAAATTGAAAGTATTAGGCACATATGAAATATGCGTATTGAAATGAATTCTGAACTTTACAGAACCTATTTCAGGGCTACTTGGTGAGATAATATCATACAGTTAATAATATCTTATTCAAAACACTAAGACGGTAACAATACAGAACCTACATTGTATTTCAGGGCTACTTGGTGACATAACATCATAGAGATAATAATATCTTATTCAAAACACTAAAATAGTAAATGGTCTCAAACAAACATTACATATCAAATATCCAAGCACACAATTGAAATAATCAAATATATGCCATTTAAAAAAATTATTCACGAATAAATCATCAGTAAAATTGTGAAGTTTATTTTCTAATGGTGTCATTTAATGATCAGTTAAATGATAGGTCCTTGGCTTCTGGATCTAGTCACATATTCACTAGGATTATGAGTCTACAAAAACTAAAATATGAAGAAAGACAAGTTTTCTTCAGATTTTATTCTCTTCACAGCCAGAAGAACCTGAACTGGAATATGTCACATCCTGATTTAATGCGAAGAGGGGATTTATCAGAAAATATCACAACAAGCATCTCCTTTATCCCAAAAAGATATTTAGTTTTACCTGGTATCTCTCTATCTGTGATGACATACTCATTGTTCCATGTAACGGTCATAGATCCTGTAACAGTGTTGCTTGCAGCATCATAGTCATACTGCAAGAGATCAGAAATAAAAGTATCGACTAATGTTCTTCAAATTGTTCATATGTTTTTTAAATTTCTAAATGTAGTAGTTATTTTATGTCATCCATACATTTGACAATGTATGAAAAATGTATGAAAATGTATGAAAATTTGAATGATGATAAAAAATCTATTCATAATACTGAATACTCACCGTTCTTATTATAATGATTTCATACCACTCTGATTATCAACTTAAGCACAAGAATGAATATGTGGTAAGTGCACGTCAACATTTTGTATTTGTTTCTCCATGATTTATGTATATTTTCTTTGTGTTGTAATTTGGATGTTTGCATGTAAACAAAATGAAATTTCCATCAAGTTGGACAATAAAACAACAATATATATATATCAAATACTAATTAATGGGATCTACAAAGGATTCCAATACTGTATAAGAGCACCCAATGTGGGATTGGTTACTTCTACAAGGAAAACCATGTTACATATAGCCTTTCAGAATGTTGCACACTGACAAATGAACATCCAGTCATACATGAGTAGATATATTGCTCAATTGATCAAGACAATTACTGTTGATCAATTGTAAAGCTTTAATTTAAGGAGGCCGTGCAGGCAAAATCTTTGATTAAAGTTTAGATAAAATAACAGCAAAAGATAACTTGCTCTGGCTCACAGGAAAGGTTGTAGCCATGCAATATATATTATTAGAAAAAATCATATCAAGATTAATAACAATAACACAAGAATATGGCAACTGTCCACTTTGTAATCATGAGAGATATTTCCAAAACTGAAACAAGACCTTTCTGTTTCTTGAACGTGACAAAAAAATTGACACACCTGATAAAGAATATCATTGCCAAGTTGTTTTATGGCAGAAAAAAGGCTTGTTTGGACCGACCAATATTATTCTTCCTGGTTAGCATTCATGAGTGAAGTTATTTCCTATTATGTCACAAACATATTGGAAAAAAATAACCCCCACAAAACAAAACAAGGATATTCTTTATACTCCAGACATTAACCGGCTCACTACTAAATTCATTCATCCCCGTAGGTTTTCTACAGAGACTACAAGGTTCTAGCAGACAATGGGTTAAATTGCTAAATTTAATGTCTAGATAAGAGGCAGGGGGAAGGAAGGAAACACAAACAATTTACTCAAACAAAATTTTCCTATCATCAAAAGATATTTTTTATTGGTTGGGTGTATTTTGTGATTATGTACACTTGTAAGACTGGTGAAAAATTTGCAGGTAATGGGAAGTAGTTCTTCTGATGACAAAGAACAATCTAAAAAGTTTACTTCATTAAGATTATAGAAGTAAAAAAAAAAAACCAAGAAAATATTTCATGACATTGAATGAAAAATGCCAATTGTAGCACTGCAATGTGCGTCATCAGATATTTGTCTTAATTTGTGTTTTCACAGCATTTCTTAAAGCCCATGTTATTTCTGATAACATTTATAAGACATCATTCGATAGTTTACTTCGGAAGTGAATTATGATCAAGTATTGTGAAAGTAAATATTATTCCTTAAGTTTTATTTCACATTATTGTTTTTTACATGTCACAAAAGCTGGAGGAAATAAAAACACTAATTCCAGATAAGAAGTTACTCACATATTGTGGATTGCTTAATGGCTTTATATCATGGTGCTTTAATTAAAGATCAGCTTAGAGTTTGAATTGGTAACACATACCATTTAACATGCTTAACATGATTTCAGGGCCTAGAAAATTGTTGAAAAATAGTATGTTCACTTCCTTTCAAAGTATGTTGTATATCATTAGGGTGTCTAATATCAAAACAGGATGAAACATATCTGAGAGAGAAGAGCTAAACACATCCTCTAAAAAAAATTATCGTCTTAAATTGAGGTTAAACTGTAAATGGATTACGATTTCCTTCTATCCCTTGTTAAAAGGTATTTCAATATAATATCTGTTAAAAAAAAGAGAATATTCATAAATTAGGGATACATTCTTGGCAATGTCTTCTTAGGAATATTCAAAGCGTTGTCTTGTAAATTTATTAAGTTTGATATAATCTTGGATATATTCTTGAAAGTATAATAAGGAATATACTTCAACATCTATTCTTGAACATATTCCTGGATATATTCTGAAATAGAATCTACCTAGGCTCTTATTGAGCAATGTAAATGCCAGTTTTAAGATAGCTTAATCTAATTACAAGAGTAATGGTTCATTGTATTTAGGACAGGTCAGAGAATTTAACAGATTAATCTCATATTAATTTTGTCTTGCTCAGTTGATGTACTACAAATTCCAGGTAAGATAAAAGAGGACCAGGATGAATACTAATTGCATGCAAAGTAAGCTGTGGTATATTTCATCATCAACATTTTAATGGACACGTTCTTTTGAAGTGGTTTATATGACAATAAATGAAATTAGCCAGGGCAATTACAATGTATAGTTGCACAATGCTTCTTCCTATGAAATAAGTGTTAAGTGCTATATAACCAAGTATGATTATCATCATTATTATTAAATATAATATCTGTCCAATCTGCTGATACTCTTGTGGAGTGTGAACCCTTGGCCTTAAAAAGTTTCATAGCTCGGGTACCAATCCAAGTCACCTCTCACGCTAACTCACCTCGCGTTGTTGACAGACGAGACGATCATCGCCATCCAAGTCAGCTTGGACGGACACTTCTTTGCCCTCATACTCAAACACACACTGGTAACCACTGGTCTGGGCTCCCTAATAGACAACAACAAATATATATCAATTGATCGATTGAGTTGCTCACTTGCAAAGAGAAGTCAGAAAGATAATTGAAATAAACAATCTCAAGGAGATATCACAATCATAATTAATTTATCAGCCGTTGGAAGACATTTGTCCATGAATTAAATGGAAGTGGATATTGCCTAACTTTAAGATAATGAAATTAAATTATTTCTGTCTTCGTTGAAACACATTTTTCACGCCTTAAAATTTAAATTGGTTAGAGGGTGGTGTGGTATTTCATAAACTGCAATTTAGTATTCTTTATAGTATTCTTTATAGAGCTAATGGAATCATAAAATAATGATAAGAAACACTTTAAAAAAATCAAAATGGAGTACTTAGAAAAACATTAAATGATTGTCAATGACACATGAACACATAAAAGTGTGACACTGATTACTATGACAAACGGTCTCTAACAAATTTGAGAGATAAACCAGAGAGATAATCATTACAAAAACATATTTTTTGGCAAATGGCTTGAACTACGGAGGGGGCGAATGACATATGCTCTTGCAGCAATATCATAAATGCAACAGCGGATAATTCAAAATATAGCAGGTTTTCAAGGTTCTAACCTTTTCATTTTATTTCCTCACACTAAATGATCTGTGACTTCAGTTTTCAAGACATATTTCATTTTCAGTTTCAGTAACTCGATGTAAACAGATAATTCAACACTAGATACCAAAGTATGAAAGGATATATGCATGTTAACATTTAAAAAATTCTAGGAAGCTTATCATTTTAAATGTCAAAAAAGGTGTAGACATCATTACTATCACTATTATCACAACAAGGAAGAAGTGGACTCCTTTAGTTTCTGAACAACAAGGTTGTGATCCTTAAATGTTCTTACCAGAGGAGTCAACAAATTGGCAACACTGAGCTGGACGTCCTGTTGAATTCCAGCTGGTATCAAGATCTCTGTATCATTTCCAAGATCAACACGGGGGCAGTATTCTTGACCAACCAAGTTATCAGGCGAAGAAGTGGCTGACTGAAAACAGAAAACATTTTTCACAGAAATGGAAACAATCAGTTTTAAAAAGCATAGACGTAGAAACTCACAGACCCTGATAATAATTCAAGCAAAAAAATGCAAAATATCTTATTACTGTTAACATATTAGCAAACGCATTCACAATAAAATATTCATCATGCACATCTAATTTAAGTTCAAATAGGTTAAGCTTTTAATTTCTTCCATTAAAATATTACATGATTATTTACTTTGATCAGAATAGAGTGAAAACATAACAAATCAGAATTACAACAATTCCATACAAGGAAGAACGATAAAAGAATGCATACATCCTCCATTGACATGTCAATGATGAATCATTGTCAGAACAATTATCATTATAATCGAGATATCAGAATAACTAACAATCAATAATTAAAAGTTCATAATTCTCATTGTGCATACATCTTATTAGAAATTCTATTTAATAGAAAATTGATTATTATTACTGATTATATTTTATCATCAAAAGGCCAACTCACCCCTACATCATAGATGATTCCAGCAGGTTCACACTGACCAAGATTGACCGTGCACATGTTCTCATAGCCACACCAATTGCAGCCGAAGTCCTGCGCAACACACTCAGAACATGTAGAAAAGGTACTGCACTTGTAGAAAAAGAAGTCAGTGGAAACAACGTCCACATTTGTCTTGGTGTGCCTCAGCGTGAGCTCCACTTGCGTAAAACCTGTTTGAAAAAAAGGTTTGTATTTTAATCAGACTATAATGATAGACCGGTTCATTTACTAATTGTGGGGTAAAAACTTTATTTCATAAGGAATATATGTGTAGAAAAGACTTCCTCCACCATTTATCAAGAATATATAATTTTTTTAAGAACACTGTTTCAACAAGGCCTGTACAAACAGACCACCAGCCTTTAAGATACCAGTTTTCTTTTCCTTTGAGTGTTCTTTGTATAAAATTTCGAAACTGTATCTGTTTCCCCAACTCATAGAAATCTCCAAAGAGAATTACTACTTAGAAACAACAACAAAAATAAAAACTATACTATGAGTGGCTTTACAAAGCATTTGTTACATCAAAACTTGTTTTGTAATATGATATGATACACAGCAATCTAAATGGAGAAGCAATACCACAGACACTCGAGATTCTTCTTAATTTAATTTCAAGGAGGTGTTTGGGAAGACGTTTTCAGTGGTGAGTATGAAAAAACTAAAACCATCATAGAGCATCTAACAATCTACCTCTTCCATCTATTTCAAAAATAATACCCAGTAAATTAAACAACCGTCACCCTAAAACAAATATGCAGATACTAACTGAACATTCAATTTTAAGACATACATCAACATTTAATTCACACAGTGCTAATTTCATATAAAGTGGCATTCAAGGGATTGCTGTTAATATTGTTCCCATAGAAACCAAAGTCTGCTTTATCCAGAATTCGTGCTCATTTTCATCCTCAGAAGGATTGATATAATGAATAAAGGGAAGTGCTCTTGGCATAATTGCACAAAAATAAGAATCTGCCCTCATCACACCACGGCCTGTGCTAACTAATAAGTCACTATTTCCAATATCAAATGGTGAGTTTGATGGACAAGAATGCTGACAGCAAAATGTATGTTTTACTCATATTACATAGTGCATCACAGGTGCTTTTCTAACTCTTAAAGAATATAAAAAATAAACCCAATCTACACAAGTATGCACGCATTCTTAGAAATCTTCCTTGAAATTTACCAAATAAGAACGTTGAGCAGAATTCCCTTTGTAAATCTATAGTTAACAGGAATACCACTAAGCACATAAATAATGTTTTGTTTAATTCATCGCAAGGAACATTTTCATTTCAAAGAGAAAATGTGTGAAGGACAATACTTTAACAAAACCAAATTGAAAATGTTCAAGTGGTAGAGCAGTGCTAAAAGGGAGGAAGCATTCAATGTTTAAGCCTTTGAATTCTTGTTACGAACTAGTATGCTTTTCACACTACAGAAATTTTCCTTAACCGCGGGAAAAAGGTGGGCTGGGGGGGGGGGGGAGGGGCTTAGCCCCACCAATTTCTTGGGATCAAGCTTAGCCCACTTCATTTCACACAGCGTTTTACCAAAGTGGGCTAGCACAGTTAATAGTACGGTACTATCTGGCCATGTTAAAAAGCAGGGTTAGCCGACTTATTGCGGTGCTAGCACCACAATTGCGGTACAACTGCAGTGTGAAACCAAACCGAGCTAAGGCACAGTGGGGCTAAGCTTTAGCACATCATAGAAGTCGAAATTGCATGTTAATCACGCTCTGTGTGGCAAAATCATCAATATTCATGAGCTGTGCGATAGTCCGGGGTTAAAGCATTAACCCCAGCTAAGCAAATAGTATGAGGTTAAGGATAGTATGGGGTTAAAGAAATGCAGTGTGAAAAGCATATAATAAAATGTCAACTTACCATCCACAGGCTCTGGAATGTTGGGAGGGGTGTAGCAAGTCACCACCGTTCTGCTGGGGATGGTGGTGTTTACCGCAGCGGGCCGGTCTCCGAGTTCACCAAAAATACATTGGTATGCTTCTTGATTGTCGAGGGCAGGGAGGTTTAGGACAGTGATGTGAAGCTGTGAAGACAAATTTTATTAAATGTTAACTTTATGAGTAAAATAAAGAATATAAATAGTAAAAATAGAAATATATAAGCAATGTCCATATATCTTCATGTACAGGTTGATTTATTAAAGTGATGTAACCTAAGGGCAGTGAAAAATATTTTTAAAGATTTATAAAGAAAATTAAAATATTAAGAATAAATGCTACAAAAATTAAGGTAGTGGGTCTTTACATCAAGGTCTAAATATAGGTCAAATTAATTCCCCCTCTCCAAGTGAACAAGTGAAATATAAAAAAAAACTTTTAATGAAAAGTTTAATAATTGAATTAGAAAGATTAATTTTACAATAGCAATAGATTTAAAAAATCCTAACATACCTCTTTTAAATAACAAGTGCTTGTCAAAAATATCAAATAATGTGGTAATTGATCCATAAAGGGAGGCAGTTGAACAAATTAATGAGAAACAACAAAATTTACACTACTAATTGTAGATCAACACTGATTCCACTTTTAAAGGAAATAAATGAAGTACCACTTACCATCATGGTGGTTCCACTGTCAGTGTTTGGAGGGGATATTTTCTCAATTCTTGTATTTTCATCATCCATGGTCAGCCAGCGATGAGGTAGACTTGGGTTTTCCACACCTGGGCATTCAAATTCAACCCCTCTTGTGCACCTGTACAAAATATTTGAAGATTGATTTTAGATTTTCAGTTAGTTTAACCCTAACTCTCCCGGGGTATTTTGATTCTTGTCCTTCACGGGGGGGGGGGGCATTATGGCCCCCCCTTAAGATCTCGGCTGCCGATCGCGCCAGCGACACAAAAATTTGCACGCTGGTAGTGTGCGATGTAGTCTACAAGGCTGTATGGTAAAATTTTCCAAAATAATGAGATTTTATTTTATATGAATTAATTATGCTAATTTATGCATAAATCATACTTTTTGCTCTAATTCACTAAATAAAGCTCCTAGAGTGCTAATTTTTGGTAAAAATATTCTTTGTAGCATTCTTAACAATCGCATAAAAAAACAACTTCAGTTTGGAAATCAAGTTCTTATGTATTTTATTGTTTTATGAATTTCTTATGTATTTCTATGTTTTTTTACTTTTTGTTTTTTATTGTTTTTTCAATGGAAATTGTTCCAGACTTAATTCTGATCATAAACAAGGCAAAATTAATTAAGTTTAATCAGTAAAAGTAGAAATAATGATACATTTATGAATTTTGGCTAAATACACAATTTGCATTGGATTTGTACATGAAATCACGTTTATGAGCAATTTTGGGTCTGACATGCACTTACATAATGTTGTGTAATGTCGTAACCGTGTACCCGGGCGTCACAAATTTGGGCTCAAAATTTGCGCGAGACTTGAAAGTAAAAAGTCAGTGAGCGGCGAGGTCAAAAAATTTTGCGCAGCAGATATATCACGAAAATTGTCGAGGGGGGGCCATAATGGCCCCCCCCCCCCCCGGGAGAATTAGGGTTAATAGACAAATGAATATCAATTTTGAAAGTGGAAAACTTGAAATCAAGAGATTGATAACAGAAATGCTCCCATCATCAAAGTAGCTTCATCTTTAATAAAGTAGGTGTATAGAAAGGAATTAATTTTTTTTTTTAAATAAAACAAAAATAATACATCTGGCAATGGCTGGCAAAATCATAAAAATGGTCTTCCCTACAAAATGTAATTGATACTTTGCGATTGAATTTCTGTGAAATGATAAAAAGTAATAGGAAAATGAAGAAAAATACCATCAAAACCCTGCAAAGAAGATAGCTTAACACATTGATGGTTAAACAAATGAGAGAGAAGTTTTATAGAATATTAGGGGGAAATAAAACTCTTGACAATGACATTGGCAAAGAATGAATCATGCATATGGCAAATGTACAAGTACATGGACACTAACCCTGCGTTCCCATCATCTACAATTCTTATGAAGTATCCATTACATGCACATTATCAAGTTAGAACGCCAAAGGAAAGTACATACAGTACTGCATTGGAGTGACTAGCCTTGGCGGTTCTAGTCATAACAGCACCTGTAGCTATCCAAACACCCACCACTTCTCTATCACATTTCAGACAAAACATTCCATGAACTTGGGACAAGCTCTTGTCAACCACTTCTACTTTTAGACTTGCTTCTCTCTTACAGTACAAGTTTATGCCTAGGATTGACATTGATTCTCTCACTATCTCACCCCCCCCCCCTCGGCTATCATTCCTCCCTCTTCCTATGTATCCTCGGCCCCCACCCATCTATCTCTCTCCCTCTCCCTCGTTCATTCGTGCTCTTTTATATGTTTGGCTCTTATTTCATTTTACTTGTATATGTAGATATACGCATGTATATTTCATGTCTACAGGCCTATAATTATGTTTGAACAGGTATGTATATGATTTTTACCTATATCTTCCTCTCTGGCTTCTTTCTCTTGCTTCTGCCTCATTGTCTTCTACTGTCTTCTACTGTCTCACGCCCCCCCCCCCCCCTTTCCATGTGATTACCTCATTCTCCTCTCTCTCTCTCTCTCCATAGTCTCTTTCTTTTCTCACTCCCACTTGTTCCATAATATCTGTACATACACCCTATTTTCATCTCCCTTCTTTTCTTTCACCACCTTCCTTACTATCTATCTATCTTTTGATCTATCTATCTATCTATCTATCTATCTATCTATCTACATTGTATCTCCTTTTCTATCACATGCACCCTCCATCATCTTCTTTTATCCTTTCTATACTTACATCGAGTATCGTTCTACATATCTCTTAATGCGCAAACATTATCAAATGATCGCCACACAAATTCAATCACCCAGAATAACAGCTCGAACCTATTCCTCCCACAAAATGTTAAAGCAAACACACAACATCCTTGAAAATTCATACATTTATGAATTCACAGATGCATTATTGCTTATGCAAATATAATGTTCAATTACACATCACTTTAGAAGTCAGCCTGCAATAACATTCTTTTGCATAACAAAAAGGAAACTAAATCACGTTTCATGTAAAATACAATGTGACATTCGAGAGTTGCTGCCTTTAAATTGTGTGCTTTCCACACCAGCAGGCTAAATTGAATCAACTTTTGCAGTGCCCTACGGGGATTTCATGAAACCAACACCACATTACATACATTAAGATATCTGGATTCTTATGATGACTATGTACTGAACTTCAAAGCATCCTTTGAATTTGAGGTACAAGCTCGCAAACAGGTACAATTTCTCCTTCCTTTTTTTCCATGAACCTCTCTTGTCCAGATGAGTTACAGTCACTAAAACAGCATCATATTATCAAGAGCAATTCATCTCTGTTTTATTTTTCATCAGTTGATTCAGAATATTTTCCTTGATTTTTTTTAAGCACAATCGTTAAAAAAATGTGGGAAAAGAAACTAGGGAAACAAATGAAGTTTCATTCAACAATTCATTGCATAGATTTACTCATATTAATTTGATTTAATAATATAGTAATTATATTTTTCCCCCCAAAAAAAGATGATCTCTTACTGTGACACTAACTTGAAATCTAGCCCCCTAAAGAGCACCTTTTATCTGTTTATATGTCTGTCACCTTGCTTTGCCCATCAGCACAAGGCTCATATTGCAGATTTGTCAAATCTTCTTCAAGGCAAACAAATGGGATTTTCTTTCACTGGCAACTAAACCAATATTTGACGAATGACAATGAATTCATAAATATCCAAAAGATTCACCGTTTGCAAAGAGTCATCGATTTATCATTTCATGGTTCACTGATAAAAAGATTTTCATGCCTAGTGGTCTTGGTTTAATCACACCATTCATTATCATATACTATGAGACCATAATACCATGAATACCATCCTAATAATACAAATAGCATGAAGAGAATGTGATGTGATTGATCTATTCCATGGTGTTCTGCCAGGCGATAGTTTATTTTATATTTTGGATCAAAAATTTATCCTCCGGTCATTGGCTAAAAGAGCTTCACGTGATTATGTGTATTTTCAACTATTTTGGAATGTTGGCAGCTAGGCATACTATTTTGGAAAATTACGTCATTTTTGTGACGTCATTTCCCCAAATAGTAAAACTATTTGGGGAAATGACGTCACGGCGCCATACGCCTGATGCGCGTGATATCAAAATCACCAACATTCAGCGGGGTATACGAGAGCTCGAGTGCTTACCATGGGCGACTCTCGCGACGTCGCGGCTACGTTTTTCAATGACCGATCACCTGCGATAATCTAGCGCCAGCTTTCGATATAAAGACATTTGTAAACATTCGATCGTCTGCTCGGTACGAAGATGGCGGCCTCCGGTGCTCGGAGATTCGGTCAGTTTACTGACGAAGATTTGGATGATTTCATCACTTCAGTGGACAGTGAAAATACCAAGAAGCAGATCAAGTATGGACTTTCAGTTTTCCGCGAATTTTGTGCGGAAGTGGAAGTGAATTTTGAGGATTTGAGCCTCGAAGCCCTCGATGGAGTCTTGTCCCAGTTCTACGCCGGTGCACGTAACAAGAAGGGAGATCTGTACACGAAGAAGTCCATGCAAGCAATTCGGTTTGCACTTCAACGTCACTTCATGAAAACTAGAGGAGTGGACATTGTAAAGGGTGAGCAGTTTTCGCGTTCTAATAAGACTTTTAAGGCTCTTCTTGTTAAACTGAAAACCAGTGGCAAGGCCAATGTAAAACATTATCCCCCTATCACTAATGATGATATGGCACGTATCCAAGCCAGTCTTGATTTAGGTACAGCTGAAGGTCTGCAAAGAAAGGTGTATTTAGACACAATGATATACTTTGCAAACCGTGGTATGGAGAATGTAAGAGAGATGGAAGTAGATGATTTTGTTCTTCATGTGGATGGTGACACTGAATACTATACGCTTCGAGACATGCACACTAAAAACCATCAAAATGATGAACAGGAAAGTCAAGGGGGACAAATGTATGCTCTCAAGGGAAACCCTAGGTGCCCAGTTATGAACATGAAAAATTACTTATCCAAACTAAATCCTGTATATGCAAATGGATGTGGCAGAGGCCAAAGCAGAGGGTTACTGAGGAAGATGAAGTATGGTATGTCAATTCACCTTTGGGGAAATGGACTCTCTCTAAGATGACTAGTGTCATCTGTGAAGCTGCTGGTTGTTCAAAGCATTACACTAATCATTCGTTGCGAGCAACAAGCATTACTTTGCTAGACCATGCAGGATATGCATCGAGAGATATCATGGCTGTGTCAGGCCACCGCTCCGAGACATCGATAAAGAACTATGCACGTACTAGTGAGCATACCAAGCATCAGATGTCTGATACTCTATCCGCCATTTATCCTGATAAACCATCAACATCTGCAACATCAGATCAGACAGATGACAAAGAAAATGATGATGTTGATGGGGATGATGCAGATCTTGTACTTGATCTAACTGACAGTCAGTTGCAGCGAATTCTGAATTACGAAGAGATTCATGATCAACAACACGTACATGTACCACCACAACCAGAACAAAAACCAGACCGGATTTTCAGAACAATGAACATGAGCCAGCAAAATCTTCAGCCCCAGCAGTACCATTTCCATGGCTGTGTTGTAAATTTTTACAACAATTAGCCAAAACACTCACAGAAAAGGATGTAAATAGTGTAAAAATGTTTAGACTACAGTTTATGCTTTGAATTTTTCAGACATTTTCATTGACTATTAAAACTTGGATTTCATTAAAATTGGATATTATTTAAGAAAAGAGCACAAGACCATCAGAGTGACAAGAGAGAATAAAAGGTAAGCCATTATTCTGTTTTTTCCTTTTGTTTAAAATTTTTGATCAAAAATATAAAACAAATATACTCTGCCATAATTTCGAGTTTCTGGTTAAAACTATGGGCCTCGGTGCCTCCAATAGTACCATTCACTTCGGGGCTGCACCCCTCAGTGAATAGTACTATTCTGGAGTCACCTCTTGCCCATAGTTTTAACCAGAAACTCTCAAGGCAAAGTATATTTGTATAATATTGAATCTTTTTGTGATATGAAAAGGTAATTCAGGCATGATTAGTCCTGATTCAACCACCTGGGGAGTGTTTCATCAACATTTTCATCCGACAAGTTGTCAGATCTGACATCTTTCTCTGATGTTGATTGGCTGAGAGGTATTGTTACTATGGTAACTGTCGGATAAAATGGGACTTGTCGGATAAAACGTCCGACAAGTCCTTTCATGAAACGCCCCCCAGATGAACCAGAGCTTCGACAAACACCTTGGCCCATATTCTGAAGTCGGGTTTAACTTAATAAACTCAGGTTTAAAGTTGTGGTTTAAGTATGGAAAGCCAATTGTTACATAAATCAACAGTAGAGATATCATATTTCAGCTCATTTGGCTCTCAAATCATTCATAATTGTCCAGGAAGTATAAATAGATGATCGTCTTCACCATCGATGAATCAGGAAAAAGCACAGTAAATATAAGAAACATACAACTTAATACAAAATGTTGACACTTTTGGCTTCCCATAATTCTAGCACAGAGTTAGACCATGGTCTAAGTTAAACCTGACTTCAGAATATGGGCCTATGTGATAACAGGAGTCAAGTCAAAATTCCTCTACAATGGAAATAAAAAGGAGTTTGTATTAAATTTTATTCCATGCCAAGTTTGTATGATATTGTAAGGTCATTAACCTGGCAGAAGTGAAAGTTATTCAGAGGATCCATTCAAGCAGTGTTCACATTAGAGTTTATGTCAAGTTAATCTATTTTGGTTGATATTCTGACATCCTTTAAAGGACTTTATTTTTAAATCTACATGTTTAACAAAGAATGGAATATAAAAAATGATGATTATATAGAAACAATAACACAAGTAATATATTTGTTTGGTTGTTTGTTAAGGTAAAATCCTATTGATCTGCATTTTTCTCAAAGTTTTGATGACCCCCCTGTAGGGAATTGTTTGTGGTTCAACTTCCAAGTCATGTAAGTCACAATTCTTGGATATATCGGACTAAGGAGATACTCGGAATGTATTAAGGTTCTGGGCCCCCCCCCCCGACCCTCTTCCTCCCCCGACATGGCCTCACCTCTGGTAGAGAGTACACCATCCACAGTAGGGGTCTCCGACGACATCCTGCCCTCTCGATCCTCCTCCTACGCAATCCTCAAAAGTGGTATACAGTTCGCACTCCTCCACCGGGACCTTGGTAACCTGCAACCAAGAAAAATGAAACAAAAACATGAAAATCAAAAAGAGGAAAATATCTTTCATGCGTGCAGCGAGAGCGAGGGAAATTGAGACATTCTGCGCAGACACTGGACACTCCGGTGGGGAGTTATGTGCCTCCGTTTAAGATGCCAATTAAGATTTTGGTTCTCGATGTTAACATGCTTGATGGGGGCGTCTGGGGATCGGTATGGGGGAGATGTGAATTAAGAAGATGCCTGGGGATCGAGGGGATGGGGAAAAATGTATTCTGAAGACTTGAAGCAGATTGCGATCTGGTCTTGCTGAAATAAAAAGGAAAATATCAATCTTGTTTTTTTCGCATAAATGATGTATGGCAGTTTGTGGATGGATATGTCTGACTAAGTAAGTTATCATCGGTTGATCGAAGGAATAAGGTTTCTTGCCAAATATTTCCCTGAGGATGAGATTGAAATTCCAAAGGAAACCTCCTAACAGCTTTTCACTATCGAATCAATCGAGCACACATCTTAAAAGGCTGGGGTTTCTCTAGGGGGGTTGCAACATGCCATGTATAGTACACTGATAATTTATCATTTTCCAAGAAATTTTGTATAACATGGCTGCTTATTCAAATCGTGTTCTTATTTGATTTCTTGTTTATCGGAAGGGAGGGATGGGATCAACACTTGTTGCATGGACTTCTGTTGTTGTAGGACATATAGATGTCAACATTCATTGGGAAAAACAAAATGAAGGGAGAGGATTTCAGAAGATGTGAGAGGCTAAACTTTTTAAAGTTCTTTAAAGCTCTTATCGTTCAACAATGGGACTCTACTTCCTGGTGATATTAATAAGCCTCTCTCATCCTTTTCCTCTTCCTTCAAAAAGAGATGAAACATTTGTGCGTCGAGCTTTCCGAGGCATTACCGTCAAACACTATTCCCAGTCTGGATATCTGTCACGCTATTGACAGATATTCAATGTTGGATTTCTATCGAATCAATCGAGCACACATCTTAAAGGCTGGGGTTTCTCTAGGGGGGTTGCAACATGCCAGGTATAGTAGTAGTACCCTGATAATTTATCATTTTCCAAGAAATTTTGTATAACATGGCTGCTTATTCAAATCGTGTTTTCATTTTATTTCTTGTTTATCGGAAGGGAGGGATGGGATCAACAGTTGTTGCATGGACTTCTGTTGTCGTGTGACATATATAGATGCCAACATTCACAGGGAAAAACAAATAGAGGGAGAGGATATCAGAAGATGTGAGAGGCTAAACTTTTTAAAGTTCTTTAAAGCTCTTATCGTTCAACAATGGGACTCTACTTCCTGGTGATATTAATAAGCCTCTCTCATCCTTTTCCTCTTCCTTTAAAAAGAGATGAAACAGTTGTGCGTCAGCTTTCCGAGGTATTACCGTCGAACACTATTCCTAGTCTGGATATCTGTCACGCTATTGACAGATATTCAATGTTGGATTTCTCGCCAAAGTGCAGCTATGCAAAGCTCATCCCTCGAGGATTTCATTTTTGCGATATCCGACAAACTTTTCATGCAACATACGCAACATTCCTTTCACCCAGAGATCTTCTATAAGAAGCCTTTGGAAGTACATGTGAATCTCTCATAGAATTTAGCTGAGGATAAAAACGTCCTCTTTACCAATGGATAGTCTTCTGTAGCACTTGTAGGCCCAACATGATCCTGTAATCACTGTAGTCTTTACAAATGTTCTATATTAAGTGTTTGGGGGAATGAAACAAGCGAAGGATTGGAAGAAAGAAGGTGGTTCTGCAATTATTGGTAAATCCTAAATATTTGTACAAATATCATCTGATTGGAAAGTATTAAAAAACCTTCTACTACTATACACAACAAGGACGCAACTTGTATCATGGCCCACTTGGGACCGTTTAGAGACCCAGCTCCTTTGATCTGACCATTTTTTCCTACCTCCATGATCTAACCAGTGAAAATATATAATCCTCATACGCAGTGCACGTATTTGTTATGTTCTCTTGGATGGGGAAGGAAGGTTAAAGATAAATGCTTGAAGGAATTATCAATATTCATGAAACTGAGTTCTTTGAAACCTGAGATATCAAAGATTATTTTAAAAGCAATTTTGATAGAAATATCTTTAAAAAAAATTACAACAGGGACACAAATTGTATCATGGCCCACCTGGGACCATTTAGAGACCCTCCTTTGATCTGACCATTTTTTCCTACCTCCATGATCTAACCAGTGAAAATATAAAATCCTCATATGCAGTGCACGTATTTGTTATGTTTTCTTGGATGGGAAAGGAAGGTTAAAGATAAATGCTTGAAGGTTTTGGTACTACCATGCAATAATGTCATATTTGGGTTGATTCATGGTCACACTACTATTACTGATTTGAAAATGAAAGAGACTGTTTGAAAAAGAATACTTTTGTTGGAATGTGTAAGGACGTCTGAGGCAGAGCGTTTTTCCCTTTCAGTAACTCACTGTAGGAAACCGTACAGAGATGATTCCCAGGTTTTAATATTTTAATTTAACAGGGTGCGTTGCTAAGTGCTTCAAGTTACACATAAACAAACCATCACTACAATTGACAAAAACTATGATGATACCAAAGCTGTTAAAAGTACAGAAGAAAGCTAGAAACAGAGGAAAGATAACTCTGTTTGATCTTACATCAACATGGGAAACGAAAATGTAGCTTTGTTAACCAGTGTGAAAATCATCAAGTTTCAATTTCATCATAGAGCAGCACAGGATTTCTTATGGAAAGAATAATGACAATCCTAATGATGTACAGTTACATGGTAAGAACAAGTGACAAGTGAGATTAAAATGATAAGATGTGGTCTTTAAAAGTTTTGTGGTCTTTAGTATCAATACTCTTCAACAAACAATTTTTTTTCTTCAACTTCTTCTGTGGGAGACCCTACCTCCCTCGCCGCTCCCTAACTGATAAACCATCATGCCTTTTCATCGAACCGGTCAGTTACAGGGGAATATATGGGATCTTAAACAAGTTTAGGGACAACACCAAAACAAGTTCATAAGCTGGGTAGTGATAGACATGCATGGGAAAATAACATGGGTACAGCTGCTTCCAGACAGCTGAGCTACAACCCCTCATATCAGATTCAACAATCATCAATCAATCCCCCAAGATTCTCTCAAGATTCTTTCAAGATTCAAGATCAAGATGTGTTCACACTTTTCAGGATTCAAGTCTTAGAGAATGTTTTTGTAGCTTTGCTTGAAACATGTTGCAAGATTCCACAACTACACATGTTCACACCAAGAAATTTGGAGTCTGTAGGTGGTTTCAGACCGGCTCGAAGTTCGTCAGTTCCAGGTATTCTCTGATCGGGAAAGTTACCCCGATCAGAAAATACCAGGTATTTTGGTAATGTGAAAGCAAACTACGCGTAATTTCCCCGAAAGAAAATACCCGCTAAATAGTAGGTACTTGGCGAAATTACGAGAACTTTCGCGGGTATTTTTCCAAGGTCGCTGGTATTTTGGCAATGTGAAAGCAATTTACGGGAACTTTTAGCCCAGCGTGTCATTGGGCGTGGGCGCCGTGGGTGGCTGCTGGGCTAGTGGTTTTGAATCTCGCGCCTTGCCTGCTTATTAGACCATACGGCGCATGCTCCTAACTTCAGGAATTTATCCCGAAGGGTATGTTTCGGGGCGGTGTGAATGCAGGAATAATTAATGGTATTTTTTAGCCTAAAAATGTTCTCGTAATTTAACGGGGATTCTTGTGATCGAGGCGGTTTGAAACCGCCTTGTGAAATATTTCCTACTTCCTACCATTTTATGAAGATAAATTTGTCTTATATTTTCATACCAACTGCTGCAAGTGTCGGGGAGACTTCAGTCCAGTATCATAACAAAAGTCAGTTGTTTCATGTTTCAAAAATTCTTTTAAAAACTTCAAAATACTATTCCAAATTTCATATTGGTTTCAATAAGGACCTTATTTTAGGAGATATATTTCAGTCCAACATACATGTATATATGCTCCTCGTGATAAGACCTAACATGTGAAGCAATCATAGAAACAACAAACAGGTATAAATCTTGAGCCTTGTCAAAACATGTCATCAAAAACTGAAAAACATATATCAAAGGCATGGAAAACAATTTTTAAAGGTAAATTTTCTTGCTGCTAGAGGAATCACATAGATCCTCTGTGCCATAAAATGAATGAGTGAGCAAGATGTTATATTGTCTCTATGACTGTCCAAAGACATGTCAAGTTCAAAGGACATAGGTAGGGGAAGGCGGGGTAAGTTGTGACACTTTTTGCATTTTGCATGTTAGAATTGATATGACTAGTAATATTGTAGAAATAAGTACCTTGCCTTTCAATTTGATTCTTGGGAAATATTTTTCACCTATATATATCTTTCTACCCCCACACTGAAAATCATTGTGACCTTTGAAAAAACTGATGTCAAATGGCTCAACTTGCCTCATCTGTGGGGTAAGTTGTGCCACCGTCTGGGGTAAGTTGAGCCACAAAAACTATGTACAAAATGTAAGCGGGAGAACCAGGATGTCAATTGTTCATTTAAAGTCTTTTCACTTGCTAATTCTCTATAAATACCAACATCTTCTAACAGTAAAAGAACTGTCATGTGAATTTGCTTCTTTCTGTCTGCATATCAATGGCTTTTTATGTTTTTTAATTTTTTTATTATATATTACCATAAGAGTTACCATGGCTCAACTTGCCCCATGTTGGTTGGCTTAAATTAGCCCCGTCCGAACTTTTTGCGATATTTTCACATCCATACATTTCTTATGCATCCATGTAAAAGACTATGACAAGAGTGAGAATCCATACCTGGACTAACAATATTGTTCTTATTTCTATAATATATTTAAAGACGTGTGTGGGTAAAAAGCACTTATCTATTTCAAACCCTTTTTTACTTTTTTGGCTGAAATTTGTATTTTTCCCTCTAAAAAAGTACTTTTTGTTTCAAAGTTGAAAACAATGTGGTGGGGTTGAGGGTTATGCAATGGGTCATCAATACATGACACCACCACAATGTCTGACTCATTCATTATCAGCCTGGGTGTGGTGGCTCAACTTGCCCCTATGCTCAACTTACCCCGCCTTCCCCTATACTTTCTTCCCGGCCACTAAAGCTTATAAGCCTACTGAGGTGATAGGGGATACAGACAGCATCGTTATGAAGGAGGGCGTGAATCGGGAAATTAGTATGTTAGAGGGCAAGTGTATGTTATAGGGCAAGTTATCTTCATAACTGTCCAAACGTCCTTCAAGTGGAAAGGCCATAGGTATACTTTCTTCCTGGCCACTAAAGCAATAGGCCTATACTGAGGTGACTGGGGATACAGACAGCATCATCATGAAGGAGGGCGTGAATCAGGAAATTAATAATGGTGTGGTGTCAGGAAATAATGATTGCTTTACCATAGGTGGACGGACCAGAATGAGATGAACTTGAAAGAGTGTTGGTGTTTATTAAGATCTCAGCACGTATATAAAACCAGAGAGAAGCTCCATATGATGTTTACAGAGCGTGGTCAGTGTACTTGCTGCTGCTACTACTAGGCGCTATTTTAAAGCTACAGTTCGGTTTCGGTATAAGACCAGCAATATCAATTAAATTTGACTCTCATACATTTTTTCGAGCAGGTAGCGATTGTAACACTTTTCAATCGAATGAATCTTTGGGAAAATGTGAGTTTTATCAAGATAGCAGAATCTTCTTTCTGTCTCAGCAATGTTATCAAGCTTTTTTTTTTATTAACTATCAGTGGTGCTACAAGTTAGTGAACCCCACCAGAAAATGAACATATTTAAAGTATTCAAGTTCTATCATGTTTTAGATTGTGAATTAAGTTGATAAAATATTACATTCAATAACGTTGGATTCTCTGGTGTTGTTGTCTACATTCAACACTCAGCATTGAGGAGTGTATTATGTGGTGGGTTTCACTAGCTTTTGAGCACAACTGTACATGTATATACACAAAGGTTGTATCCTGATTTTTTTTCTTTGAATAAAGAGAACAAATTTTGAAAATATGCAAACCAATTTGAAGAATATTTTCAATTTTCTTCTCATTGATTTTACCCAAGACCATTCATCCAGATAGCTATGCATATCAACTGGCAAACACGTCCAGTGAGTGATAACTTCATTTTACATCCACCGTCAAGGAAAACAATTTTTGTTTTGATAACAAAATGATGAATCAGGTGATTTCATCGAATTGAGTCTTTCAACAAGAAGAGGAAACCAAAATTGATCGGCACAAACAAGGAAACAAGAACTCGCCAAAAAAATATTGCAATGTTCCAACAGATGGACAAAATAATGGGTGAAATTGACGCTGAAATGCGAGGAAGTGTTTTCACTTTGTCTCACATGAATGCGGTTTATTAACAATGATGTCACCATATAGGAAGAACACTTCAGTCATAACATCCTGACACCTATTTGGCCAAATTATGACTTATCATTATTTTTCCACTTCGCGTACTAAATAATTGGAAGAAATGGATGACACAAACCTTTGGCACAAACAATACTAGTGTATAAAACTGTAAGCGAGCATGCACTGATATTTTTCAGTTTTGATGCTCTTCCTGTGGGGGAAGGTACAGTTTGATGTGGCTTTTTTGCTTCAAACGATGAATTCTAATTAAATCAGCCTACCGTTTGTTCTTTTTGATGAAAACTTGCATCTCATCCTGATTTTTGTCAAGGTTTTGAGTAGAATAATATATATTTTAATAAGATGCTTTGACACCAATATTTCATTATCATGGTTTGTACAATAACAGTTATTGCAGGTCATCCACATTAGTTCCTAATCCCCTTTAAACATGTATGAACTTAATTTCTATTTCTTGAGATTGGTTTAATTTGAACATCTTCATTTCAAACTGAGTGCAACCATCATAAGACTTCCTTGAAGAGTCTGAGAACCGGTATTCTCAGGGGTCTGCTATTTTCATAAACTTGTTTTCTTCACAGCAACATAATGCATTAACCACTGACAAAATGGTTTATTACATGCACAAGTCTAAACAAAATTCTCACGAGTCAGAAGAAATATTGGCTGTCAAGAAAATCTATATAAATAGATTTTTAATATTGCTTTGCCTGGGTCATTATGCCATTTTGTTAGATGCTTAAGCATATGGAGAGTTAATAAAAGTATCTTGAAAACATGCAAACAATTGTTATTCTTTAGGGAGACAACTGTACTTTCTTGAAATTTACTCACCCCTGGTACTAGTATAATTTACACATATACATTTTTAAGTACAGCTTCTTTCCAGTAGTGGGACATGGTACAAACAATCTAAGGAATTTTAATCTAAAATTTTCAAAACTGGTGAAAAATATTGATCAGAAATCATTTCCTTGAAATATAATTGGTCATCAGAATAAAGCAATGAAAATCTAATATCACTTGAAAAAAAAAGGTTTTGAGGTAAACCCCTAATCCAAAATGAGTTACTGATATTGATACTGGTATCACAATATTGAGAAGAGAATTAATCTCAAGCTTCAAGATGGATGATGCTTTCAACAGCAGGGAATAACTTAATGATACAAGATTCACCAACTAATTTGTCATATCCGCCAATTTCTAGAGCTATACCAAATTTTCTCCCAGGAGCGGAATGATTAAAAGTCGCAAGAAGATGAGCTCGTATGTCAACAGTGATGAGTTTACAAGGTGATGTAATATTACTTGGTACTGTCTGGTCCAATACTTGGTTTCAGATGAGTGAATAGGTTAGCTTGCTTGTAAGAAAGAGAGAGAGAGGGGGGGGGGGGCAAGAAAGACAGTGAGATGAAAATGAAGAGGTCAGCTTGAAATGAGGTTTAAGGAGAAAAAGTGTGATAAAGAAAGGAATTTGAAGAAATTAAATGAGAACAGAAGAAGAAACATGTAGGTGAGGAGGAAAAAGAAGAAAGCACAAGAGGAAAGAAGAGGAGGAGGAGAAAGAGAAAGAGGATGAGGAGGAGAAGGAAGGAGAAGATGGAGAGAAGGTGGATGAAGAGGAAGAGTACTAGAAGGAGCAGTAGTAAATAAATGTGAAAAGGTCAGAGAGAATGTACGCTATGCAAATAATGAATTCTTCAGTATTTAGTTATCAAATTGTTTGCATAGAACTCAATAGCTCCCTAATAATTAATAAATGTGTTACCTTCTTTCACAATATTGCATTGTATAGGCTGGAGGATAAAACATCTCCCGAGATGAGATGCCCGGAATCCCCTAATCTCTAATTTTGACTTTTTCTGTCTGTGGATAATTCAAGAAGCCCAAACCAGAGACACATGTTGACATCAATTCGATCATCTCACTGCTTTGGGTCTGAACATGGAATAAGCATATTTTTCTTGGGTTCTGCTTGACATGACAAGTGATAAATCATCGCCACCCTAAGAAAAACTGAAAACGTGACATTCCTATGCATTATGTATGTGACATTGCCATGGCAACATACAATTTTCAACACCATGCTTGCCCACCTGTATACAGCTGGAGGGTTTTTTTTATAACACTAGCCCTCCCCATGTATGTATGAAGAATGTCAACAGGTGTATTGGGATTGGCTTTTCTGGATGAACTTGAGAAGGATGTTCTCAGAATAGAATCTCCAGGGGATCACGCACCGGTACGCCCCCCTTGTCATGACTTTGTCAAAATTTCTTCACCTTTGAAAAAAATATTCTTTCAAATTTTTGGTAAACATGTTGATTTCTTAATTCTGGTGTTTTACTATCTACTTACATCTAAGATGTTTTTTTGATCCCTTACAAGAGATTTTCTTATTCCCATTCAAAATAATGTCAGAAATACTAGCATTCAATTACATCCATGTATAATCAGTAGATTTAAAGACTGCAAACCATTAACATGACTTTCCTTTGATTTATTTTGTATTAGCAAATTTGGAGAGAAAAAAAGGATTTCTGAGGCCAGACTTCTTACATCAAAATTATTGTTTAAGATAATCATCATATTGCACAAGCATGTTATTGCCTAAAAGTCCATACATTGAATGATTTTTGCTCCTTCTTTCAAGTATTGACAGTATGATATCTGCACCAATTAAAGTAATATACACACAAGATTTGAAGTAACCAAACTTTGATCTTGCATAACAAGAACTGTAATTTAACATCATAGGAATGTGAAGAAGCCATCAGATAGGTGCTTCCTCTTTAACAAATAAAACTTTATAGCACCTTAAACACTGAAGGTTAGAGACGGCAAACAAGGCTTGGAGATCTCTTTTTGAGATCTAATCCACCACTCCAATTAATTACTTTACATTGGTAGGATAACTTAACTGAGGACTAGGCCTACTTTCTCAGGATTGAACCGATTACAAAAAATAGGCTAGCCCAGTAACTTCTAAAGATGAACCCAGATTAAAACTGCTGCAATGACAAAATGAAGTCTAGAGATTGCGACACAATCCCAACTTCCCAAGTATGACCCCTATAAAAAGTAAAGTAACAAGTGATTTTGTTTACCCTCTTAATCAGCACGCCTCCTCTTTGAACGGAAGTTGGGTACAGAGGCCAGCCATTTTGAAGTTTGCATGGCCTCAAAACCAAACTCTTTATTTGCTGTCTACAATCTGATGTTTTATCATAAACCAACTACACCCTTTGCTTGCGCTTGATAACGGCTGAGAGGCTGATCAATAAATCGTCTCTTCTTAAATGATGGTTGGATTGGTTAATGGCAGTATCCAATGCAAATATTGACAATGGGTTCTGAGGTATGAGGTGGGCAAGTAAGAGCATGTTACTGATGTTACAAAGATTTGGATAGAAGTTGAAACATTTAGGTTAAAAGGAGGAAAGGAAGAGGTTCAAGCCTTCAAGGTGAGAGTGACACTGGAGATGAAAGATGCGGCAAAGAGGGGAAGAGTTAGGTAAGATGTTGGAGGTGGACAATGAATATGCAACAACAAAAAGAGGGGATGAGGACACAAGATACTAATATATGTAAAATTCAAACTTTTGGAGTCAGTAAAGACGATGGTCCTTTTCATTGACAGGTCATTTTCTTAAATTTTGTTGTATATAGAGATGCTAAAAAGCAGAAGTCTCCAACATCAATCTATGAACAGCAACACTAATAAAATAAAAGCTGAGAATAACGTCTCTAAAAATCAGAAGCAAAATTATACTGAAAACCTCCATACACCAGAACCAGAATATACGTTAAAACCTCAGTTCCAATCTTCTCAGAGTTTAATATGGTCATGTCACTGTGAATAGATTAAACTGATATTTATCTACTCCAAAATAATTAGAGCTTGGTTGTTTTAACGAATTGCTAAGTATATGTTTATCAGGGATTAACTACTGAAGAACAACATACGTGAATTCTATCAGATCCTGATATGGATATAACTCTTTATCTCAGGTATTATCTGGTGATGATTCATCCACACTTTATTTTCATAAAGCTGAAATATACTTTAAATGCCATGATTATTTTATCCCTTCTGATTTCATCTCTATTACAGATAATCTTGAGATTGTTTTCCGATCTGGATAATTTGCCTGTTCAGAAAAACTTGGGTTGGTGTGGATGGGTCTTGTATGTATGTTCAATGCCTTTAGAGAATTCTTCCTATTTGTTTCCTCTCGCATCCAAACCAGCCGCACTCATCATCATCAGTACTCCCAGGAGAAGTCTTGAGGAAAAGAGCCTTTATTGATCTCTTCCTTCCTACATTCTTGTCCATGTTCTCCTTCTTATCAAGGTCATGTTCTCCAACTTGTTGAAATTGAACTTTTTTTGGTCATGTATCAAGCAGACTTCCCAGGGTACTGGGAGATAATCTTATTCTGAGGGAAACACATGTTTTATTACATCTTTTAATTGACTCATGTCTGTTTTTGTTGTCAAGTTCTTGGACTATTATGTCTGCAAAATCCTTCCTTTGCGAATTTATGAGGAAGTACCTTCAAAGAAATAATTCCTCCATATCACGCATGAAAGTATCAATTTTCATTCATATTTCAACCATCGAGGCATGATGCCTATTTCATTGATTCATTGTTTCATCAACATGATAAAGTGAACCTAAGGGTGACTTTAACTAATTTCATGTTAAATTTTAACATTCTAAACTTATTTGAACTGCATTTTTAAAATCTGTTGTCAATCATTTTGCATTTACACGTTCCTATTGAAATTACAGCAGAGCTAGAATATCAATTTTGTTCAGCAAATTTTGTTTCAATTTTTGCAATTAATATGCTTACTCATCTTCATCTAGTTGTGCTTGTGTGTTCCAATTGAGTAAAAAATAAATTGACTATTGGCATTACTTTGAGACTGACCTGAATTTATATAAACCTATGCACACAATTAGGATCTATCTTTAAGTTGAAGTGAATAAATCTGTACAACAAAACGAGGACTAGGATATTAAACATTACTTGTAAAAATTATAATTACAAATAACATTTAAAATTTGAATTTCTTCATCAATGACATAGGTGATCTAAATACAAAAGATCACACCTTTTTCTCAATTTATTAGTTTAAAGATAAATACCAGTTGTGGTAACAATCTCAAAATGAGTTCGAACAGAATCCAATGAAATTACCACCAAAGTATTTGTATGTAAAAAATATGTGCCAAATACCCCTGGAAAAAAAGGTGTAATTGCTGAGAAATGAGCAAAATAGGCACGGAATTCCATAAATGTCAGGTATTTTTCCAAATAAAATCAATACACTGTCCCACATAGGCCTTTTTGTGTTTAATAGTGATCATCAGAATTATCAGTTTTCATCTAAGATTTCATGATTTCACAAAGATAAGTTTATTTCAACATGACCAGATCTAGGTGTCATTATGTGGTGGCAATTTACCTTAATTTAAAGACTTTCTCATGAAATAATTGTTTGCTGCAATTCCTTTTTTTTTTACCTTTAAGAGTATCCACCTGTTCTACACCATGGTAGAATTCACTTTACTTGCAAATGTGTCATCTGTAGCCGGCCATCCCTGTAATGTCTACGAGTGAACCCTAAAGCGTCATGGAATGATCGCATCAGTCAACGTCCCTCATCACCATCGCCGACTGTGACTCCTCCTCCTCCTCCTTTTCATTGCGACATCAAGATGCAAGATCCAAAATGAATTCATATATCTACAAGTGCCAAGGCAGACACGACTGCCATCGAAATTCATCTTCTTTCATTCCATTCAGAATTATCTCAAATATTTCGCGTAATAAGTCTCGGCTGAAGTTACGGGATCTCAGCATCTATTGTTACAACTTGCAAGACAAAATTACAATACTTGATTGAATTCTTGTGTCAATTAATAGATTGTTCAAACTATCCATGTTTAGAAGTGTACAATGCATCAGCACAATAACTTGCCATGTTGCATAGTCCTCATCCATTTATTTTTTTTTATAATCGACAGCTTTTATACATCACATTTCTTTAAATTCTGTACAAAGACAGTCCTTGAATTTGAACCACTATTGAGTGTAAATATTTATGGCAAAATGAGAATTAGCATGTTTTCATGACCACAGGCACAATGTTTTAGAAATTGTCATTCACGATTTGACCTAACTTAGAGGGGGTCTGGAACGAGACAAGCTGTTGATAGGTAAGGCATTTCCATCGGAGGTATGATCTGACCGGAGTCATCGGACCATGAACACTATCAGACAGTAGTTCCTATTGAAGACAGAGCATGTTATTCTGAGCGGGAAAACATTATCACAGGAAATTTTAGAGTTAACAGAGAAAATCTTGAAAAATGCTATGGATATCACGTACATGTAAGAGGAAGATCCTATGCTTTTCATTATATTTCCTTAAATTTCTCTTTGCCTAATTTAATTGTTTTATGACTTCACTATTACATATTTAGCTTTATTTATTTTAACCCAAGTCTTACCATTGTATAGAACCGTTTTGATAAATCCATGTGGAATATGAAATGTAACTTTAACAAAAATAAACATGTATGAAAAAATTGAATCTATTTAGACATGAATGAATAATGATCCTACAAAGTGCAATGGACTCTGTATCATCTTGTAATATCCCTTGTCTTTAAGACAGAGGGTAGACCAAGGAGTGTTATCAATCAGACGAGGGCTGTTTAATCTCAAGGAAGAAGCAGTGATTACCGGTTTCCTGTGAATTATAATTATTAATTAAGGAACGAGGTAGGCTTACACACAAAGTAGAAGGGTAAATAACTCCACAGAGAGTCCCTTATGTGACAGAGTGCTATTATGTTTATCATTTTGAAATACGACAAGACTATAGCATTCCTTCTTCATTGCAGTTCCAAGGAATTTGCAATATAAAAACCTATGTGAATTGTATTCACAATCTCTATGAAATGCTGTGCTTATGATATAAAAAACAAAGAGATTATAGTTTGCAAGATTACAAATACAACGCAACAGTAAACAGAGGTATAAAAGAACAGTTCAGTTTCAACTTCAGTTTTCATTCTTCGTAGAGTACAGTTTAATTCATTTCATGCAGTATGCCTTGGCCACTCAATTCTACAAATGTTTTAGAATAGGCCTATCTAATTTGACTAAAATACCCATAATGAATAAACAATATCCATGCTGTGCGGACTGCTTGATATTTTGTAGACACTAATCAACCCAAGAATTTTTGCACTGCAAAAATACCTAAGTGATCAAATTCAATCAAAATTACTTCATGAAAAATATTGCATATAGAAGCATGCAGGGACTCTCTGTCGAAAAATATGGCAAAAATGAAGGCGACTGACGCAAAAGTTGAGGTCAAGGTGCACAAAATGATCATGCAAATCTTGAGAAATTCATCTTGATTATGACTCATATTAATCCCACATAATGTCATATAAGGTTAGGCTAATGTTCAGGAACAGACGGTCTGAGACAAGAACTGGTGGTGGTTGTATCAACCATTTAAGCAAAAGTTGTAACTTTTAATTTGTCTGTTTTGTAATTGCTATTTTTCATTAAAATGTTTATTAATTGTGATTGTGAATATGGGAATGTTAGAAAATGCAGGATTTAAGGTACAAATTCTAAATAATGCTTGTATACATGTAGGCTTTCTCACTCAAACTAAAATGATCTTTTGATGCTCTTTTCTAATTTATCTGATTTTACTTATAAAAATTATTATTCAGTAAAATTATTTCATTTTTATTTTAATGACTTTAAAATATAAAAGAAGCTGAATTTCATTGAAATGAATAATAATCAACATATGTAATGCAAGCAGACTCAAAGTTCTTTGATCTTTATCGAAGAAAACTTAGATAAGTCAGATCTCCATGCTTTCAGATAAAAAGGGAGTGCTCTGGATTTGGATACGAACACAAGATCAAATCAATACTCCGTATAGTCTTGAATACAATCAAGATATTAATTAATGTAGAGTGCAATGGAGTATCAAGAAGACCGTCATTGAGTTGGGAGACTGGAAGGCGAGACTAGTCAAAACGTCTCCCTGATAAACGACTGGGATATGTCATGGCGAGCCAAAAGTTGTTCTTGATCTCAAATTAATCTCCTAACTAATCTGGATGAATGGATGGGAAATCCAACAAGATCGAACAAGTTATTATTTTGTGATCAAATGTACATCATGCACGGGGCTGATTGATTGCCTAATAATACAAGACAGATCGCTGTTTGCCATCAGTATCATTTCAAAACCAAGGACTCGTCTAAATCCCCTTGTAAAAAAAAAAAAAAACCTGGGATCGAGCCACAGCATCCTTCTACTTCTGAACTAAATCTTCATGAAAATGAAAAAAGCAGATCGACAGCATCCTCCAGAGTGTGTAAAGCAAATCGTTGACTGACTGACTGAACTGTATCTGATAATGGCTGACAGCAACATCAACTTTCATGATCCCTATCTGATTTTTATCATTATTACCACGCACAACGATTAGTTACACACGATTCAAAATGCAGATCTATTTCCCAATTCTGAAGGAGATCATTTACAAGGTCATAACCTCAATTTTGGAGATAATCACCATTTTCAAAGGAATCTTTAGGCCTTTCCTGGAAATTCAATGTTTTTTCTGAAAATAAATCAAACATTTAAAATTGGCAAATAAAATCAATAAAGTTCAATACATAACAACATGAAACATAACACTATTCAACTAAAAATTCAGAGTTCAACTAACATTTTTTAATATGTAGAGGGTTCAAGTGCTCTCACAGAGTGAATGACTTCTGTCAAGAAGTTTTCATTTACTTCTATCAGCAGGGCAGAGCAGAGCTAGCATTTACCTCCACTAAATTGAATCTCAAATTTCTGTTAAGCAATCCCGCTTATCCAATCATAAATAGCCATTTTACAACAAAACAAACCAAAACGCAAGAAAAACCAAACAAGGGTCTCACCTCAGTAACCAAGGAAACATTACATTCGGGTTTAGAATTACCAAGTTTGGAGTGTTAAAGCTCAGTCATTGGAGTAGTTTAAACAGGGAAGAAGTATTTCTGGGTTTTTTTCAGTAGCAGTTTTTCTTCCATGGAGAGGATTGCGTGCAGGAATGTTGGGGACCAAGCCCATAGTGTGTGAGCAGACATCAGAAAGAATGTGTGATGAAAATGTCAAGAGAACACATTTTTTTTATTTGAAGGAGATTTGATTTTGAAAATGACAATGATTCTTCTTTTTTTTTCTGAGCAAATTTCAAATGGTAAATGGTCAACATTCCGTAGTGGTCTTGACTTTCCATAACGAGGCATGGTGTTTTACATGTATGTGCTAAAAATACACATGAAAAAAATATATATAATTAGTTTTTTAGGAGATACAAACATGTACACAAATTTTACATGAGTTCGAGGTGAAATTAATTCCAGGGTATTTTTCTTCCTATTTTCTAAATATCACTCAGGAAGGAAATACAAAATAGTTTGAAAGTGCATTCCATAATTAAATTCTTTATTTTCTTTACTATAATAATTTTTAGAATGGAAGTGTTGGAACATTGTTTCTTTCATCCCTAAAAACAAAAACAAAAAATACAAATATTGCAACAATTTTCCTCTTTTTTTTCTGATAAGAAACAAGTCAAACAGCAGAATAAATATTTACAAATACACTTCAGGCTTCAAAAGGAAAGAAGTGATACCTGTAGAATTTGATGTAATATATATCCTTCTCAGGAATAACCCAAAGACACAATAATTTAAGTGGTATCCCTGAAATGTCATCGCAGAGCAAAAATGCTCATAAATGTTTAATTCTGTATCTTGTTATTTCAGCCCAAGTTATCAGAAAAAAAATTGGCCCGATGCACATTTACTATTAAGCTGAAGGGCACTGAATAAAGCAACATTCTTGATGATACATTGTATGAATAGGAAACCTTGGTTGCACTTCATCAAAGCATGAACTTTATTTTCGTTTGATGTTTTCCCCTCTATCATTCTCTGATTGATGAGACATGATGCCGTGGCAACCATTGGCTGAGGTTCCCACGGTGAAGTCCAGCGCCTGCCCCAATTTTTAGTGAGTGGACTGAAGGAAACGATTATCACCATTCTTATCTCCGCTTGTCTGATGAGTTACAACACTTCAATTTTCACCTGAGACAATTTCAACTGCCAGTCCAAACCGGGTACTTCAAGAATGGTTTTATTTCACACCAGTGTTTATCATGTGATAGCTACACCTTAGGATATCAATCATAAATCATTTTGGAAACTATATTACCAGCTTCTTCCTAAACTTTATTAAGTACAAAATCATAGAAAGTTTGAATTGCAAGAATGATTCTTTTTTTCCTCACTCAACTTTCTCTTCTCAACAAGGCAAAGTAAAACACCATGCTTTTTTTCTAATATTCAGTCTAAAGAAATTCATAAGGCGACCACAAATTCCGCAATTATATAGGTGATTCAACTCTGATATATAAAGCTGATACTAAGTACAAGGAACACAGAGTAAAGCCAAAAACACAATGTCTCAATATTTTCATACAAATTGTTTGGTTTTGAAAGATCAATACTAATCCATCGAAGGGAAACATGACTTTCTATAAAACTAATAAGCAAATTGCTAGCATGAGAAAACTTTTGGTTTGAATCTGATAACGGCAGGTGCCTTGGACTGGTTTGCTGTTAAATTATTATAAGGAGATAACGACAATTCTATTGATTTTTCCTCATGAAATGCAGCACGATACAAACAGATTCACCTGCTACTTCCTGCGGTAGTGGTGGAAAACTGAAAATTTCATTTCTTACAAAGCCTCAACCACAATCTTCATTTCTATGGCACAAATTATTTAAATCTCTTCCAAAAAGAAGGAATTACTCAGCCCATTACTTAATAAACGTCTGTTGTATGAACAGTAACAAAAAAAATCCACTTAAATTCCATTTATCTTTTTTTTTCTCTCCGGAACTCTTTGGGACAAATTATTTATGTTACGATTCAGTTATCGTCTTCGGGATTATTAATCATACAATCTCTCATGAATGCATGGTTAACAGCGCAGAAAATAATGTTGAGTCTCCATTCAAGGTCTGACGTTCAGATCGGCAGTCCCCAAACCAGAGGTCGTAGCGATGATTCAATAATAATTTGAAGTGATTAAGGAAGTACGTGTAATTTGTTTCAACAAATCAGACTGATGATTTCCTTTATATGGCTAGATTAATCACTTTTTTGTGGGGGTGGGCTTAAATGCATGCTTTACACTGGGAAACTGCCTATGCTTACAATTTAACCTAGACACATAAATGTTTTGCCTTGTTAATATCTGATCTTTTATTTCATCAATTAATGAGATTATTGTAGTATTAAAGTCACCTATGCAAGGTGGGATCTTGATCCATTATGAAAATCGTTTGTGAAGATAATTGTTTTCAAGAGCTAGGTGTTGATTAGATTTAAGGTCCACGTCCACATTTCATAGAGGCCTTAATTAAAATATATATACAAACTAAAATTAACACTTGTCACCAAATAAGTGCATTAACTTGGGCCCTATACTTTTAGCTCATTTAGCTTTAAAAAGGTCTGCTCATGTTCCAAATGAAACATTTCCTATCGGGGCATGAATTGAATGTAATTTTCACAGCCAGGTATATTCAATATTTACAGTAAAACCTTCCCTTGGCTTTAACCCTCTTCTGTTTCATGGTAACCTCCGAAAATAGCATACTAGAATAGTCCATCGAGTCACATCTTTACGCAAACAACTTCATGCAAAACATACTGAAACATCGCCACATGACCTGTAACGGGTAATGCCCTGACAGTGTCCGTTGGTTGACGGGGGAAAATCAATTTTCTCAAAGACGTAAAAGCCCAATTAGAATCAGCTCAGCAGACAAGATGTAAATGAGAGGAATTTGGAGGGGTGTTTTTAAAGTGCTGCCCCATATATGCTCCGAGGGGCTTTCAGCGACTTTGAAAGCCCTCCTGTCAATATTTATTCCTAATGTGTAAAATGTTTGGGCAATGTGAAGAGAGGGATGGCAACTGAGGGCATGAAAGGCAATCGAGGTGTTAAGCTTACAATCAACACGGAATACATAATAGACGAGTCAGAAGAAAAGGGGGTGGTTTGAGAAAGGAAAGTATGCAAGGACATTGTGTGAGAGCGTTCATACCTTTTAGGATACATGGGCTCATGAAAGGGGGCACAACCAACACTCGAAGAGGTACAAACCTTGATGAAAGGTCCACAGTATCCACATCAACAGCGAGGGTTTTGGATTATGTCGGTTGGATTGTATGTGCGATTGTGTCATTCTTTGGTGGAAAACATGAAAGAATGTTACTGAATTGTGGATAGAAGACGATGGATTAGTGAATATTATGGTGTGGCAGTAAAAACATGGTACCAATACAGGTAGAAATCATGAGCCGTACCACACACCCCCATTCTTTGGCGGTATTTAGAACTATGAATACTACACTAACATTGACACCAGATATCATTATTTTCATTTATAATTCAAATTAATAGAAATGTTACGAACTAAAACAAACAATGCATATCATCATTTAAAAAGCATATGGCCTATGCATTTGAAAAATGTCTTATATACTTTACTGAAAAATGTAACAACCTTACTTAAAATCTGGAAAGAGGGAAATCAAGTTATCAATAGTTCGCTCTGGAATTTAAAGGAGAATGAAACCCTTGAAACCAGCTGAATCCATATCAAAGAGAAAAATCAAAGAAACATATTGTTGAAAGTTTGAGGAAGATTGAATGAATAATAAGAAAGTTATGAGCATTCGAATATTGAGATCACTAGTGCCATGTAGATCCTCCCAACGGCAATGCGACCAAGATCTGTGATATCACACACGTACAACTCCCTCATTACTTTAGTACTTATTTCACTTATATTCTCACTTTTATAGAGTCTATCACAAGGTGAGGTGTTCTCTTTATGAGATGACAAGTACAGAGGTTTCACAACATTATATCATTGATGAATCGTTTGTCATATGATTAGAATGAGCAAAAAGAGATGTTTTGGGGTATATTTTCAGTGTCCAAATGGGAGAGTTGTACGTGTGTGACATCACAGATCTTGGTCGCATTGCCAATGGGAGGATCTCCATAGCATTAGTGATCTCGACATTCAAATGCTCATAACTCTTTTATTACTAGTCCTATTTTACTCAAAGTTTTGTTGATCTTATTCTTTGATTTTTCTGCTTTCACAAAAGCTAACTTGCTCCAAGAGTTTCATTCTCCTTTAAGAAAGAATGAATTAGGACCCCTCCTATGTCTTCCCTACTCAAGGCAATGAATCATGCATTGCTATGTTGCCTTCATCCCCAAAATGTGCTCTTAAAAAAATGACTCGTATTTGAAGGAAAGCTTCAGGTTTCAATAGGGACAGCCAGACATTTTGATTTTTCGAAATTAGCCGATCTTTACCCAGACAGGGTGAATGGCTGGCTGTGTCGAGACAAGAAGTCTGCTAGTGGGTGTGCGTGAGTGAGCGGCAGAGCAGTAGGGGATGAGAAGGCTTCGAAAGGGACCGTGATGAGAGTTTGAAGCACTTTTGAATCACAGGAGGCCAAACTGGTTTTCACATATATCTGTTGAATGAGTTTGGGGTTGAGAGATCTTGGAGTACAGAGACGAGAGTAGGCTATGTGGAGAGTTTACTTTTTTTTTCCTTCTAAATTTGATGTTAACCAAGGTTACCAGCACTTTTGAATCCTCCAGATGGTATCAATATTAAGTCGTATATTAAAGCAATCATGAATTAAGAGCTGTTTGAAGAAAGAATTGGGAT
Organism: Lytechinus pictus; assembly: GCF_037042905.1. Taxonomy (NCBI): domain Eukaryota; kingdom Metazoa; phylum Echinodermata; class Echinoidea; order Temnopleuroida; family Toxopneustidae; genus Lytechinus; species Lytechinus pictus. Next base: position 9,939,419 of record NC_087247.1, on the reverse strand, counting down.
ATATCATTAATGTGCTGGTTTTACCACTTATGTACCATGTCGTATATGTTACTATTCAACTATTACACCCAATACCTAACGTCTGGAAATAAAAAAGTAGTGGCTGATTGTTGATTTTACATGAACTGATTCTGCTTGATGTGGAATACATTATTTTGAAAAATAATAGACCTCATGCTGTAGGTCTAATACAAACATTAACCTAAAATGGTGTGGTGCAGAAGACTACGGTAACAAATATGTAATTAGAACATTAATGTTCATATCTTGGTCAGCAGCGTCTTTTCACTTAGAGACATGCTAAGTGTTCAGCGATGCAGAGATAACCAGTATGTTATGCTTAAAAAACTCTTATAACAAACCAATTTCATCCTTTAAAAGGAAGAGGGCTGTATCCTACATTTTCAGAGACATAAATCTAGCCAAAATCTGTCTCAGATTCAACGTGAAAATCAGAAAAGCTACTGTTACTGGGGCAATTTCCACCTTTTGGGCAAAAACCATATATCCGTGCTGAGATTGCAAAAAATACCCTAATAAATTCCAACCACAAAACAATATGGAAAAGAAAATATTGAGGGTGGAGCACTGGGTGGAGTACCGGGTGGACGGCTAAATGGGCCAGAGTAGAAAGAAAGATGTAAAGAGTCATTCAGAATGGAGGGGTAATAAACCGAAGCAACCAGGAGCAAGCACAGGGTAAAGCGATAGCGAAGAACACAGGTAGGGGGTACTGGGTAGAGCATACAAAATCAGAGCAATGACATTACGGAGGGCACCGGGTCAATTCTATTGATGTCCGCATCAAGACCGTAGAATGAGATGCTGGAACGTACCATTTCTGAAATGTAATTGAACTTGGTGATTCTATATTTACGTGACCAACCGTTCCCTCGGTAGGCACCTAACCTGGCCGATTTCTGGCTGAAGTGTTCAATGTCCCAATGCTCTGAACAATGACCCGACGTAAGAACCCCTTTGGACGCATCAATATTCACGAAGACCTGTTTAAGATTCCAGCCTATCTCTCACACCTGACAGAGGGCATCTCCTCTTCCTAACATCAAGACATCATCAGACTATTCACCTGCCTCCTCGTTCCATCATGGATACCAAAGGGCTTCGGTACCGACGTCGGTCCGTTAAGTATGCTGTCGTTATGGGCACCCATCTTGATGTCTCAATTTCATGTTCAGTGACTGTTGCTCTAGGACCGAATAATAAAACATGAGCACCATCCACCTGTTTGCCATTGAGCCTAATCCCCACGCTCCGCCTGCAAGTAGATCTACACTGACACGAATGCTATTTGAATTGAAATAGGAAATTAAAGTTGTGGTTCTCTCTCGATACAACTGGTTTTTAGGTGTAATAAAAGGACCTTCACAAGCCATTCCAATCTGATGCAACAAGGTAGAGCCCAACAGATTTCATACTCGCAATCCTCCTTCCAAGTCCAAATTTTCAAAAATTCCACTGTATCACAAGGTTGCAGGCAAAAAATATTTTATTTTCGGGGATACCCCTCAAGAATTACTGCCTAAATCTGTAACATCAGATAAGCTTTACATTGCATTGAATAAGGATTTCCAGGGGTCCTTATTCCAGTTTCCTGAGCTATTTTGAGCATTTTTGTGGCAAAATCACCCCTGCCCCCACGTATTTTTCCCCTCCAAGGTTGGAACTAATTAACAATAATAATACTGATAATGATAATGATAATGATGATGATGATGATAATGATAATAACGATAATAATAATGATGATGATGATGTTAAAGATAATAAAGTTCTTATACATGTACATGTATGTATATCTCTTTATATCTTGTAGGCCTATATCTTGCATCATTTAACATCTCTAGGCGCTTCTAAAGGGACTTGGGTATTATTACCCTGGCTTTAGCCCACAAGCTAATCATGATGACAGCTTTGCATATAACATAAAAACTTTGTAAATAAAGCAATTTTTCTTTTCTATGGAGAGATAGACTACAAATACACTTTTTAGGGAATCTTTATGAATATATGCTGCATCCTTGCAAATACTATTGTGTCCATTTAACATTTTTCATCCTTTAGAAGTTCCCTACTTCACAAGCCCTAGGTTTCTAAACATCCGCATCAACAAGCCTTCTAATCTCGGTCCAAAGACTAGCTTCTTTTTTTGTTAAACAGAAATTTATTTTGAAAAGATGTTGAAGTCATGAAAAGTTAACAATACAAGCTTGAGAACCCATCCAGGCCAGTGACTGAGAACATTCATGGCCTGGCATTCTCCCCGTCTACTCCCTATTCTTCTGACTGTGTGGTCTCCAGGGCAAATTCAATTACGCTTTGCCGCAAATGTGCATACAGGAGTGATCATGAATGCCAAATGGCGGGCTGAGAATGGGGATTTTTCTCAAGAGTTTTCCTACTCTTTTCCCCTCTCCTCCACCTGCATTTGAAATTTTTGTTTGCAGATCGCTTTGTTGCTGAGAGTCCTGTCTCCCTTTTTTCCTCCGCAATCCAGACTTTGTTCCGTTAAGATTCGTTAAGATTCGTTGAAGGAGCCATGCCCATACAGAGCAGGAAAGGGTCTGTAAATAACACCTTGAAATCAGCATGAGATTGTGTACAAGACTTGGCCAGCATTGGTCGAATTAAAAGGGATGAAATTCAATGCCCATGGCCTCAGGCTTATCACTTCATTACCTTAACCCTACAATCAAGGTGAATCGCAATTTGAAAAATGGTCCACCAAATCTATTAATCTTTCATGCCAAAATTTCATTCTCATTCATTATTAATCTCTTACTTCGGCGTGTGAAGTAAAATATGAATGAAGTATTGTGCAGCTTTCAATGAAAGTTATTCATCATGGCCAATGCAGTATTTATCAGATGTAAATGACAGACAGTAAGGGATTGTTTACAGATTGTATGAAATACGAAGGTTCATCCATAATTTGACTTCTAAAGAGCTTATCTTTTTCTTTATAACATAAGAGACCTTGTCATTCAACCCTGGGTTAAATATAGACCCAACGTGGTGAAAGCATGGTAAGAGCTGGTCAATGGTAAGAAGAAAAAAGTTGGAGAGAAACTGCGGATAAACCTACTCAACAAAAAATTGGTAATTGTTTATTGGTTTTCCTGTTCTGTCTGCTCAATTAGTTCGACAGTACCCATTTACAGCAGTCGGAAGTATCAAAATTGAAAAGAATCAGCCCTCGACGTCAAACTCTACAAGTGGGACTACCTGAGCGTAACAGGTCAAATTTCCCTTATTTTATCAAGGCTAATTAAAAGTTCTGCACGAACTGATTCATAGTTAGCTGGAATACCCGCTGATAACAGCTTGGAGTATAGGCAAGATGGTTTTCTGATTTCTGTTGTTCAATTCCTGGAACAAAATACGTCAAACTCTTCCCAGCATGAGTTCTGCCTGGCTTGTGTATATACAATTTCACATTGGGCAATAATACTACCTTAAACTGAATGTCATAATTTTTCAATGTCAATTTATTTTCAAGAACATACAGATAATAAACAAATATCTCGGCAACAATCAACTTTGCTGTACCTTTCCCCCTTTTTCGTTCAAAACGATGGGTGTGTCGCATGCTGAAACACTTATTTTGTCAGAAATCAGAGGCGTATTGCTGTCTGCACCCAATTGATCAATGAAGACAAGACACACCAGGCAGTGTTATGATGTCAAGGGAAAGGGGTCAAGGGTCAGGTCCAAAGCTAAGCTGAGCCCAAATCAAACCACACCTCTCTTATCGGAGGTCAAAGGTCAATGGCAAACATGCAGGTGTGTCTGTCACCTCAATTCACTTGATCCCACTTGTAGCCAGGTGAGGCACTCTTTGCTTGCAAAACCTTTTTTTTTCTATCCTGAGGTAACTGTCGCATCTATCTGTCTTGTCATGTCTGCTCATCTAATTTTGTTCATTTTCTCTGCTTATTTAAGCTATTTTTAATGGGGAAAACAATTGATACAGAAATTGTATGATTTGTATGAACCCCTTGAGTAAAACAGATAAAACAGGAACTACTTTGAAATTTCAAATAGGGCCTCGTCTTCATATTCAGTCAAGAAGGCCCTTCATATTTGATTCTCTTTGTTCACTTTTGTTTTCCTTAACCCTTTCTCCAACTTGCCTTTTCTTTTCATTCTCAAACTCACTCCTTAGGATTACATAACGTCCCTCACTCTTCATCACAATTGATGCTAAATTTCAGCCGCTTTACCAATTCCAACAAATCATCGCACATTGTTGCACTTTCCACGCCCTCAACCCAGTTAGTAAAATGACCCCGGTACCAGGTTTTTTGCAGGTGGTTATGCCATGTAATTGTTCATTGTTCCAATCTTTTTATTTCAGGTAGACTGACCAAAGACACAATAGACATGATCACATAATTGAGCGAGATGATCGAGATGGATTAACAAATGGTCAGAAACCCTTTCAGGATCGTGATAATCTCCACCACTGCTAAAGTCAGGAAGCCGAATAAATGCGAAGTTTTTGATGGGGAATCCTCTTCAGGAACTGACACCAACCTTCATCTTTTGATGAAATCCAAGAGGATTTCAAGGCTCATTTCAGATCAGAGACTAACCTCCTGCTTAGTCTTCACTCTGGTCCTCTTTTCAAGATTAAAGTATTAATCATCTCAAGCCATAATACTCATATTGACCATACAATATACGTAGGTCTAATGAAATCTTAAAACCCAACGTCAAAAACCAAAATATCAGTCTCCAATTTCAATATTGCATCTACGGAGATACACAATCAAAAAGAGAAAAAAAAAGGTTTCAATCTACTGATACACAATCTAAAATAGAAAAAAGTTTCACACAAGACTATTATGAACTAAATATTTACACGTTGATTGGCAACCACTTGTCCAATAAGTTGAGAAGCCAGTGGCTAACTTTTGACCTGAGGAATTTACCATTGTGAAGTCTACTGCACTTTACTTGTTGCCTTTAATCATGCCTTCATTGGTTCCTTTCTTAGCGATTGGTGTAATATCATGTAGGTCCCATTAACAGTCTAGAGGATTGTTCTAATTACCTGATACCCTACATAATATTAGTTTGACGTAATCCAGTTGGCAATCATTATTGCTTTCACTTTGTTGTACTTTCTTTCGAGATGCTATTTTTGGGGTGACAATAAACTGATCACAGATGAAAATCTATTGTTATCACGCTCTTCAAAACCCATTCATTATAAGATGGCAATTAGATTTACACAGCAGCCTGAAGAAGATATACCTGAAGTAATTGTCCAAGATGCAGATTATACTGGGCTCTGATAATTGTGGTTTCACAGAAGTACATGACCTAAGAAAGAAACCTTACATGATCCCTTCTCATCAAGTCCCTTGTCAAAATTAAAGGTCAAGTCCACCCCCTAAAAAAATTGACTTGAATAAAAAAACAAAAATAAAACTAGCACAATGCTGAAAATTTCATCAAAATCAGATGTAAAATAAGTTAGGACATTTTAAAGTTTCACTTATTTTTCACAAAATAGCACAACTCAGTGACATGCAAATGAGACAGTCGATGATGTACCTCACTTTTTATACAAGTTTTCATCTTTAACAGCTTTGACAACAAGGGCCAACTTGACTGAACCATATAGTATCAAAATAATGCTAATTCCACATGTTCAGGGAGGAATTATAATATTTCATATTTCATATAATAAAATACAAAAGAAATAGTGAGTGGATGACGTCATCGGTCTCCTCATTTGCATACCGGTCAGGATGTGCATATTACTGTTTTGTGAAAGTAAGCAAAACTTTAAATGTCATAACTTTCTTATTTTACATCCAATTTTGATGAAATTTTCAGTGTTATGCTCGTTGGATTTTTCTTTTTTTATTCAAATCGACTATTCGTTGGCGTGGACTTGTCCTTTAAATATTCTTCAGAGGCATAATCTTTGCCTGAGTCCAATCTACTCAGTCTTTTGATATTATCATCCTCTTTTTGTATCCTCTAATATGCTTTTCACACTGCATTTCCTTAACCCCGGACTATCCTTAACCCCATACTATCTTTTTTTCGATTCACCCCGTACTATTGCTTAGCCGGGGTTAACGCCTTAACCCCGGGCAATCACAGAGCTCATAAATATTGATGATTTTACCATACAGAGCACGATTAACGTGCAATTCGACTTCTGTGATTGGCTAATGCTTAGCCCCACTTTCCTTAGCCCTGTTTCGTTTTCACACTGCAATTGTGGTGCTACAATAAGCCGGCTAACCCTGCTTTTTTGCAGGGCCAGATAGTACCGTACTATTTACTGTGCTAGCCCACTTTGCTAAAACGTAGTGTGAAAACGAAGTGGGCTAAGCTTAACCCCGGGAAATTGGTGGGGCTAAGACCCCCCCTTAGCCCCACCAATTTAGGACAAAAAGTGCAGTGTGAAAAGCATATAATAATCCACAGACTCTTTTTATGTGGGCGTTTCCACATAAGAGCAAACTTGCTTTGGACATGAAAACATTTTTTGGAGGCCCTCAAGCTTCTCTGGAGCACACAGTATATCCTTTTATGTCGTATTGCACATTTCCACCATTCAATGCTCATTTCATAAAAAATTATATAAGAGATAATCATCTTTTTCAAAATATATTTATCATTTACTGTAGGTTAAGAAGATAAGAATATTATTGAATTAGTATACTTGTCTTCATGACAAAATATATTTTCATAGGTCTGTACATAAAAATGGATAATCTACTGGAGATCATTACCTTTATGCCAAAGAAAAGAATGAAAAAGAAAAAGAACCAAAAATAAAACAAATACTATGACAGTATTTCTGGCATGTACTTCAATGTGTTCAATTCTTTAGGGAATAGGACTATTATGGCATTCTTATTTGTTAGGACAAACGGGCGGGCACATCAAAGAAATACAAAAATTTATACAAACAAAGGATATTACCCTTTTTTGTTGACACACATTCCATAAAAAAAAGCTAAATGCATTTCATCATCTAAACGAATCTATCTAAATAGCACCTGCGTCGTCGGAAATACACAGAGATTTGAAGTACTATTAATGCGGTTACCATGGGATCGATGCAAAGTCTTCGTTCGTCCTGGGAATATTGAGGAATGCTTTCGGATTCCAATGAAGTGGGTGAACGAAATGAGGTTTTATTTAGAGAGAGGGGTTTCATGTGGTCTAAACAGTGGTATCTACTTTAAAGGTTTCTGCAACATTAAGTCAACTTTCAGAAGTCATACCTAGCTTGTGGGAGAGTCATGTTTTGCTATCGATCAGAGATATCAGCTAATAGCTTCACATAGGCAGACACAGTGAACATTTTCTCATGTTAATGAAATGTTTATCATGTTCACGTTTTCAAGGACAGTTTAGAGCATGCTTCATCCTATTATGTTTAAAAATAATCATCAAAAGAAATATGCAATGTTAAGTCTAACATTGGGATCTTCTTATAGCATCACATTCTCAAATAGTAAATAAAGAATAATATAATTGCAAATAAAGGATTTCAGCTCATGCTTCTGTTGACTAGAATGCAAACCACAAAAATCGATGAGTAAAAAAAAAAAACCTGCCAAAACATTTCTTCTTCTCTCACACAAGCAAGGAACCTCCCATTTTCTTCATCATTACTCAGACTCATTTCATAACTTTTTAAACTGAAAATTGGGGCCCATCCTACTTTTCTCACAATACTCCCTCCTTCCTTATCAGATCCATCAAATATCCAAGCAAAGGTACAATGATGGCGAGATATTTCACTATTAAAAAAAAGTCCAGAATCCCATGACTCATATACTCTTTTTATTGATATTGTATAGTTAAAGCAGGTCCTTTTGACGAAGAGAAGAATAGATCGGGAGGTGGGCTCTTACCCAATCACGGCAAGACCATACTGATCAAACAGCGTTCTACATGCCTCAAGTGAATTCGTCCATGGCAATGGAGTTATGTCTCCTAAATCAAACAATCAAAAAACCTTCCTAAATTTACTTTACAGCCAGACAGGATAGAATAAAAGACCTCGTTTGCGGATCTTTAGAAATCGCATTCAAGCGGGAACCATTGTTAGGCACGTTTGGGAACTTGGCAGTTGCATGCATTGATTTGAAAAAAAGGCAGATTTTCGGTTCGAGAGCGAATTTTCCTCGCTTTTTTTCTCTCTGTTCCGTTCCACATTAGTCACATACCATTGATTGTCTTTTACACTATGCACGGACATAAAAAAAAACTTCATGTGGCTTGAAAATCTTTTGGAGGGCTTTCAAATGCCACATCCGTCATAATCAACACATCACATCTCCTCTTGTAATCCCACTCAGTCTGCTATTATCCATTTTATTACCATAACCCGCTCTTTCCTTAAAAAATTCAGTGATCAACATAATTTGGAGGGAGAAATTAAATTTCAAAAAAAAAAATACGAACGTTTCTCCAAAGAAATTATGAACAAGATGTGTGAATGCAGATTTCATCTCAATGATACAAATTTTTGAATTGAGTGATAAGTTTGTGATAGAAATATTTCATGAAGTTTTAATACTTCAGGCTAATGCTTAGCTGGAGGGTTCCTCCTGGATAATAAAAAAAGAAAGAGGTATGAAAATTAAGTTTTACCATGCTTTGCTCAATATCTTTTTTTTTCAATACCGACTGTAAATGAAAAATGTGAATTTTTTAATACTCTCTTTATATAATTTATTGAAGTACCAGTCATACCTCAGTCACATTTCCCCTACGGCGAGTCGGAAACGGCCGTTTTCAACTCGCCGTACGGCCGCCATAGGGGAAATGCGACTGAGGTACTGCGCATATATCATTGCACATTTTGTCCTCATACATAGGTACCCCCTTTGCCTCTCAGCTCCAATTTCTTTTTTGCAAGGTCATAACTGTGAAAATAATTGCTTTGGTTTTAACAGCTTCACTGCTGAAGGGGGAAAACAGCATTATCACTTCTTTGCTGAAAAGTATAAAAATTTGTAGATTAGGTTTTTCACAAATATTGCCTTTTATGATATACAGTGAGAGAAGTAAAACATGTGTGTATACTTTATTAAAGGAGAATGAAACCCTTGAAACCAGCTGAATCCATATCAAAGAGAAAAATCAATGAAACATATTGTTGAAAGTTTGAGGAAGATTGAATGAATAATAAGAAAGTTATGAGCATTTGAATATTGAGATCACTAATGCCATGTAGATCCTCCCATTGGCAATGCGACCAAGATCTGTGATGTCACACACGTACAACTCCCTCATTGCTTTAGTACTTATTTCACTTATATTCTCACTTTTATAGAATCTATCACAAGGTGAGGTGTTCTCTTTATGAGAGGACAAGTACAGAGGTTTCACAACATTATATCATTGATGAATCGTTTGTCATATGATTAGAAAGAGCAAAAAGAGATGTTTTGGGGTATATTTTCAGTGTCCAAAAGGGGAGAGTTGTTCATCTGTGATATCATAGATCTTGGTTGCGTTGCCAATGGGAGGATCCCCATAGCATTAGTGATCTCGACATTCAAATGCTCATAACTCTTCTATTGCTAGTCCTATTTTACTCAAACTTTTGTTGATCTTATTCTTTGATTTTTCTGCTTTCACAAAAGCTAACTTGCTCCAAGAGTTTCATTCTCCTTTAAAGTATAAACAACAAACATCGTTTCGCCCTCTCCCCCTGAATAAAGTTCTCTTTACAGAAAAATGAGATTTTCCAATACATTACCTCGAAAGAATTTTTTTTTTGAAGGAATGTTATTTTCTATAAAAAATGTCGAGTATACATTCCATTATAAAACCAAGAAATCAAACAAAATTCCTTCTCAGCATCTTGCCACTGATGGAATTACACAATTTCAAGCCAATAGGGGAATAACTAAAATTGACGAAAGTAAGCGAGTAGAGAAAGAGAGAGAGACAGAGAGCACCTACATGCTGAGCGGATTGACACACCTTTCTTAGATCTTTATTGATTCAGGTCAGGAATGAGGGACTTTGACGAATGACTTCACGATCCTCACGGAACATGCCGAGACTGGGAAAACGGTAAATACCCGGAACACATTCTCTTCACCTTTCACCATCGATGAGATGTGTCGTTTGTTGAAATTTCAGCAGACTGACCCAATGATTATAACAGCTCCACAGATACATTTATAAATAAAACTTCTCCACTTGTTAATGTGAATACCACATTCGCTTCTTGGTGATACTGTTCTTCCACTGACTACGTCCATCCGCTTAAATGAACTTGACTGGCATAACTTCTGGCATGTGCATATTTATTTTGATATTCGGGGTCTATTTGGATGTAAAAGTCATCAAGATTATTTAATTATAGCAGAAAGAAGTTGCCGCATTGAGTGCGAAAGATGTTTTAATTTCAATGCTGGTTTGGTAATCATATCCGGTGGACATTTACTAACGAGCCTGGCTTTTCCAATGGCCAGTAGCATAATTTCATTAATCAAAAGCTGAGAAGGAATCCATCACCCACTAGGAGCTGAGAAATGAATTAACCAATTCAAGTTCCTTTCGGACGAGGGATGCGAAACTAGTTTTCATATCAAACAATCTAATTTCTATACCAAATGTACTTCCCTGTGAAAGATCACTGGTCAGTGATGAAGGGTCATGATAGCAAAATTCTTAGAAGCCACCCATTTGAGTCTCGGCCTATCTTTTGCAGTATATATTCAATGATTGATGCTTATTTCATCGGTGTTCCAATCACCCCCCCCCAAAAAAAAAAAATAGGGAGGAATGGTGTACTGGTAAACTTTATTATATCTTATAATCAATCTCAAATAGTTGAAAACATTTCTCAGCATTTTTGTTTTTAATTTATTTTGTGTATACATGTAATCTTATAACACAGTGGCAACATACAACAGTACTCCTAAGATAAAGAAAACCCAAAATAAAAAAAAATCTCTCAAATCCTGATAAAGATAAAATATAAGTTTGACATTTTCATTAATCTCCCTTGATATTTATAGAATCCACTTTAATTATCCACCCTTTTAAAGAATTAGGGGAAATATAGCGCGTAATCACAAAATGACACCTCATGCTTGCCATCTCCCAGGCTATATTTTACAGCTCCGACTCCCACCAAGTCATTTCCATGTTGAATGTAAATTATTCCCTGCTTTTAAAAGCTTGTTCCTACCGTCCAGAGGTCATCAGTCATGTGCCCCATAGCCATGTCTGACATTTCAACATTCCTATAGCCAATTTACAGATTCCTTTTCGCGGTAAAACTACACAGAAAACCCTCCAGAAATTGTTTACTAACTATGAAGCAATGATGTACAATTACACAAAATACAATAAACAAGGCAAAAATAATGTAATCTTCTGTCATAAAATCCAAATAAAAATAAGCAGAAGAATAATTGCAGGATAGTCATTCATCTCCTTGTACATTGCACAGACCAACTAATGAGAAACTAGTGAGTTTTTATTCCAGTTATGATGGATAGACATGACAAACGAAGTACAAGGAAGATTCAATTTAAGTTTGGCTTGATGAGAGTTTGAAAGATATTTTTGTAAATAGTGCTGTTTAGAGGGGTCATCAAGTCTGTCCATTAGCTCTCGCAGACTCAAAACAGTTTATTAACATATTTGATGCATTATACTGGGAGTAAAGTAGAAGAATTTCCTGCAAAATCAAAAAATGGATGGTCTTGGTAATTTGACAGAACATATTCTCGCAGGTATTTCATCTCTTCACATTGCCATGTTTGATCAAGAGCTGGAAATTATTTACTCTTGTGTCTCTATCTTCTTTCCTATCTCACGCCCTTTATTCCCTCCAAAATATGCCTTCCATTTCAATCATTTCAAGCAGACAGCAGCAATGTGTCAAATGTATGTAATCTTTAAAAGATGCACATTCAAACTACTGACAATTACTCACTATAACAACAAGTGCAAACCAGCTCTGATTAATTTCAACACGAAAAGTCAAAAAGTAACAAAGATCGCGACCTTGGTCACAATACAACACTTACTCCTCAACATCTCCCAGTTAACCCCATTACCCCACTGCTGAGGCAACATCGAGTTTGGTTTTACCTCGACATTCGGGAGCCGCTCCGCTAGGTGAGACAGGGGTCTATGAAAACATTTCAAACTAATTTTCCATAGGCATCAATCTCACATTGGAATCCCAATCTTAGGAGTGAGCTTTAATACCACTTTGTGAGATAGATTGTTTACAGGGCACTCTTGTGAATTACTATTTGTCTGGATGGAGAATGATATGTCACATATTGAAAGTCACGCTATGATTGCCATCAATTAACACCCGAGCAATTCACCAGACCATCGCAATTTCCCTAAAATGACATTTTGGAGATGAAAATGAAAACAAAGATTGGAGCTATAAATACATGTAATTATCGGAAGTTTGAAAACAATTTGTGCCGTTTAGTGTAAATATGTGTCCTATTTCATTTTTGAAATGTCAATTACGATTATTTTATACTCATTAACGATCTGCTGGAATGGCACAACTATTCTACCTGCTATGAATAAACAAATTAATGGCAATTATGGTCCATTACCATGAAAATTGAGCTTAAGCTTGAATGATTTTATGTTACGTTTTTCAATCAATGCCGATAGAAATCAATCAACATGTAAGTATTCTCACATTGCTACCAAATTACGAATAGCGATTGATTAGAGTGGTGATTAATTTGAATGGCCCCCTGAAATCCATTAGATGTATGTGCGTAACATCCATAATTGATAGCATGTAACCCGAGTTAACCGTGCCTAGAATTGGAAATGAATGTTCATCTTGGGAGCTCAGATCAAGTAGCTATGTAAAGTCTGCATCGAAGCCCACAAGTGGCTCATTCCAAGCCGTGCTCCGCTATGAGCAATGCACACTAATTCCCTTTGATGTATCTGTACAAATGAGTTTTAAAGAGCTCTATCTGTAGCTTGCTCATTAAACATTAGTCATTTCAAATCGTGCCTTGAGCCGCCGATCTATCTTGGGGTTTGCTCTCTCGATGTTGTTCGGTCTCCTCGAACCTCACTCTGAATAATTCAACACTTAACAACTTGAAGGATGCGTTTCTTCAATCGTTTCAAGAGATGGGGGAAATGTCTGGAGCTGAGTCAGGTTTGGGGTCTGATCAAGGGTACATATCCTAGCATGACTGATTCATAGGAAAACATTTCTTTTACATATCGGTAGATGGATCGAAGGATAATTCAGTTAAATTCCTCACAAAGCTGTTGCAAGGAGCTCAAATGAATGAGGAACATCTCATTTCTGAAAATGAGAAATCTCGTACAAATCTTTAATTACTATCTTGGCTTTATTATTACAGAACTATATATTTGCAAACATCGATTCAAAATTGATACTGATCATTCAATTGCATTTTGATTGTATCTGCACATACAAATCAATATGGGCTCTATAACATAACAGAGATTTTGTTCCCATACTCCACAGGTAGCAACCGAATGGATAATTCAATATGTAAAAAAAAGAAAGACCTACATAAAGTTTTGTCCTCTGGCACACCTTCACAAAGTCTGTTGACTTTACTTCAAACAAATTTCGCTGCACAGGTCTGTGTTATTCTTTTTTGCTGTTTTGAATTGATGAAAATTAAAAATCATGGCCCATATTCTGAAGTCAGGTTTAACTTAAACTCAGGTTTAAAGTTGTGGTTTAAGTATGGATAGCCAATCGTTACATAAATCACTAACAGTAGAGATCATATTTCAGCTCATTTGGCTCTCAAATCATTCATATTTGTCTAGGAAGTATAGATAGATGATTGTCTTCACCATCGATGAATCAGGAAAGAGCACAGTAAACATAAGAAACATACAACTTAATAAAAAAATTTGACACTTATGGCTTTCCATAATTTTAGCACAGAGTTAGACCGTGGTCAAAGTTAAACCTGACTTCAGTCAGAGTACGGGCCATTGAATCTTTGTTTTTCATACCTTTGTCTCTGTCATGACGTAAACATGGTTTTCGTCTGGTGTCAGGACCATTCCGTTCTGTACCATAGCACCATCGGGATCAATAGTCAATTCCTCATAGAGACTGGCAGTAGATGAATCGACCAACCAGAGCTATAAGGAATCAAGTTAGAAAAGAAGAATGCATTAATACAAAACTTGAAAGAAAAGGAACAAAGAAGAGAAAGGAGTAATTAAAAGTGTAATTTAGCATAAAAATAACAAAGAGACACCTAGGCATGATAATGATGAATAATTCATGATTATCTACTTGTATAGTCGTACACACACAAGGCAACCTACTGGTATATCAATTAAACAAATTACTTGGTGAAAATATGGGATATTGCTGAATCAATAGAGAAAAATACAAGTCGGTTCAATTAACAGGAAATTAAAAATTCTAAGGTCCCGTAAAAAAAGTAAATTCTTGTTTAAAACACAGGGGAAAATCATTATAGACCATCTTATCAATACTCTCGTCTTATCATCTTATATATATAGAGTCAGGTGTTTGAACAAGACTACAAGAGACAGACAATAAATATCATCTCGACTTCTCTCTCTTGTTATCTTACACTTTTTTCCAATACAAGATCTGGCTTTACAACAAATGTGCGATAAAGAAATGAAATCTGGTCGAAATGGTGCCCCTTAATCTTTATAGTTGATAAAATGCAAATATAATCAGTGCTTTCAGATTTTAAGTATCAATACAAACTGAAGTGTGTGCTTTAGTCAAAGTCCAATTCTCACGACCAGTATGTGAGTCATTAACTACCATTCACAAGTTTTAACTTTGTAATCTAGGATTGCGAAATACATTTATGCTTTGCTAGATCCTAACTACATGTACGTCAATTCTTTCTTTCACTATTGTTATTGATGTGTTGTCAGGTAAATTACATTCACTCAGCTATGCCAAAACAGGATCTGGAATTCACAAATATCATATTCTCTATCTAAATGAAACCTATTTTTAGATATCTTTTTGCCAAATGCCAACTCAACTGGTTAATATGAATGCTATATTCAGGCATTAAATTTCCTCTATTGGCCCTTTCGATTACAGGAAGCTCACATAGAGGCTGTTCACACCGCAAGGGGGGACCGTGGGCGGACCGTGGATCGCGCTATCGTAGCGCGATCCACGGTCCGCCCATTGGCATTCGCCGGATTCACACCGCAGTGAGATAGCGCGGTCTATCGTAGCACCCCCTTTTTTGAGAGGTCCTGTTGCCATGACGCGTGACGTCATGAGGTCAGAGCGGTCAAAGATTTCGCGCGCTATTACGAACCCGTACTAGTTGGTTAGTTGAGAGCTCGATATCGCTGTGCCTATTATGCTAGCCGGCCTACGTTTATTTCATGGCGTTGTAGAACGATGACTTCCGGCGTGCTATCGTAGCTCGGGTTCACACCGGCAGAGATAGCGCGATCTAGCGCGCGCTAGACCGCGCTATCTCTCGTGGACCACCCCCAAGAGGTGCTCCAGTGGCACGCCGTTTTGGCTCGCCGTGGCTCGCTGTTGGGCGGACCGAAACGACGTTGTACCTTCCACACCGCAGAGATAGCGCGATCTAGCGCGCGCTAGATCGCGCTATCTCTGCCGGTCTGAACAGGCTCATAGATGTACACTGTACTAATCTGTCTTTCGTGGCAACCATAGTCAATCAAATATCTTGAAATATTATGAAATGAAACAAAAATATTGACATCATGCACAGGTCAACTTTCTATAATAACCTCTTCATCTAATCTCCTAAAGCATTTTACAGATAAGAAAAACTTTAATCTATTGCAACCTTTGCACATTCATTCTTAAACTAAAGTGATAACAAATGTTGAAGTAGAAACTCAATGTTTGATGAACCATTGAAGTAAACATCCGCAGAAAACGGTTCAATGTGCACACAGCGAAAACACACATTTGATGTGTACATTTCTCATGGTTCCAGCTCTTATCGAAAGCTTGCAGATTTCTGCTTCCTTCTTAAAGAGCAACCTACAAGTCCAGAATGGAATGCACATTAAGTTTTGAACTTAATTTCAATGAGGAATATATATAAATTTATTGAAGACACTTGTAATTATGAAAAAAATATACTAACTTCTGAAATATCTGTTTGCAGTTGAATACAAAATACTACTATACTCTCAACACTCAATAATATCATGAAACGATTGATCGGCAACCTGTTTATAAACACACTGTATTACCTGTACTAAACACACCTGTACTAAACACACTGTATTACCTTACACTGTACTCCGTTTCTCCTGATGGTTTCATTTGAGCATATGATCTTTATACATCGAAGATAATATTCTCCAAATTCTTGATGGAAAATCGTCCTAAAAGAAAGGTCTCTATAAATACCATGTTCTCTATTTCTAAGAGAAACTTTGCCAATGAAACTTGTCTTTTCAGACCACCTGAATCTGAAAACCACTTCTGCGACATCTTACCCCCTTCAATGGTCCTTATACACAGGTTTCATTGAAGGTGAAGTGCTTTGGATGGAATAAAAAAGACACTACATCAAACCATCCATCAAAAGACTTCCTTACACTTGATTAAACACTTCAAGTTGATTTAAATAAAGAAATCCAAGCAACCCGATCCTTGGACTCCACTCATCAAAGCTAATAAAACTCCAATCAAGTCATCGCAATTGTCTACATCCCTTGAAGACGCACTTTATTTTCCCCATGCAGAGTAAAATAAATGAGATATTATTAATTTTGTCTGGTTAAATGATAATTAGAATCGGTGAGGACATACCACTAAACTACCGAGGCACTATATTTAGTATCTTATTAAATGACGATCGATGATGAGAGTTCATGTTGTGGTTTGAGGTAATTAAGTGTCCAGAAGGAAACAAAAAAAAATAAATCAAGAACAGCGAGGAAGAGAGAATTTGGAGGAAAAAAAAATTCTCTGAATAATTTCTCAATAACAAAGAAAGCAGGGGATTGATCTTCATGATGAAACCAAGTTCAGCTAATGATACTGTCTCTTGTCTGTTGTTTAGAAGTGTGAAATAAATGAATTTCAATTTGAATTTGAAAACAGGCTGCCTCTTCCATTGCCCTAAAAAGATAATTAGCACACACAAAAAACGGGGGTGTACAAAAATGAGAAAACAAATTGTTATCCTAAGCTCTTTAATTAAAAAAGAAAATCAGATATATTAAGTATTTAGAACCACTTACATGTAGTTTTTACATAATATAAGCACATCTCCATATTAGACAATTCTGTTAAATACAACAATATGACAAAATAATGTGTTAAAAAGTATATCACATGTGACAGAAATCAGTACTAAACTAGATCTTAAACTGAAATAATTTCACATCAGAAACGAAATGGTCAACTGGATTTTAATTTTACATAATTTATCCCAAGGCAGATATTAAGTCCTGGTTCTCCTCAAAGACAAAATGTTCTTGCACACCGGGGAAAAATAATAGGAAATTCATGACAGGATTGTATTGGCTGTCAAATTTGGGAGTTTTGATTTGTCTATTTTGGAAGGGGTCATGCCCCTACAAACACTTGGGAGTGGGTGTCTGGGGTCGCCTGCTGGGGCACAGATGGTGGGCAAGACACGGCCCTACAGAGAGCGAAGTGAAGCTACCGAAGGGGGTGCAGAACACTCCAGCAAGACTAAGCTCGGACAAGACGCATTTTTGCATGAACTCTAAAAAAAATAATATTCACAAGTGGGTGGAGGTTTATCTGAAATGACTTCAGCATTTCTCTCTTTGGTTTGGAAAAATATGTTTGATATTGGGAATAACACACGGCGACAGGTCTAGACAACATAAGTCATGATGATTTCTTATTAAAGCGTGGAGCCAGCGCTGCACCCACACCAAATTAGAACAGGTCCATTTCCTGCTTATTTATCAAAATCAACAATCTGATGACAAGATTTCACGCTTGAGATCTCTAAAAATCTTCATTTAAAATTTATCCAGGGATTTATTATTGCAAATATTATGAACAGACCAGGAAATTTGGTCTATTGATTTTCCAGCACTACTTGAAATCAAACGCCATTGCACTGATCATCTATATGGAACAAAATATTACTGCAAGATTACACTGATCTGAAATAATCCCAAGACAACATATGTTTATAAACTGTCACATTCTCATTAATAAAATATCATGAAATTGAACATAAGGAAAATTGATAGTATGTATTGGCTTTAAAGTTATTCATATTTTGAACAGTCTCAAGCTGTGCATGGGTCATCATAAGCCCCAAATTTAGAGTCGAACCCCAAACAAACTTTTTTATGATGTTATGAAGTTAGATGGATTGTGAATGAAAGTGAAAAAATAACCTTTGGGATTGCAAGCAAAAGATGCAAGTCAAGTTCTTGCCTGGGCTTTCATGACTCTGATCATGGTAGACAGGAGAGGCTTGATCGGTTTAACAACGGAGACCAGATCAATTCCGACAGAGTGTGTTGGCAGGGGACATCGTCCAACTAACTACACCCCCCTAAATAGGGGTACGGGGATTGGATGGATTGGGGACACGCACACATGTTTGTGTTTAAACGGGATGAAATATGTAATGAACAATACATCAGAGACATTTGAAGAAGAAAGTCGCAGAAAAACATATATTGAAAATGACAGATGTCCACAAATATTTTCAAATATTTTCAAGTTTGAGGAGGATGAGAGCGTGAGAGAATGATTGGCAATGTCTATCAAAGTTATCGCCAAGTACTACAATTTTACGGCAATGTGGGAATGGCATTTCAGTTTGTTGATGAAAAATATATTCCTTTCGTAATGTTCATTCACAGGCTTTTTACTACAAATCTGTGCAAATTTGTGTTAAATTTTACATGCCTGCATCTTCCATTTGCAAAGCAATCATGCATCGTTTAATCTTGTCTTTCACATGTCTCATGAATGTTGCAAAATATTTTTCCCCAAGGTCTTTGATATCGAAGCAATTGAAGTGAAAATGAGAGGAACATGATAAAGTAGGAATCGTGTAGTATGTAAACAAGACAGAAAAACAAAATACCAATCTATTCATCCTCCAACTATCTGGAATTTAAGCTTTAGAAATAAGACAGAATACAAAATGGCCTGGAGGTACGGATTACCGAAAAAATGTTGTTTGAACTTGAACAAGGCTACACTATCTTTATTTCATTATAAAGAAAATGGTAGAGAGAATGTTTTGATGTTCCTAAACATTATTTTACGATCGCATTTTGAGTACACGCTATTCATACAAACGTAGTTTGGGAATGTGTTTTTCATAGATCAAAATAGCTGTTGTCCATTAATTTTGTTTTACGTGAGGAATCTTATTCAAGACAAGAGAACATATATATTAGCCATGAAAACAAAATGCTGGATCCAACTGACTTTGCATCTAGTTTTTTACAAAATGAATATAGGGCTTTCTAACTTTCGATCTCTTAATATTTTTTTTTTAATTCTATAAAATCAAATATAAACGAGACTACAATTTCAAATAAACTCTGGTGATGATGATGTGATGAATGATCGCAAACTGAATATATCCCCTTCCATAATTCAACTTCCCTTGATAGCATTTTATCACTACCGCAAACACAAGACAGTATTCATATTTGTCTCAAAAGCCAGAAATCACCAACCAGTCCCTCCTCATAATTCAACTTCCTTCTTTTCTCACATTGTGCCTATTATGAGAAAATTACCAAGTTTTTCTACATCTAGTACAAGAATTAAAAAAAAAAGTTGCTTCTTTCCCAGAGGAATTGCATCCCTGGACGTGGTTGGCATGACAACCACAGGTCCACCGGAGCCCTGGTCAACATGTGTTGCACACAGATCAAAACTACAAGTTTCTGACAAAAGAGAAGAGGTGGGAACGCAAAGTTCGCTATCAACGCCAGCCAAAGCAGCCAGCTAGGTTGGGAATGGGATCCTCAAATATGATTGGCATCTTAAATTGGCAATGTAAGATTTGGGGGTTGGTGTTCTCAAGACCACAAGAATGTCCACATGACTGAGGCCGGTGTCAAGTGCAGTTGCCATGGTAACAAGAGGCTTAGAAGAAGCTGACCATGGGAACTAACAAGTAGGTGTCACAAACTATTGTGAGAAATGGTGACAAAGGGAAGTGAATGACTGGAATATTATATCTCAACTACAAATAAAAACTGCTCCCTCTACAACAAACACTCTAAAATGATATATTTCCCAGTCGTTTCTATTAGGCAAACAAACACATTTGATTCTGCTCAAATATGGGAGTTAATTACCCTGAAAAATACTCTTGGAATGTTCACGGAAACTAAAATCCCTGAGAAAATGGTTGACATCTAGATTTCTTTCCGTGGGAATCTGCAACGTTATCATCAGCTATTTAAAGCACAAAAATTTGATTTGACATTCATTAAGATCATGGAATGTGCCTATTGTTACATTGGTATCTAATATATACCATTTTCACATCATTATCGATTCCAACACAATGGCCAACCCAATATTCAATTCAATACGACCAACTCCAAAGTGTCTTTCATCACTTTGCTCACAAAACTTCTCATGAACAAGAATGCAAACTGAAATTTAAAGAAATATGTACCAATAAGGTACTACTTTCTATATTTTCATAGACTATTCATTTTCCATCTTTCTAAAACAAAAAGTACAAGCAAGAAATTTTACATCAACGTGCATAATTTCAAGGTTTCAAGAAAAGGTATTTCTGACTTTTCAGGGAAATAAAGTTTAATGGCATTACAAGATATACACTTGCGGTTTTGTTTAACAAGAACAGCTAAACTTGACATAACCACAAATAAAGACAGTTCCTCCAAACCAAAACATAGCTTCTTCTCCAATCACCACTGCCCTGGTCCCTTGGAATTCGGATCTTCTCCCATTCTCAGGTGTTTCCACACCTCCCCAATAAGTAAAAGTATCTCATATATTCTCAGTGGATTTTCTTTCCTTTTTAAAAAAACCCTGGTATACTATATTGCCACTATGAAGACAATGTACTGCTTGTAATATCCACAAAAGAAAATACCCTTAGTAGGTACTTTTCAAATATTTGAGAACTTTTGTGGGGAATTCTATATGGTTAAGGATTGCAGTATTTTTAAAGCAAAATATGAGAATGTTCTACAGATGATGTAAGGCAAAACCATGAGAACAGAATACGAATCATCATGTATTAAAAACGTCTGAACATGTTTTTGTAATATGGGTATTTCCTTGATTGGGTTGGTGTGAACATGCCAACTGAAACTCTTTCTTTGTTGATGTTATTGAAATAGGAGTAAACCAGTGAGGGATCCTCTTCCAAACCTACCAGAAAACGGGTGTCCTGTTAAAGTCTTGTTTTGACACTGACTTCATCCAAGACCATTCCCTCCCTCAAAAATACCCAGAAGCTTAGATCATAAATCTTGCAAATGGTGGGAAACATGGATTTCATATTATGGGAAAATATTTCTTTCTTCAACGTTTGTTTCTTGTTCTTATTCCAAATTCCCCTTTTCCATCAAAACACTGTAAATATGCCCCTTAAAAAAGATCTTGCAATTTCTTCTCCTGTTCTATACTTCAAATTTCAGTTTTTTTTTTAATGTATACCGGGATTCCCCATTTCGGCAGGAAAAAACAATTATCACTAATTGGTGTTCATTTCAGCTTTCAAAAGTGTTTATACCAGATGATAGATACAGATGAACTATTCACACTTTCAATCACTTGACTAGGAAGTGTAAACCATCATGTGGTTTAGAATTGTCTAGTAGAACAAGGGGGAAAAAAAGGGAACTATGGTATCCCGGAAACCACATCACAACCACCTTCACCTTTAATGCAAAGTGCAACATCAACTGTCTTTTGCTCCATGGAAACAAAAGAAGAATGATGCACACAGAAATGAATTAATAGAATAGAAGATAACCGAATTAAAATGAAATCAAATGAAGAGACAAACATGTTTATAAAAACGATACCAAATCTTGAGATCAGGGTTTGGTAGATAATTCATATTTCCATCGTAAAATGGTAAATCTAACCATGATTCAAGCGAATTGCTGTTAAAAAAAAGTTGCATATATTCAATTGCATGATGTAGAATACATAGACCTATAAATAATTTTTGAAAGCAGCCTGAAAATAATACTACATTTCAATGGGAAGATGAAAATTAAACTACCATGATATATATATATGGTATTTTCATAAATAATCAGTGATGTGAATTACGACTCTTGCCGAGATCCTTACAAGAAACAGTTAAGGCGCAGGATAATTGTGGTAATTTAGTCCTGAGCCCCATTGCATAAAAGTTACTAATACGTTAACTTTGCCATCCAATGGTAACTTCTCTGGAACATTGATCAACAGCCAATCAAAATCAAGGATTCCATGCAAGTTGCCATTGGATGGCAAAGCTACCATAATGGTAACTTTGCCATCCAATGGTAACTACAATGGAACATTGATCAACAGCCCATCAAAATCAAGGATTCCATGCAAATTGCCATTGGATGGCAAAGCTACCATAATGGTAACTTTGTCATCCGATGGTAACTACTATGAAACATTGATCCACAGCCAATCAAAATCAAGGATTCCATGCAAGTTGCCATTGGATGGCAAAGTTACCATAATGGTAACTTTGTCATCCGATGATAACTTCTATGGAACATTGATCAACAGCCAATCAAAATCAAGGATTCCATGCAAGTCGCCATTGCATTACAAAGCTACCATAATGGTAACTTTGTCATCCTATGGTAATTACTATGGAACACTGACCCACAGCCAATCAAGGATTCCATGCAAGTTGCCATTGGATGACAAAGTTACCATAATGGTAACTATGTCATCCAATGGTAACTACTATGGAACGCTGATCAACAGCCAATCAAAATCAAGGATTCCATGCAAATTACCATAATGGTATTTCTATGCAAAGGGATGTGATTGAAGAATTAGGGGAATCCCATTGAGGAGCATTTCATGGATAGACTTGTTGGATGTTTTTATCTGAACAACAGATACCATAGTGCTGTTATCAGTAATGAAATTCTCTGTTGATATATCGCTAAAAATATCTTACCGATATCCACAACTATCGACAAAATAACATTAATAGGTGACAATTCCGTTTATTACATAGAAAAACAATACGCATTGCATTGATTAGCGATGTCACAATACTCTCGCTGGTCAAAATTTTTATCTGCCACTGTACCAACAACGCTTTAACATCCGCTTTCATCGATTCTAAACGAGTGCATTGTAAAAATCATATTTAGTATGAATACATCCTCACCTTTCAAGTTATTAGCATTATTTTAGGGTTGGATTAAATTTTTTCGATGATTTTGGGGCTTTTTGGACATCGTTCTGAGCAGTCAATGACTTTCGCCTATCCGCCATTTTGGATTTCGTGCTGTTACATCTTCAAACGTAGAGGGCAGCAACACACGGCCGTGCTTGTTGCTTCTACGTTATCTGGTACTTGTTTTGGTTGCTAAATTGAGCTTGCGTTTATGAATGTTTTCGATACCATCGAGGGCAGTCACGATGTTTGGATTGTCATGATTGTAGCGAAGTGAGATCATGTTTATGGCCAGTACGTATTCATATTTTGTTGAGATTGTGGAGTGATTTCTGTTGCTGTTCTGTGCATTTTGAGGAAAAATATGTTTTCCGAGATTATCAGTTTGAAAAGCTACTTTCCGTGTCAAAAGGCCATTTCCGCGAATTCCTTCTGTTTTCCGCGATCGCAAAAAATCACTTTCCCTACATAATGCGGGTATTTTCAACAACGAGAGAAAGGTTATCGATAATCGCTTGGTGGCAAAAACATGCAATTATCGACAGGACTAGCGATAAAGAGGTTATCGATAACAAAGAAAGTCGTCGGATCCGACAAGATGTGTTTTAAAAAATGTGGATGAAACGCAGCAAAATACAAACCTTCTTCAGCTGCCCTTCCTGGTCACCAAGGAAGATGACGGTCTGATCCCGATGGACCGTTGCTGCAATGGATGTCAAGACAGACGAGTGGGTGTAGACAGCCCTTGCACCAATGAAGGAATCCCCACCAAGTGGTGAATTGTTCTCGTTCATGTGGCAATAGCTTGGTCCAGTAGAGTTTATTGTCGAGATCTAGATGACCGAAATCATGAAAACATGATGAGTTTAGAAAAAAAAAGGAGCAACAATTCAATTTTTTTTTAACTGAATGAAACAGTATGCTCTTGGTGTCACTGCAATGGTTATTTCTATAAAGTTTACATTAATAATTCTTTACATTTCTTGTATAATTTTACTTGCCCTGCAAAGCCATCAATCAGGTCAAGTCCTGCATGGACCTTTTATCAATCAATGTCTGTGTAGGCTTCTGATATGTTTCTACTAGCTCCTCCAATTTTAAATAACATGAATTTGAGAAGCTACATTTCTAAAAGGGTACTAAATGATTTCACATTTCTTTTCCTTTTCATTTATGGAAGAGGTAAAGTTTAAGGTTACATTATAAATAAGCAACATAATACACAAAAAACAAGTACTTATGAATCAGAAATGAATTTGTATTAACGAACAACTACTGATAAGTGACATGACAGGGGTTCATTTACCAATGTCAAAGGAATCAACTTACCATACTATTTGATGTTCCACAATTCACAGACCCTAACCAGTCAATATCCGTTCTGTCCGTTTCTTTCCGAGCACATCCCAGCCTCCTCTCCCAGAATGCAAGATCTAACGCAGAGAGAGGGTATATACAGACAGCAGACTTATCTGAAGGAATCTTGCTGTTCATCCCGTCTGACTGAGCGAACACAACATAGAGAACTTCAGAACCTGGTTGCAGGTCATCCGAACCCAGATCAGACCCAACGGTGCCTACGTATGCAGATTGCGCTAAGTTGTACAGGGTTCTCTCATCATCCCCATAAACATAGCAATGCAGAGGAAGTTCGATGTAGGAGTAGAAGTGATCATCTTGCTGACAAACTCGTGCTAGTTTGGTGAAGTAGGGGCTTGGAGTTTCGGGGATCTTTGGCTGGATAGCAATGAAGTAACTGAAGCCATTTGCTTCAAACCCCGAGATGTAGGTGATGTTGAACTTCTGAATGATTGGAGAGTCATTGATGGTTCCAGCTGGTATTCGGATCAAAGAGGGATTCTCCTGAGGTCCTCCACCATTGTAAACTTGGAAAAGAGTTGGACTTGATAAGTCAGAGGGTAACTGCCTACTGGACATTGTCCACACATTGCCCCTCGCCCACTCTGACGACGAGGATCCGACGTACAATGTCTTCACGTCATCAGGACCGTTACCAATAAATGCCACAGTAGTACCATAGTCTGTGTTCACCGATACCTCTGTCAGGGAAGAGTTTGACAACACACTCAATGTGTCCACGGTCAATACGTCACAGACGCCTTGATACACAGTCCCACATACTATTAGACGGTCATCATCCACTAATAAGACTTTGTTGTAATTGTCCGTTGGTACTGCACTGAGACAGCCTACGGATCTTGGCCAACACTCTGGGCTGTCTTGGACAGGCCCAGTCACAGTTTCTTGTTCTAAACTCAGGTTGCTGTTCAGTTTGTACACTCTGTTCACTGAGCCTATGAAAACAGTGTCTCTTTGTGCATCTACTGCTATCGTCTGCAATGAAAATACAGAGTTCTGCTCACTAAATTGTGGATACCCTAAACATGTACTGAGCAGTAGTGACAGAACATGGAAGACGAGTACTGTCTGTAATGTCCTGGATCTTGAAGATCTGAACATCTTGCATATATGCCTTGCTGTCAACGACCCTGTCTCAGTTGCCTTGATCATCTTTGTCTTTCCTTTCTCTCTTGTCCAAGCCATCTTGGTGTTACTCTTAGGTTGTCACTGGCAGTATCTAGGAACTTGGTTCATTTGACCTGAGAATATACAAGGTGGAGAAGCAAAAGAACAATCAGTCCCCTTCCTAATTATCGACATGAAATATTTAGACATAAATCAATAGAACTACAGCATTATTACAGTATTTTCTTTTTCTTCCAAAGTTCAAGTTAAAAGCTCTTCTGCCGGGAATCCATACTCCACTTTGAACACCAAGCATTGCTTCCTTTTCTTGTCTCCGAAGAGTAGGGATTTTTTTTTTCTCAGCATATGATAGTCAAACTGAGTGGAAGTGGTTAGAGCTCTGTTACGTGCCATCACGTTTCCTAGCCTCCGGCTAAGAGAGTCACAGGTAATTACAATCTGGCTTTCTCATAGGGGGGAGCAACCAACGGTCCTTGTAAGGTCGTGATTGCAATAATTATATCCTGTCCCCTCAAAATTTAGACAATTTAATTCACGGGGTAGTTGAAGCATCTGTTTGTTCAGGATAATTGCATGAACTAATGAACTCATTCCTTTTTTTATATGGCGAGGATTATTTGGGAAATTGGAATGTTGTACATTTTGACCAGCGACCTTCATGATCATAGGATGTCCTCTCGTTCCAAGAAGTTATAATATAGATCCTAATAACTCTATCATTAATGGATCAAGGGTGAATTGGTTTGTCTATCCAAAATGAAATTACCCTATCTTGGATAAGCAACAACAACAACAAAAAAATCAGCAAAATCAACATCTTATTAATCCTCTGCAACATTGTTCGATTTTTTTCAGTCAGCAGACAGAGATGGTCCTTGACAAGGTTAACGACCCCTAAGGAAAAATATGACTGACAATGATCATAATTAGACATCACAGGTCAATTGTTTGCAAATTGGCAATCATTACACTGGCTTGAAAACAAATCATCCCAAACTATGTAATCCTCAGCGATTAATAAAGAATCTGTCATCAGTATTAAATCTGTTGCAAGCAGCAATAACCACCGGTCACTTCCAAGTCTTCTATCTTCACAGCACACTTTACCCCTGATTCTTAATATAATATTATCTCTTTGCAGAAAATGACATGGCATTATTTATACTAATTTTTACATGGTGGAGGCTAGAAGATAGGCCAATGGATATTATGGTTACAAGTATCCATAACAAAGATCAAAACACAATCTGTTATTAATGATTAAATAAAGATAAAAGCAAATCAATGTTTGTATTTATTAGTGAGGACAAAACAAATATGAAAAGAACTTGATTTCAGAAAACATACATGTACTTAATTGACAATCGACATTAGAGTTTAAGGAGATACAAACTTTAATAATCAACTGCTGCTTCCCACTTGATCATTATGAATATGGAAGTCTATTAAAATCAAGGGAAAATGTTTCAAACACTAACAGCATTAATTCCCTTGTTGCAGGGAATAAAATCACACTATATATCTAATCTGCTATGAAGCATACAACCGAAAAATATCACATGGTCAAGCAAATGTAATTAATCACTTGCCTTGTACACAAATCTGGGAATGACAAAAAAAATTACTAAATTGTGAGAAGTAAAAACTGCATCATGGACAGTCCACATCGCATACAAAGATGTTCAACAATACAAACAGCACAGAAATTGATGAAAACTCACATACTGAAATCATCCCTATGTTTCACTGAATGCACACTCATTTTATCTCAACAAGCATACTTTCAGCAAAATATGGATTCTCAAAAGAATACATCCAGATTTTTAGGTACTTCCTTGCTCAAACTTTCTGGACTGAATACAACTTGCTTTCAGTTCAACCACATTCTTTTTTTACAATTCTGATCAAGTCCACGTTACCACGGGCCAATGAGCTGTGGCAATATAAAGAAGAGGTCGTAATTCCACGGAGAGCACAACAACGAAAACTAAACTTTGTTGATCTCTGCAGTAAAACACCTATACCATGGAGCTATAATAGCTCCATACCTATAGAATAGGCCTATATGCAGGGTTTGTAATATAAGAGAGAGGGGTCCCATAATGATTATCACATCAGATTATTGATACAAGAACCCCTGCTTGAACAGTATACAATCACAGCCTTGGCGATTAAACCCCCTAAACCCCATGATTACAGCAATCAATAAAATCCACATTTCTTTATCAGACCATAAAATCAGAGGTGATGATGTTATGCAATCATGGAAGCTACTCATGCTGGTATGCCCAACTACCCTGATAGTGACCCTCGTAACAAGTACAAGGTAAACAAACCTGGGATCTATTGCTTCCTCTGCTTCCGATTTATTGTTTTACTGAGATTACCTGATAAGGTCCTTTGGAAACACTCTACCACACATGCAGACCTACTTAAATGTTCACCGCATCGCATTGATTGCTTGGGACTTTGGTCATGCAGCTTCAAACTCGATTTTATCAATGAGTTGACAACTAAATCTGTATCTCATTAATGATAATTGGCCCCATCATTTTTGTATACGGCTGGATGACAATAATATAATGTCATATCCAATTACAGGTAGCTATTAGAAGTGTAGGTTAGGTGCAAGGCCAGTACTTATATAAGCGCTTTGGGCCTAATGGGAAAAGCGCAGTACAAATAATAAGTAATAGTAATAATAATATTGAAGTAAAGTTGTACTGTTGTTGACTGGGACAACTTACCTAACTCAATTGACACCTTTAAATTTGGGAAGTACATGTATTCTGGAAGTAAGTTTACAAGTGAAGAATTGTAACAGTAATATGAATAACTCAAACGTTCTGCGTTAGATCCTGTATGAAACAATGATTGCAATTTGGCATCCCATACAAAAATCTACCTTTTAAACAAAATGAAAAGTCCGATCTAGAATGTATGCCTAAACAAAGAAAACTACAATACTTTATAGAAGTAACTTTTGCCTTCTAAAATCAAGTTGCCTCACAAATCAAACAATTTCTTCCAGAGTACCGATCAAACAACATGAGAATATCTAATAGGATTTTACAACCACAATCCTGATTGAATTTCTCCCGGAAATATTCCTCGATTTCAATTTAATCTACGGTAGGTAACCTTCACACTATTCTGTTAAAATCTATAATAACAAGTCTTCACTTGTAGACTATTAAAGATTTCTCTCAGATTTGGTATCATTTAAAAGTCTTCATGAAAAGGAGGGGAAGCCATTACTGTTGCCCCCTACCAATAATACCCCATCAATCATACCTTACGAACTCAATACCCTATTATATCCTTTCATCACACTTGTTATATAGAAGGGGGCAAATATTGTAACAGCATCTTTTCACTCGATAAAAATGAAAATCACTTGATGTACAATAACATCATAAATATCATTGCAAATTTGTTTGAGTTGAAAATGAAGGCCAACATTGGTTGGGTTAGTTGTTGAAAGTGGTTTACTTTTGTTCTCAAGAGAATAGTCCTACGATTAAGACTTTATGGGCCATACTTCCTGCGGAGATTCCCCCTTTGCTGTCCCATGCTCTCCCCTTAGGACCCTCAATTTCATTCATTGAATACTAATGATAAAAACCCAGCTTTTTGTAGATAAAAGGAAAATTTCGCGAACAATACAGACCTCAAAAGTGAATTGCAACATCCATGAGATTTTTTTTAAAGGGGAATCCAGCCTTTGCCATAAAATGTTGTGTTGGGAAGGAGAAAAATAAATTAAACAGAATGGTGAAAGTTTGAAAGAAATCGGACAAGCAATAAGAAAGTTATAGCTGCTTTAAAATTAAGATCACTAATAGTATGTAGATTTCAAATTGGCAACTGGGTAAGTAAATTATGACAAGGGGCAAGGACAACTTTCCCATAGGCCATGTACTTTATTATCAGGGATTTGTGGTTTTCTCCTAAGTACCCATTCCCCTGGGGCAGTAATCTAAATATAACCCAGGTAGTATATTGTTTAATGTCCTCATGAAAGAAAAATATAATTTGAAATAAAACTTTTGGGAAAAATGACATTTTAGCCATAATATGTATTGGAGTACATGGAAGAGTAGTCCTTGCCTTACATCACTATGACATCCCATATGCGGCCAATTTGAAGTCTCCATGAGTATAGTGATTACCAATATTTACAACTTTTAAAAATTCATAACTTTCTTGTTGTTTGTCCAATATTGTTCAAACTTTCACCTATAAACTTGTCTGATTTTTCTTTTTCTTATAAAAACAAGTTTTTATTTGGGTTGGATTCCCCTTTAAAGCATCCCCCTGGGTGAGCTTTTTGTGGTCATCAGCTTTCAAAAGTAAGAAGACCCCCCACCCCCCCCCTCTCTGTTTTCTATCCCTTTGCATGTCATTGGCCTAATCGTCATTATGTTTTTAAGATTGAGTTTTCTTAATCCTATCACAGCTTATGACATAATAATGAACATTATTTCGATGTCTATATTCTGCACTCTTAAGCCTCTACGTCGTATTCGTACCCTAGTTCTAACAATGAATAACATCTTTTCTTTCACAAAGAAATTTGTCCTCCTCTATCCTAAGATTCTTAATACAAAGCGGGAGAAATGCTACCCATGTGATGTGACGTGATAAAAATCAAACGAGGGAGATCCATCTGCCTGTATGTATTGTCATGAGAAAGAGGAAGATAAAATTCAATACACTAAATTAATTTTAGTTGGGCACAATCAATATTCCTCCGATCCTCCATATAACTGAAGAAATCAAGTCAAGTTTCCTAAAAATTACATCATTAGGTGGTTTCAGACCGCCTTGAAGTTCGTCAGTTCCAGGTATTTTCTGATCGGGAAATTTACCCCGATCAGAAAATACCAGGTAATATTGGCAATGTGAAAGCAAATTACGCGTAATCTCCCCGAAAAAAAAAACCCACTAAATAGTAGGTGCTTGTCAAAATTACGAGAACTTTCGCGGGGATTTTTCCAAGGTCGCAGGTATTTTGGCAATGTGAAAGCAATTTAATGGAACTTTTAGGAATAATTAATGGGCATTTTTCAGCCTAACAATGTTCTCGTAATTTAACGGGGATTCTTATGATTGAGGCGGTTTGAAACCACCTTTTGAAACAAGATCTGGAATAGACATGTCCAGCATCATCTCTTCTTTAATTATCTACATTATATCCTTCATATCCACTGGCTATATATCTACAAACATTGATGACTATCAATCGTTTTTTATCAGTCAATTTGGTACTTCATTATCTGTTGCACCTGTGACCTGAAGCTCATCAAACTGCTTCTCCTTTTCAGTGAATTTCACATATTATTCTCCCCTTCGCATTTGCCTCAAGTTATGATCAGAGATTTTTTAACCATTGCTCATATTTTTTCTTCTTCTATTCTGGCACCATACCAAAATGCAAGACCCACACTTGAACTCAAGTATTCAATGACTTCTGGCGTGTGTACAGTGAATTATGAGTGGAAATTCAATTCTCGCCCATTTATAGAAAAAAAAATTGTATAAGATAGACAATATCATGCCGGCCCAGAGACTGTCTGGCAGTCTACTCAAAGTTGTCATATTTTTCTCACGCGCTCTATTTTATCACTGCTATCTCCCTCAGAACAAATCTGTTATGGAAAATGGTGTATTCACAGAAGGTTATCTTAAGTTTACATTAGCTTTACAATGCCCAACAATAACCCCAAGTCAAAATTAATAGAAACTACAGCTAAAGATTTGACTTATATGAAGTTTAAATGTAATAATGAGTTGTAAAATAATCGGATATCAGAATGACTGCTATTCAATCCTCTGTTAAGTTTTGCCCCCCCCCCCACATTGCATGGCTATATAAAGTCCTAAAACTGATGGTATGAAATAAAAATGTGTTCTTACTTCTAATGCATGAATTTGCAATTTTTCTTGGGATGGGATTAGCCTTGTCAGGATCCCCACCAAACAGGAATGTAGCCATACATTTATTTGTAGCTACTTACATGTATTTTACATTTTTAGTATTTAGTATAAATTTAAGACATTCCTCAATCACGAAATGGGCTAAAAATTTCAGGATACTATATATTTATTCTTAGCTTTCTGACATACAATCACAAAATTCATAAGAGAAGTGTTCAAAGGGCCCTTTTAAAAGAAAAATGCAAACATTAATTTCATTCCTTTTTAATACAAAGAATTAACAGAAGATTAGAATGTTAGGACATGGACCTACTATGGAAACTCGAATGTAATTTAGATTATTGAATATTTAACCAAGCTGAATGTTCGCTAGGCAATTGTTCAACTTTATTATATGCAATAAAGATTCTATATACCGCATCCTGGTTCTACATGTATTTCAAAATCAGATTTCTCTTTAGTGATTTTCAATGTTCATTCTTATTTAAATGCTCATTCAGATTTCAGTATGTGATAACTTCTCTAATGGACAATTTCTCAATACACTACATCGAAAGTCGAAACCTCCCTTTTATTTTTTTTTTGCTGTGTGGAAATGCACTCAGGTGTGCCCTGCAAATCTTTGCTTCCGAAGTTCCGAGTATCTACGTTTTCAATTCTTTTCTTTCTTTTCTTGCCCCCCCCCCTCCTCTTTTTCTCTGTCTTCTTTACTTTCTGATTCATTCTCCTAAATCAGTAGGTTATTTCTTTTCACAAGTGCCATGGTTCAATGAAGGGAGGAGTAGGCCCATTGGAGCTGGCATTGGCTTGAGCCTAAATGCAAACTGGCCACCATTGTAACCTGGCGTCAGGGGAAGACAGCGAACTCTAAATCGAGGTCATACACACCTCCCTAGTCTATGCATGCAACGATTTGTTGGAATACCTATTCTCAATTCCTTTGCTTCTTTTCTATCTCTTTCTTTGCCTATACCAATGAATGAATTCTTGTAGTGCAAAGTCTTAGCAATTGAAAACACAGTGTGACGTAGATGTGCGCTATCTTGACTTTTGGGTTCAGTAAATAATGTATTTCTATGAAATTATGCCTGTACATATGTAAGTCTACATATATATATATAAAACCTTTTAAATACTCATTACCATCTTAAATGTACTAACAAACTTCTGTGTCTGAAAACCTGTATATATATATATATATATATATATATATATATATATTCAAACATATAAACTTATACAGTGATAGCTCAATGCCCTAAACTTTTAATTTCAAATGAAAACTCATATCAAATAAAGTACTCATTTGCTTCATATACACTTGCATATGAAGAGAGATAAAGACTTCAAGATAATTATAATATTCTGATCTTATAAAGAATATACATGTACTTTATAAGCATCATTATTATTGATAAGACTTAAAGATAAATGCCAGTTGTGGTAACGATTTCAAAATGAGTTCGTACAGAATCCAATAAAATGACCACCAAAGTGTCTGTTTGTATAAATAAAAAATATGTGCCAAAGAATCCTGGAAGAAATTGTGTAATTGCTGAGAAATTAGCAAATAAGCACGGGATTCAGGTCAAGCGTCGGGCCGATATTCAAAGCAATAATAATACACTGTCCCATGTGCACTTATCTGTGTTGGTGATCTTCAGTGTAAACATTTTCAGCGTAGATTTCAAGATTTCACAAAGTTCAGTTTATGCAACTGTACCAGATCTAGATCCTAAACGATATAGTGACAATTAAGCCTGGTTTTACAGACTTTCTTGTGAAATCAGTGTTTACTGCAACTACTTTCATTTATCTTTAACATTCTGGCTGGTAAGATCTTTTTTTTTCTTCGTACCTGTGTCTGGGTTATATTTTAGTCCTGAAAAATTGCACCTGAAATAATTATAATTAATAGTACTTCAAAAAATGAAAAATAAAGTAATTTCCTTTTCTTCTAAATGTCCGACATACAAACATGATTTTTTTTTTTATTCTGATTTTTTTACTTCCATGTGTATCTGCAATAAACAATTGCTTGCATTTACCACAAATTATTTTTTAAACATTCAATGCCATACAAAGCATTTATGATAAGAAATGAAATCATTGGGAACTGGAGTGGTGCAGTCATAGTGACCTACAAAATACAATACAAAATTTGTCCAAATGAATTTCCTACAAAATAAAAAAGAATTGGCCTTAAAATTAACAAAAGAATAATCCTGATCAAAGAATGGAGTATTTGGATAACTATCTTGTTGATGATAACCACTCTATACAGACTGGTCCCAAATTCACAAGGTAGCTGATTCACTTATACAAAAGGTATTTATATAGCACTCAATCATGATAAACCACAAAGTTTAGCCATTCCTTGCATAAAAAACAAAACTTTCAAATATATTGAATAACAGAAGAGACTGATCCATCATTAGTCGTTTAATATGAAGTTGAAGGTTACAAAATTACAATAATACTTACTAAATTGGAAAACATGTCAGAACGATTTAGCACTGTGAATTGAGATTTTTTTACTTTACAGGATGATAAGTCACCCCTTCCATGCACACAACATTGAAAACAATATGCTATACACAGCAGAAACCCAAGTTTCCTGTAAGCTCTCATCAGATCGAACAAGTGGGGCAAGATTCTATAAACCTGAAAACGATACCATTATTTTCATACTGATCATACTCACCAATTATATAATATAAACTGAATGCAGACTTGAAGAAAATATATCATACCAAAAGAAAAGTTGGAACTATAAAAGTTTGGTAAATCCATGACAGTTTATAGCAAGTTGAGAGTCTTGGAGCAAAGAAGAAGGTACAACCTGTCAGCTTCCCATCTGTGAACGCACAAGCTGTTTGTAACAATAACCGCATGCCCCCTTTCATCTACATTTCCTTTTTCATCAATCAATCAAATCAATCAAATTTATCCAAATGGCCAAGATTAAGTATGGATACAAGAGTGACAATATCCCTTTTGACAGAACTTCAACAGCAGTCAAAAGAACTTTCAACTGACAATACCGCCCCTTCAGAAGAGATAAAAATATATCATTCGTAGGATATATTGATTTATTGATCTGCGCAGCTCCAATAACAAGCCTCAGACAATATCGATGAAAAGATAAACTTGTGTCATTAACATGGAGACATGGGGCTTTCGTAATCCATACTGGAAGGATTAGCTTTTATTTGGGGGCAAGATTATCCATGCTTGTTTGCAAACATTACGATTGTTCTCCATTTATGAAGTGAGTAAACACACTCAGAGGCGCGAAGCTACCACTGGGCAGGCTGGCGCGGGACCGGTTACGGTCTGCATGAGGTGAATACCAAAGCCGACTAACCCGTCTTCCAATCTTTCACCATCCTTGGTGCTCTTATTCAAAGCCTTTCTAATTGAAGAAATATCAAAACAAATAGGCCTAAATGCAAAGGATCTGCTGTGAAACTGTGTAGCAAAGCAATTTATCTCGCGAACTCATGATCGAACATTTACCAGACGGAAAACCGTTAAATCAATGTTTTGAGTATCATGCCCAAAACAATTTTGAAAAAATAAAGTCCATCTGATTTCTTGGATCTACATTTGGTTAAGATGAATAGGAAGGTTGATCTCAATTCCTAATTTCTAAATTATACAATTTGAGATCAATTTTAGTGTGAGTTTGATTGAGATCCATCGAAACTCTTTGTAAGACAGGGCCCATGACGATGGTAAAGATAGGTGCCAACAGTTTCACACCCAATTCGACAGACCACCGTGTCAGCCCCATGCCGCCACCCCCTTTCAAGACTGAAAATACTCTAGAAAAGGGGAAATAGCAGATTAATTGATTACTATTGATCATCAATGGCACTCCAAATGACTCTAAATCCCTCTTTCTTGGGGAAGGGGAGGCTCTTCGAAAGAATTATGGGATAACTGTCTGGGATTTAACCTCAGGATTAAGTTGTTATAGAAAATGACTGTCATAAAACTTGGCTCAAATCTACTTAAGCCAGCGAAGTAAAGTGGATTGCATGATGATTGTTTGAAAATATTTGGTACTTCACTCCTCCTTGCTGTTTCAGAAGGTCATTACAAACTAGATTCTTTGGGAACAGCTTGCCCTGTGAAAGTATCTTCCTGAAATGAATCAGACTTGAAACACCCTTTCCTCTAGTACATCACCAACACCAGTTATTCACTATTATTACTGCATATGTGGGACAAATATTCACAAGGCTATATAGGTTTATCAAAATCCTTTTTTAGTCTTATAATGAATCATCAAGAGTTCAAGACTGACATCAAAAGAAGGCCTACATGAATACTGATATCGAAATATTGAATACAGTCAATGTACTATTTTGCATTATGCTCTCAATGAGCCCACAATTTTTTCCAAGAAAATGTAAGAGTTGTCCATCTTTACCACCAAAGAGTATTTTCAAGATAATTGAAAGTAAACTGGTATTGAAATAGATAATTATAAAACAATTCACCCATTCCCAAAACAGTAATTATTGCTTAAAGGTAAATTGTGACATTGGTTTATTTCAAAACTTTCTTTTAGATTTCACTCTTCGCTTTTCACAATACTCATAAACAAGTTCTGAGTCCATACAATGTATTGCATTGGTCAGAAAGAACTGTTTTTATTCTCAAAAAATATATAAAGAAGAGAAATTTTGCCATGTGAGCTTTCTTTTGATGCATTATTTATAATTGATATCACAAATAAAGAGCGCCATCTTGAGACCAAATTACGTCAATACCTCCTCATGAATATTCATATCCATCGCCTCTGCGCTAGTCTCACGTGCCGATCTGTATACCGGCTAGGCCATGTACAGTAGGCCTACAGTATCGGATTGAACGGCTGAGTCTATTTGCGTCTTTTTCATTCATTTCCTGTAGGAGCGTGTACATTCGCGCAGTCCCTCGACGGCAAATACAAATGAACTTGGAAACAACCAAGGAACTTTTTGAAATGACCATCATAATAATTGTGATGTTATGCACGTTGTTTTTCAAATCGCGGAGAATAGGTCCTACATCTGGATATCTGGGCAGAGTACCAGGTACCGAGAGACGGCTTTCCTTCCCTTTCCTTGCTTTTCATCTTTGCTTCGTTTCTCTAGCTGTATTTTTTTCTTCTTTACTTGTCCAGGGTATGAAGGGAGGGAGAATTATGGTTGCTTGTGAAAGGTCTATTCTTATTTTTTTTAATGTTTTATTTCTATTTTATTATTATATATACATATGCATTTTTGTTTCGATTCTGATTCACGGAATTGTTATCAATTCTTCAGGTTCTGTATTTCGATTTGTTCATTATTATCACGTGTTGTAATAGAATAAGATTTTTCAAAGGAAAAGGAAATAATTTTGTATTGAACTAGCTTGGCCGCAATTTTTCATTATTTTGATTTGTGCGTTATAGGCCTATAAGATGCTCTTTCTCTTCCACTGATTATTTGTCAATATACTGCCTCAATGTATTGATCACTAAAAAATGACAAATACCGCGTGGCCTAGTGTTCCCTCCTTTTTTTAAACAATATATTCTGGGGCGGATCCAGCTTTCACTAATAACGGGGCCGGGGTGAACAATATTTTCATCCACATTTTTCCCGATCGATCGGCAGCGTGAGGTATTATTTTCGAACTGTGTATTGTGTCCTGAAAATTGATCTGAGCAATATCTTATCTTATCTTATCTTATATCTTATATCGAGGTTTTTTACCTGACTGCTAAATAAGCACGAATGCCTGTGAACAAGCAACCAGGGGACCAACGGCTTAAGGTCCTCTCCGAGGGACCTGGTAATGAGGATCATTAAATTTTGACGAATTGACGGATAAGGTGCCCAAAATTTTGAATTAGTAAAGGCCTATTTAGTTCCCTTGTTCGTTTTACTATAAGCCCTTAAACAATGTTTCCGTGTTTTGTATTACATTGATCAGTTAATATTTCTTTATGTCTCATACTATTTTGATATGAATTATACCTTGTTATTGTACTTGTTACTATGATTTTATATACAAATAACTCTGAACTTGTGAACCTGTTTAACCATGACTGAATGAATAAATCAATAAATGAATTGGTATAGATGAATAGATGTTCCATCGAACAGGCAATGCGAACACAAAGCGCGGGCTAAATTATTTTTATACATGTGTAGTGACATGATTGGCTCCCACCCCTCCCCAAGTCTGAATTCCCCTCACCATATTTTATTCATTCTTCCTCTAATATTCCCCCCCCCCCTCCGCTTTCGTTCATATTACTTTGCGCCGCCAATATCGGAGGGGGGGGGCGTAACGTTTGCCTCCTGGATCCGCCTATGATACCGGTGCGTTGTTATAACAATGTAACATCGATCCCCTCCAAGTTTCTCTTTGTATTTTTCTTTTCAACTTGTTATGGTAGTATATACTGAACAAGAACAAGTATGACGTCTCCTAGGTGCCTCTCCCTCCACCCACTCCTCCTTGGTCCGCTGCATGGGCTCGGATAATAAAATTATGTACTTATCATGGTGATAAAACTGAGGGGCGTCCTTTTCAAGCCTTTGTGCTTATGACTGTTCCCTCCCTTGCAATGATTGTTTATATATTTTCTGTTGTATGATTTATTTTTGCATGGAAATAAAGAATCAATCAATCAATCAATCAATCAATATATATATATATATATATATATATATATAATAAAAACAACTGTCATTCTAACTTGTCACAATTCAAGAATCTTCCCTGAAGAAGGTAGATGTGTACCGAAAATTTCGAGAGTGAATAAAAGAACTTAATTTGTGTTTCGCATTTGTGATGTCTTATTATATATATATATATATATATATATTATATATATTCGAGGACATACAGCTAGGCGGAACTATTTGGGGAAGGGGTCTTCCATCTCTGTGTGATTCCGAAGTTCCGATGATGGTTCAGCGAATGTACTTCATGCAAAATCACGTTTTGGCATGACCTCTCAGCGCTGGGCATATCGACGGACAAAAAAAATGCAAACATGTGATGGATCGAAATGGTAAAAAATATCGCGCCCACATCATTTATTTTTTTAGTAAGGCACTCACTTTGTTTTGGTTACAACTTGTGCTTATAATGTTCAATTTTCAGGTTGAAATGTCACAAATCTTCAGCTCGCGCTTTCCGCTCGCATCAAAGGTACACATTATGTTCTCGGTTTCAAACTGCTTAGAATATCCAGTTTTCAGGTTGAAATATTACAAATTTTCGGCTCGCGCTTCGCATCAATTATTATTTATTAAGACACACAATTAAGTTCTTGGGTTCAAAAAAGTGCTTAGAATGTCCAGTTTTCTGGTTGGAATATCGCGCTCGCGTCCATTCTCCAATTAGATGCACATCTTTTTCATAACAAAATTGCTCGGAATGTTTGATTTTCATGTCTTTAGTCATGTTAGTACATGCAATGTCTAGAATTTATAGCTCGCGATTTGCGCTCTTAACACCTCGCAACAGTGGCGTAACAATGGGGGGGGGGGCACGTGCCCGGCCCCAATCGGCTTACCAAAAAAAAAAAAAAAAAAAAAAAAAAAAACGGGGAAAAGGATAAAAAGAGGGAGAAAGGAAGAGGAACGTAGTGGGAAAGAAGAAATTATTATTCATTATGATTGTATATTGTATCATAATCATGTTATGTTATTTTACATAGGAAACATTTTTTATCATAACTTTATGAAACATAATTTGCTCAGGTTCCATGTCTTCATTGTTCCTGGTGCTCGCATTGTCTGTTTAAAGAGATATATAAACCTGTTGTACGAAAACCTCCCGTTTTCAAGTCAATATACACCAAATATATTATTGTTTTATGTAGTGACATATGGTTCTTTTTCATGACTACTTAAAGTGATTGCCCCATGTTAAGGTCTTAATATAAAACATTTCCTGTCCGTGATTACGTTCGCTTCAGTGGATTGGTGAGATATGTCTGCTCTCAATGAATTCCTAAAATCAGTCCTTGAAATATCCCTTTTTCTGATCTAAATATCCAAAATTTTCAGCTCGCGCTTCGCGCTCGCATCATTTGGGTAGTGAAATACGTTTGGTCTTAGTGAATTTCTACAAACAAGCCTTAGACTGCCCCGCTTCAGGTCTGAATTATCTAAATTTTCAGCTCGCGCTTCGCGCTCGCAATATTTGATTAGTGAGATGCGTATGATAATCATGATTACATTGACTACAAAAAGTGCTTCATGTGTTCAGATGTAATTTTAACAAAATCAGCAAGCGCTTGGCACTCGCATTACATAACTATAGTGAGATATGTATACTCTTAATGGATTCCTTTAAAAAAAATCCTGTTTTGGGTCAATATATACACAAATTTCAGCTCGTGTTTCGCGCTCGCATCATTTGGTTATTGAAATACGTATGGTTTCGCGAATTCCTACAAACAAGCCTTAAATTGCCCCTCTTCATATTTGAAATTCCTAAAAAAATTTAGCTCGTGCTTCGCGCTCGCAATATTTGATTAGTGAGATGCCTATGTTATTTATGATTAAAATGACTACAAGTGTTTCAGATGTGTTTAAATGTAATTCTAACAAAATCAGCAAGCGCTTGGCACTCGCATTAGATGACTATGGTGAGATATGTATACTATTAAGAGATTCCTAAAATATAGTCCTTAAGATCTCCCTGTTTGGGATCAATATATGCAAAAAATTTCGGCTCGCGCTTCGCGCTCGCATTGCTTAGCGAGACAGGTACGTATCATGATCACAAAAATTTGATTATAAAGTCCCTTTTTAGGTCTGAATATCAAAAATGTTCAGCTCGCGCTTCGCGCTCGCATTATTTGATTGCTAAGATGCGTATGTTATTCATGATTACAATGACTACAAGTGCTTCCTCAAAATGTCTCTGTTAGGTCAGTATACCTGACAACTGAGCGCGCGAATCACTAAGTGACTCAAAATTTTTGCTGGTGCCCCCCAATGCCGTGACCCACGGTACGCCACTTGTTAGATATACATATTGCATTGATACAGTTGGCACTTCATAGATAGCGTAGTAACGACATAGATACTCATTGAACTCCGTGTTATACGAACTTGATGTAGTGTGAATCCAGAGTTTGCGCGTATTAAAAGATGAACGTTGATCAAACACAGTTGTAGTCTTCGAGACTGATTACTGGATGTTCCCTATAAAGAACCCTATAAATACACAACAGTTTGGCGACGAGTTGGTTGGGGAATGTCATGATGGCAAATGTGAGTAATTTCGGACAGTTGGGGGACGAGGACTTTGATTGTTATATCGAACGCTTTGAGCTTCATTTGGTAGCGCACGGCTACGAGGTCCCACAGGCGACTGCACCGGGCGGCGCCCAGCAGACTCCGGCGGAGAGAGCGTTGGAGAGGAAGGTGGTGGCAGTGTTTCTGAATGCGTTAGGAGCAGATGTTTATAAGAGAGCTAGGGATTTGTTAGCCCCAGCTAAGCCGGCAGATCAATCGTACCATGAGCTGAAAGCAGTATTACGCAGACATTATAAGAAGACACCGATTACTGTAGCGGAAAGACGAAAGTTTATCCGAAGGGATCAGGCACAGGGAGAGTCTACGAAAGACTATGTTGTGCAGCTGAAACATTTGAGTCTGAATTGTGAGTTTGCTGATAAGCTCGATGAACAGCTTCGTGATAGGTTTATCAGCGGAATTAAGGATGAAGGAACAGCCTTAAAGTTGATGGAAAGGTCAGCAGAGAACCCCAACTTGTCATTCCAGGATGCTGTGTCTTTTGCCCTGGATCGTGAGGTCACGCTGGGAGAAGCGAAAGCTATGAGAACGGGGTCAGATGGTGTTTCTGTGCACGCAGTAGCTGATCAGAGGAGGAGAGCAGGATCAATGTTTTCTGGTCAGGGCAATCCCGGCCAGCGCCAGGGTTATCCCGGCGCGCGTCAGGGCAATCCCGGCGCATCGCACCTGTCTAAGAGGTCTGGAACAGGAAGACAGCAGAACCAGCACAAGGACTTTGAGTGTTTTCGTTGCGGACAGCAAGGACATTTGGCGAAAGGGTGCAGCTTCCGAGGACAGTGCAGAAAATGTGGAAAGAAGGGGCATATTGCTAGAAAATGCAGGAGCAAAGACTGTGAAAAGTATAAATTTGATGTAAAGAAAGACAGAGACAGTAATCAAAAGAGAGACGTTAAGAGAAGTAGTGTTAAGAAGGTTGGTGCAAATGAAACACAAGAAGAGTATGATAGGTATGATGATACTGATAGGCACACTGGCCATAATGAGGATTATGATCGTACTACTATGTTCAAGAATGAGGTTCACTCAGTTGGTAATTCAGAGGGTAATGCCCCACCCCCAATAATAGTAGAGGTAGAGATAGAGGGTCACAAGATCGCTATGGAGTTGGACACCGGTTCAGGTGTTAGTATAATTCCGTACAGCATGTATATGCAGTATTTTACTCATATTCCTCTAGAGTCTAGTGTAAAGGTGTTCGTGTCAATAAGTCCAGGTGAGACTGTACCTCGAGGTAAGATAGAGGTAGAAGTAAAATATGGGAGCTTCAGAGGTAGTTTGATGTTGTACGTTGTAGACACCGAGTTTGTGTTATTCGGCAGAGATTGGTTGAGTTGTATAAAGTTAGATTGGGCTGCAATAATCTCTCAGTCTGGTAGAAGTACTAGTTATAGTTCGCGAAGTACTGAGGCAGTTACGGCAGTGCATAGCTTAGATAAGATTTTGGGCAAACATGATCGCTTGTTTGAGCAGCGGCTAGGCCGTCTGACAAAAGTCAAGGCGCATATCATAGTACGCGAAGATGCACAGCTGGTCGTAACAAAACCGTT
Organism: Lytechinus pictus; assembly: GCF_037042905.1. NCBI lineage: Eukaryota > Metazoa > Echinodermata > Echinoidea > Temnopleuroida > Toxopneustidae > Lytechinus > Lytechinus pictus. Next base: position 9,896,705 of record NC_087247.1, on the reverse strand, counting down.
TCGGGTACCTTATGCGATGAAGGGAGCAGTGGAAAAAGAATTGACGCGCTTGCAAGAAAATGGCGTACTTACCCAGGTGGAGCACAGCCAATGGAGCACAAGCATAGTGGCCGTGCCCAAGAAAGACGGTAGCGTACGAATTTGCGGTAACTATAAGACCACAGTGAATCCAAATCTCGAACCGGTACCTCCTCCAAATATCAATGTCGAAGATATTCTAGCGAATTTGAATGGAGGGGTCCTCTTTTCGAAGTTAGACTTGGCACATGCGTACAATCAGTTGGAACTCGATGAAGAGTCAAAGAAGTATTTGATACTCTCAACCCACAAGGGTCTGTTTCAACAGAATCGACTCGTGTTTGGAATTACCAGCGCACCGAGTATTTGGCAGCAGACGATTGAACAAGTTTTGCAAGGACTCCCGGGTGTCCAAGTATACCTAGACGACATTTTAGTAACCGGTCGTACTGAGCTAGAGCACTACGAGAATCTAGACAAAGTGCTCACGCGCTTAGAAGAGAGAAATCTCACTCTAAGGCAGGAGAAATGCAGGTTTGCGCAAGAATCGATTGAGTTTTTGGGGCATGTCATTGATAGGAGCGGAGTACATAAGACCCCCGACAAAATGAAGAAGCTCGAGGAGCTAGAAAGACCACAAAGTGTTTCAGAGTTGAGGTCTTATTTAGGCCTATTGAACTATTACAGGAAGTTCATACCTAATTTGGCCCACGAAATCGCGCCGCTTACAGACTTATTGAAGTCAGAACGAAAATTTGTGTGGAATATCGAAGCAGAGCGAGCATTTCTACGCTCCAAGTCATTGTTGAAATCATCGGGATTTCTTGCACATTTTGATCCGACTTTACCGATGACGGTTGCCACGGATGCCAGTCCGATAGGAATAGGGGCGGTTCTATCGCAAATTTATGCGAGTGGTGAGGAAAGGCCAGTCATGTTTGCCTCACGTGCGTTGACAAAGGCAGAACGCAATTATCCGCAAATAGAGAGAGAAGCGTTGGCGATAGTGTTCGCACTTAGAAGATTCCACATGTATATATTCGGTCGTAAGTTCACACTGGTGACTGACAATAAGCCACTCACAGCTATATTCGGACCGTACAAGAGCTTGCCTGCTCTAGCAGCCGAACGGATGCAGCGATGGGCGATGTACCTGGCAGGCTTTGATTATGATATTCGATATCGTACATCCCAAGCGAATGCCAATGCCGATTGTTTTTCACGGTTACCTGACAGAAAGGAAGAACCGGATGTTCAAGAACCGGAAAATGTAGCTATCTGTCACGTAGATGCTTTACCGATGAGTTATGAGGAATTGCGCAACGCGACGCGCAAGGACAAGACACTGTCGAGAGTAATGCGCTATTCTCTAGATGGGTGGCCTAAACGGTTACCGGAAGCAGACAAAGATCTGCAAGGCTTCTATGGGCGCAGATTCGAGATTACCATAGAAAAAGGAATTTTGTTATGGGGAATGCGAATCGTGGTACCACTGAAAATGCGCAGTGCAGTTTTGCAAGAAGTACATGAAGGGCACTTAGGCGTAGTCAAAATGAAGGCCATTGCGCGCAGCCACGTATGGTGGCCTGGCATTGATGCGCAAATTGAAGATGCGGCGAAGCAATGTCAAACATGTCAGGTGGTTCAGAAGCAACCATCGCCAAGTCCATTGCATCCATGGATCCCAGCAACGCGGCCTATGGAGAGGATTCATGTAGATTTTGCGGGTCCCTTGGAAGGACTGATGTTCATGATTGTTGTTGATGCATATAGTAAATGGCCAGAGGTGACTATTATGCCAAATATTACTACCGAGAAAACCATTGAAGCATTGAGAAGCATATTTGCAAGATTTGGACTACCACAGATCCTAGTATCGGACAATGGTCCACAGTTTACATCCGCGGAATTCACAGAATTCATGAAGTTGAATGGAATAGTGCATAAGCGAAGCGCGCCCTATCATCCGAGTACAAATGGGCAGGCCGAGCGTTTCGTACAATCAGTGAAACAAGCACTGAGAGCATCCAAATCAGACGCAGGAAATGTTCAGTCGAGATTGGACAGATTTCTTTTGGCATACCGGAATGCCGCACATTCGGTTACGGGCGAATCTCCCGCAGCGTTGTTCTTGAATAGACCTTTGCGTAGTAGGTTGGATAACCTCCGCCCTAACGTCACAAGAAGGTTTGCGAGCCAATTACACGAGCAAACCATGCAGAGAGAAACACACAGGAAGACCAATAGATTGCGAAAATTTGAGATAGGTGACCATGTTTTGGCCCGTGATTATGTAGGAAGGATTAGATGGGTACCAGGTCAAATAGTAGACAGGGAAGGTCCTTTAGGATACAAAGTACAGGTTGAGAAAGGGGTATGGCGAAGACATGTAGATCAATTGTTGCCTAGATTAGTAAAGGAAGATGGAGAGACTGAAACTCCAGGTACAGAGTTTGACTTAGATACAGAGATAGAAAAGTTACAGAGTAGATACAATGATGTTGGTAGAGATCCAATAGGTATTGGTACCAGGGAGCCTCAAACTAGGGCAGATTTGTCTATGCTAGAACCATCTCAACGAATGGGTAGTATGGAAAATGAAACAAATGGGAATCAGGTGGATTTTCCCAAACCTGACAGCTTCAGGTTGAGAAGATCTGACAGGGTAAGAAAGCAACCCAGTAGACTTGTTGAAACTATGTGAGTTAAAGATTTATTGGTGTTATTGCATCTGGTGTTCAAAGGTGTCACAAAAGTCTGTGACCAGTTGTTTTGTTTATTTTGCATATTGATGTTAAAGGTTAACTATTACAAACAGTAGCATTAACTCATTTTCTTTGGAGATAATATGTTCAGTTTTTACCATGAACCATGGAAAAGTAGGTTCTTTGGAGATTTAACATTAACAAACTCATTAGATATGAGAGATGCATATGTTAAAAATTTATAAGTACTAGAGAAGCAAACACAAATAATTACCCAAAACGAACAGTTACTTTGGTTGAGTGATATTTTATTACACAGTTAAACTCACAAAAATGTAAATTTGACAGACTTGGTTTCATTACAGAATAATATTTATACTTGGATATGTGAAGGTATTACAGTAAAGAATGTTTATTCTACTATCGAAAACGGACATGGGTAAACCAATAGTATGATACATTGAATAATTGGTAGTAATGGTTCAATTATCATGTTTTTGTTATTTTAAGGTGAATTACAAGTGACAGAATTACATATTAATATGTATGAAATGCATATTTCTTTATACCACAGGTATACAACTTTTATATTAGGAGGGGAGAGAAATGTTAGATATACATATTGCATTGATACAGTTGGCACTTCATAGATAGCGTAGTAACGACATAGATACTCATTGAACTCCGTGTTATACGAACTTGATGTAGTGTGAATCCAGAGTTTGCGCGTATTAAAAGATGAACGTTGATCAAACACAGTTGTAGTCTTCGAGACTGATTACTGGATGTTCCCTATAAAGAACCCTATAAATACACAACACCACTGCCTTGCAATAATTTGCGCGATTTGACCAAAATTGTTGAGCGGCGAGTTTCACAACTTCAGATTTGAAAATGTTCAAACTGCTTGCTTGCTACGCTCGCTCCCGGAAAAATAAAGCCTAAATAGATATTTTATTAATCAGAAAAGACTTTAAAAAGGTTTTGCTCAATTTATTTACTACAAAACGCACAACTACTTAACACAGATGATAATCTCATGGTGAAAATATCAGTTTGCATAAAAAATGCAAAATTTTGCATATAAGTGCCTTTTTGGGCTTTGCCCCCCCCCCCCAAAAAAAAAAAAGATTGAAAATACGTTCCGCCGCCTATGATTCGCACCTATCGCACTCGCTGGTATTTTTTTACACCCTCTCAAATAAAGCAGACTTACCTTTGCCCTTTATTTTGCCTACAATGGAACTTACAGGAAAGCATATCAAACAGGATGCAAATGGAGGTATATTCAGCCGGGCGTTATTTATACGCTTTGGAGTTTGGATTCTTGTTTGCCTAGAAAACGTAAAGTATTTCAAGAGTTTTTATATTTTCATTACATCTTTGTCCTTATTTCTCTATATTCCGTAGCTCTACCATGCGCGTATTCGGGGGCGCCAAATAAGGGAGAAAAGGGAAGGAAAAAAAAGGGGAGGAAAAGGGAGGGAGAGAAGAAGAGAAAGGGGGCAAGAAAGAGAGGAGGGAATAAGAAGCGCCGCATTGCTGTTCAACCTAGGGGGGGGGGGGCGCCGAATCGATAATCGACCTAGGGGCGCCAAATTTAAGTCCAACATAGATAGGGGAGCCGAAATGTGGTTCGAATTAAGAGGCGTCGAGTTGATATCCGACCTAGGGGGCGCCGAATTGATGTTCGACCTAGGGGGCGCCAAATCGATGTTCGACCTAGGGGGTGCCAAATTGATGTTCAACCTAGGTAGGGGGGGGGGGGAGCAAAGTGATGTTTTACCTCGGGGAGCCGTATAGATGTTCGACATAGGAGGGTGCCGAATCGAAGTTCGACATAGGGGCACTAAGGGGGCGCCGAATCGATATTTTTTCGTAGGGTTGCCGAATTGCTGTTTGACATGGGGGGATGCCCCGAATTGATGTTCAACCTAGAGCATGTAGGGGGTGCCGAATTTATGTTTTGCTTAGGGGCGCCGAATTGATGTTCGACCAAGGGTGTGCCAAATTGATATTCATCCTGGGGGGGGGGGCGAATTGATGTTTTACCTCGGGGCGCCGTATAAATTCGACATAGGGGCACTGAGGGGCGCCGAATCAATATTTTCCCTGGGGTTGTCGAGTTGCTGTTTGACATATAGGGGCGCCGAATTGATGTTCGACCTAGGGGGCGCCAAATCGATGTTCGACCTAGGGGGTGCCAAATTGATGTTCAACCTAGGTAGGGGGGGGGGCAAATTGATGTTTTACCTCGGGGAGCCGTATAGATGTTCGACATAGGAGGGTGCCGAATCGAAGTTCGACATAGGGGCACTAAGGGGGCGCCGAATCGATATTTTTTCGTAGGGTTGCCGAATTGCTGTTTGACATATAGGGGCGCCGAATTGATGTTCAACCTAGGGGGTGCCGAATGGATGTTCACCACACGCCAATTTGATATTTGTCTCGGTTACTTAAAATTCAGGTTCAATTTACCTAGGGAGGGGAGGGGGGTGCCAAACTCATGTTTGCTCCCATCAATTACCAATCCTGTTCATGATTACCAAAAGTGCCTAGAAAGTCCTAATTTTAGATCAGAATATAAAAACAAAAAAACAAATTCATCCTACTCTTCGCGCTCGCATTAATTGTTTAGTAAGGTGGCGATCCTGTTCATGGTAAGATAAGTGCTTAGAATGTCTGACTTTGTATTGAAATATATATAGAATTTTAATCAGCTCGCGCTTCGCGCTCGCATAAACTGTTTTGTTACTGATCATCCTTTTCATGATAACCGAAAATGCTTACTCAAATGTACAAATTTTAGGTAAGAATATGAAAAATTTTCATCTCGCTCTTTGCGCTCGCATCAATGTTTAGTTAGATAACAATCCTGTTCATGATTACCAAAAGTGCTTAGAATGTCAAAATTTTAGGTCAAAATGTCAATTACTTTTTTAAGCTCGCGCTTCGCACTCGCACAAATTTTAGGTCAGAATATCAAAAAAATTGAACTCGCGCTTAGCGCTCACATTAATTATTTAGCTACATACCCATCCTGTTCATGGTTATAAAAAGTGCTTATGATGTCCAGTGTTGGATTGGAAATTCAAAAATTGTCAGCTCGCACTTCGTGATCGCATAAAATGTTGATAGATACCCAGTTATCCTGTTCTTGATTGCCAAAAGTGCTCATAGATTTTTTTTCAGAATATGAATAAAAATTCGCTCACGTTTCGCGCTCGTATCAATAATAATTGTTTAAATAATTCATATACATATCATGTTCACGGTTGCAAAAAGCGTAGAATGTTTGATCGGAAAACAGATGAAAATATTCCCCTCCCCTATTGACGAAAGCTGGATCTGTCCCCGGTTAAGAAATTACAGCTCCCGCACATAATTTTAGTGTGGTCTACCACTCTGATGAAAAGTTGAACTAAATTGAAACCCCAAAACGCTTAAAAATTCTATGCTTTCTGGTCGCATTTATTCTTTTCAAGAAGTGGATACAACTTTGATCTTTTTTTACATGAACACATTAAAAAAATGGTCTTCGATTGCCTTTTTTCACGTGATTGTGGAATAAGACAATTCAAAATGCATTTAGGCACTTATGATTGCCTGACTGGTCGGGTCGGGGTGTAATTTTCCGAAAAGTTCACAGGGGCGCAAAAATAGTGACCCCCTCGTGGTGCAAAATCCTGGATATGCGCATGTCCGTCGGGCATCGTTTCCAGTTTTGAACCTCTTTATCTATACCGGTGTGATACTATATAAGTCCATGGATCAGATCGTTTTACTTCCATGCATTTCGTCTGATGCCAAATCGTCAAATTGCCAACTCGCCTACTATCATTAAAGTCTACCATATGTTCATCCACTATCGTCTAGTAACCAGTTGGTCCAATAGCCATTTAGTCCATATACCATTTGGTCTAATTGGACAACGTGCTATTGTGCAAAATGAATGAAAATGAATTGGATAATGGACCAAATAGTTGTTCGACGAAATATTGATGGACGGAATGGCTATAGACTAAATTAAATTGGACCATGTGGTGAGTGGACAAGTTGGCACTTGGCAGGCGACGAATTGACAATTTACCAATGTACCTACTAGGCCACTGAATTGAACTTGTCTGAGTGTGCCATAACACCTAAACTGCATGCTTCCTCATATCCGATACCCCCCCCCCCCCCATCCCCCGCCGCCCCAAGAAAGGGAAGGGGGACATGGAGGAGAGAGAAGAAAGGAAGAAAGAAGTAGATTGTTGAAAGGGAATCAAAATAATATGAATCAAAGGGAATATAAATGCAATATAATACTCTGTTTGAATCGCTTCTCTTTCATGGAATTTATATTTTGAATAGATCGTTTCGTTTCAGTCTTTCTCATTATTTTACTTTCAACCCTCTATTTCATCAGCTTTACTATCAAAAACCTGCGTAGCGAATTACAAAACGTCCCATCCTTGTTTCACCACCCATGACATAACGTAATTATCATTTTATTATTATCATGTAATGGAATTCATACTGTGTTTACACGCTGCATCTGCTGTCAGTTTGACTACCTTGTAAATATTTATTTACAAGGTAAAGCTTATTTCCAAGGTAATATTTATTTACAAGGTAAAGCCTATTTCCCACTGGAAAATAGCTTTCGAGCTTTCGTGGGTCATCCTGTGTAAGCCTGTTGTTTTTAATGCTACTGTATATATATTATGGTGACTTGCGAAATAAAATCAATCAATCAATATTTTTTGACGATATTCAGTTGAAATCAGTGGCGTTCAAAATAATGGGGAAGGATTGGGGCTATATGGATTCCCAAATTTGTCACGGCCAAGACAAAAAGAAAGCAAGACGGGGACCTATTATCTGAATATTATGTCAAAATCTATCACCGATAAAAAATGATTTGTGCCCGACACATATATCTGGCCCCTTCATATTTTTTATGTTTATTATTTACGCCAATGGTTGAAGCTATGTATTCATGAATAGTTCAAGCATGGTTCCTAACATCTTTCTGTATATTTCGATGTTTACACAATTCCTAGCCTTGGGTTGGGGTTGTGTGTATTCCTTATGTTCGCATTTTTCAATGTTATCTTTCTCTTTATTTCAATATTATCCTCTCCAACTTTATTATGGTATGACTATTCAATGAATTATAATTACTCGTTTGCTTGCATGCTCCATGACCGCTTTGCCTTCACTTCTCTCAGTGCGTATTCAGAACTACATGTATTACTGTATTCTCATTGATGCCCCCTGGAGTTGTAAAACACCCATAAAGGCAAAATATTATATTTTCATCGGCAGCACATGTGCATTACATCATCATAAATTAAGAACATCAGGGTCCATGATCAGAAAAAGTGTATACCCATTAAACCTCGCCAGATGGGGCTTGCCCAAAAATAACAATTTTATTTTTGTCTTGTTTCGAAATTTAATTTATGTTTTGGCGGCTATGCTTCAAGCACATATTTGCTTATATAGTTTGCCTCTGCATTTTACTCATTATATATATATTTTTTTATATATTGTATTTCTCCATTCACTACATATATGATCATGTCTCAAGCATTGTAAATTTGTTTTGTATATTCTTCCAATAAATGCAGAAAATCCTGCAAAAAAGCCACATCACCACATAGTTAACTTGAACCATTCCAACACTTTCTACGATCAATACGATCGCCTCGACTGATCTGATACGATTAATTATTCCGCGATTATAATTATGGCCGCTTGGAACCGGGGGTGCAAAGCACCCCAAGATTTTACAATGGGGTGTGGCGTGTATTATTTTCCATGTAGGCAGCTCCCCCTGGAATTCTGGTAGGTGTCGAATTGGATAAATGTAGGAAAATTACCAACATTTTGTATTGTAACCCTTTTAAATGTTTTTCTTTTGCTTTGTCAAATTTTCCTCAACACCGGCCGCCACCAAAAAAAATCGTGACAGTGTGAACTTGGCACTTTATTTTCAATCATAAAAAATGATTATATTATTTTCCCGCATGAGTTTTGAAATGTTGACACGTACGCCAGAATCTCTTTGGTCCCAATATGAAGCATAAATTTCCACATCTATCATCAACAGTTATCATTCGTTTTTCCTATAGTTATAGCAGGGAAATGGGAGTTACCATTCCATTGATAAATAAGTCAAAAATGTTATGCCAATCAAGATGCAAGTAATGCCGGAAAGTACTGTCTTTGTCCTGCTCATGTGGCAGTCATTCACACTTTTTCAACGGTTGAACTGCTCGTGCACACCCTGTACTATGCGTAGGCCTTTCCTGGAGGCCTTTCTTCCTCTCATTTGTTGTAATAAAATTTCATCTTTTTATCAATTCTTTACTTGTTTACTGTCTATAAAGGGGTAGCAAGTTGATCTCCCATGGGGTGCCCCTATCTATTGCTGCATCATTTGTATCAATTTCTCTTTGACCATCCATTTCTTGGGAAAATACATCAATTGGATGATCCATTTATATATGCCTATCCATCCATTCTTTCAGTCATCCATCCACTGGTCGTGCTGATGGTTTGATTATAGCATGGACCTAATAGGTCCATGATTGTATAAAGTATAAAGCGCCCTACAAATGTTATTATTATCATTGTAGGCTACCCCCACCCCCTCCCCATACTGCATAAAAACTCGGCGACCCATGGGTCGTGAGTACATGTTGTACGTTGCTGCTTCTACAGGTTTGCTTAGTCTTTTCTCACATACGTTGTTGCACTTTGTCCCACAGCGTGCCTTGTAAAGTTATGTTGTAAAACTCTTACATGTATGCTGGTCGGCCCTGGAAATCACAACTCTGAATACGTAAAGTGGTTCTAGACCATAGCACCGCGCAATACTCAACTTCTCATTTTTCCATATCTCGATGCAAGCTTTCTTGTGTGGATGCAAAAAATAAGAGTTTTCCCAGAAATCTTGTCCCTGACGTCATGTCTGCCCCCCTCATTTTTTTGACTCATGACGCCTTTACTCTGCTTGTTCGACCTTAAGCCGTTGGTCCCCTGGTTGCTTGCTCACAGACATTCGTGCTTTCTTAGCAGTCAGGTAAAACTCGGTTTAACCAGGGACTGGTTTAACAGAAATAATAGAAATTTGCTACTTGATGCGTTGTCACATTCATGCTATCACCAGGGAAGTGTTACACTTCCCTGCTATCACGGTCTACACAATATAGACTATACGTACGTACTAAGCATCAACAGGTTTCTCAGCTCACCTTTTGACCTCGCGAGTTCAATCTAAACAAACGAAGAGTAGTCAAGTGTTGCATTGGGTTATAGGCCTATATTTAACCCTGCATTGGGGTTTCATCTTCGTTATGTTAATAGCTCTATGGTTTTACTATAGGCCTATATTTAACCCCGTATTAAACAAACCCTGTTTTATATCGTAGAACCCGCCCTGAAAGTAATCGTTTTTCTCTTCGCCCTTTCCCTTTCTTCATGCTTGGCTGTAGACAGAATGGTGGTGGCCGTCTGTTTAGAGTTTTAAATATTTTTGGTTTAACTTTTTTTTCCAATTTCTCCTCTGTACTTTGCGATCGAGTGGAGCCAAATAATCTGAAACTGACTGAAACATTCAGGAAAGATTAAAAAAACACCAAAATATCAAATTAGGGTATGTTGTATTCAGATCCCTTTATAACAGCTCTCCTGATTCTCTTTCACTAATTCACTTCTTTCTTTCTTCTCTCTCCTCCCTCCCCCTTTCCTCGCTCTGGTTCCCGTATGTAGCACGCCAAGCTATACATGAAGGGAAAAGGTGCATAAAAGAGCTACAATCCACATGAATAAAGATCAAACTCGGAACTCGGCCCTTGCCCATCTCTGGGATTCTCGTATCTCTTTTAGTCTTGGAGTATACTTTCAGATTCATGACATAAGATTCCGAAAGCAAGCCGTATTGGGCAATCCTTTGCTTCGTCATTCACGTCAGATATTCAACGTGTCTGAATCCCTTTTCACGCGTACGATACAATCATGAAACTACTAGTATCTTGTGTGTGCAATCGCTAATAGTGGATTATATCTGAAACTAATGCAGAGCGCAAGCATGTCGCTAGCCGCCTAGCATCGGCTCATTGAGCTTGCACGCACCGTTCGATGTTTGCTTTCTACTCAGCTACACACACAGTACTGCACTTTGTTGATACGATGATTTCTTGATACTGCGCATGCACCATGACGTATTTCATCAATATGCATGAGGTCGTAATGAATATGCATAATTCGAACGGTGTTCTAATATCAATTTATTTTTTAACCCGAGAGGGCGTCAATAAGAAAGTTCAAACTTATATCGTTTAACCGATCAAGTCATAATATATGTTTTACCCCTCAATATCATGAAAATAGAAAAGTTATGCAAGTTTCTTTTCCGTGATAAAATAGAGCAATAATATAGGTATTTAATGAATGTAATAATTTCAAAATTGATTCATTGCCCTTGTCTGAGATCAACCAATCATACACTATACCTTTAATATAGTAGCATGCACATAATTTACAGGTATTAATTTGGCAACGGGAGCAATGAGATAACTACTGCATTGTGGTTATTTTCTACCATAAACCTACAAAGTTATGGAAATAAAAACCCAAATGTGTAGAAAAAGAGTGGATTTGACTTTGGTCAAGAACACAGCAGGGAAGAGAATCCATTCAAGGATTCATCATGACCTTTAAGCTCAGAGGTCGGGTCGGCTAAGGTCAATCGGGTCAGGTGACTCCTACCTGTACATGTACATGGACTTCAGGAGCCACAATGTCTGGTGATTAATCTCAACCACTTGCTCTTGTCATTCAAATCTTAGACACCGTTCTCATTACGCTTTCCAAAACTAGTTTACTGGGAACCGATTCGGGAAACCAATTTGGAAGATCGCTTTGCTAGCGTTCCCATTAGATCACCCGAAAGTGGTTCTCAAAATCACTTCACGTAAAGCGATCTTGTTGCGATGGGAACGCTCTCAGTGGGGTCATACATTTCACGCGAAATTAAAAACTGCAGCGTAGGCATTCTACACCTGTCATATGGAGTAGCGCGCTCAAAATGTGCAAAGATCGCTTCCCGAAGAACGGTTGTGTCCTCACTTAAGCTAAAACCAGTTTAACAAGGCAAAGCGATCTTGAAAACTACATCGCGGGATGGTTTTATGAACCGGTTTGGAAGATCGCTTCCAAGATCGTTTCGACCGTTTTCACTACATGTTAAACTAGTTTCCACTAAACTAGTTTCCAGTTAACTAGTTTTAGGAACGTAGTGAGAACGGTTCAAAGTGGGAATGGTATATTCCTGATGGAACAAGAACTTCAGGTAGTGTAGGGGGCCCCTGCTTCAATTCAAGCAAGTTTAAAACATTTATAACTTGGCATGTTTTGTATTTTATTTCAGATTCTGAAAAGTTTGAAATATCTTCTTTTTTACTGGTATTTGGTTACTTAGTGCAGGGCAAGAGAAATAAAAGCAAAGAAAAATAATGAAAAGATTAAAACACTGGTAGAATATATGCCTAATTATTCCCTGGTATATTTATTTACATTTTATATCTTCTGGTGTTCTGTAATTGACAATATTTCTACTTTCTCTCATTTTATCATACACTATCATATAGGCCTACAATTAGGACATCAAAACCATTGATCAAAACATCAAATTTCTGAATATTCTGTGCATGTGTGTCAAACACTAAAATTGTTAAGTGATGAAATACATGTTAGGCATACATGTGGCCTTCTCAAAAGACAAACAGTCCTCAGTTGAGTTTCTTAACAATTTCAACCCAAATATCACATTTTCCATACCAGAGAGCCCAAGAGTACAATTTACCCTCTGAAATATCACAAATCTTCACATGTTGGTAAATTCCTCTCCACTCCAGTTGCCCGTCAGCAGTTAGCAGCTTGTGTTTTGTGTTTCCAATCCACCAGTATGTGGCCACCATGATCTTTCCCAACCACTGACTAACCAAGAATTCCAGAGATGAGTTTCCATGGCGATGGGATCTTCAGAGGGTCACTCATGGTCAACCATCGTCAATATTTTTCTTTTGGCAGAGGCCGCCTGGAAACACAGGCAAGGGTGTAGATGTACCTTTCAAGCCTCATATTCCATCCTAACTCGCTAAAGGACAGCCCTAAACTTGGGATCAGAATCCAAGGCCAAAAGGCAAAATTATAAAGTCCAGCTTGGACTCTCAGAATGAGGGCACAAAAGAAGTGACCCCAAAATTTAGATGAATGCAAGTTGGGGCTGAAAAGGAGGGGGGGGGGGTTAAAGGTTAAAGGGGAAGTTCACCCTGATGAAAAGTTTGATGTAAAAATACCAAATACCATAAAAAAAATATTAAAGAATATTAGTGAAGGTTTGAGGAAAATCCATTAAAGATTAAGAAAGTTATTTGAATTTTAAGATTTTGATTTGTGACGTCATACACGAGGAGCTGCTCCATGCGTTGTGCAATATAAAATGCCTAAATTTCAATTCTTTAATGGTATGTGATGGCTAAAAAAAAAATTCCTCTCAAGAGTGGGTATGAAATAATTTGTCTGTTGATATACTATCTAAAGGTACAATAAAAGCCATATTTATTTTTTTGAGAAACTGACATTTCATTGATCAATTTTTACCACGCAATACATGGGGAAGCTGCTTGCATTTGACGTCACAAATCGGAAAAATTAAAATTCTATAAGCTTTTAAATCTTTTGATGGATTTTCTTCAAAACTCCACCAATATCTTTTTATTATTTTTCCTGCTATTTTTACAATGAAATTTTGTCAGGGTGAACTTTCCCTTTAAAGCGGAGGAAGTCACGGTGATACAGAAAATCAAAGAGAGGGAGAGAGAGAGGGGGAGAGAGAGAGAGGGAGTAACTGAAGCCCTGCAAAGGTTCCATGAGGGCTTCAGTATCAGAAAAAGTGAAATAGTTCAACTCAAATATCCGTAGGGAATTTGGTCCTAAATGAAAGAAAAGAAACCCGACTCCCACCGCATTGTAGTTCCGATGATTATTTTATAGCAACAAATGACCCTTAGGATGTGGGCAGTTTGCTAATAGAGATATTCAAATGCTTTCAAACTGAGAACAAAGATCTTTATTTGACTTATCATGATGAGATATTGTACCAGAAATCCATTTTTTTTAATGGTTGGAATATGCCTGGGAGACACAACTTGTGTTCACACAGTTAAGGAAATGTATGATAACATCAAATGCATAACGTTTTATTTGAATCGGTCTGAAACATAGCAATCTTTCTGATTAGTATTGAAATCTTTTGATGATCAACCCCATCAACATTTTGAGTGTATTTTTTTTCAATCGAGATTCACAAACAAGTTATTAAATTGCTTGATGCTTGCATCTTGCTACTCCTTGAGTACCTCAAGGTGGAATCTTAAAACTAATCTTCAAAGATATAGGGCCTACATGTTTTGTATATTAAAGTCACAAACCTAAAATTTATCTATAAGTATCGTTTAGGAGGTAAAATTTTAAATACTATTCATACTGCTTTCTGGAAGCATCAAAGCTCGACCTCCTTGCTGGAACTAAGCCCTCTTTCACGGTCTGCTTTTAATGTATGCAAATCTGCATGGAATTTCGGCTTGAATTGCCATTAACCGGTGTAATTAGATGTGCGGTCACAGAACATCCTGCCACAGTTCAACGAGTTAAGGAGAATCAGAAGGCAGAAGCTCAAAAGAATTTTTACGGTTGATATTGGTGTACCCCTCCCTCTGAAACCCATTCATGAAACCCATTCATGAAAATCTATGAGAAATTCAAATACCCTAACCCATTGATTGCTTTCATGGCATCATCGTATTGTAAACCCCCCCCCCCCCCCATCCCCTAATTCAGCTCCATACCTCTCACTATAACTCCTTTTAAAGCTGGTGACACCCCTCCCCCAAGAGCACGTTAGTATTCCAAATTAGGGCTCGACACTAGCGCCGGTCCGACGGTCCCAGACCGGTAAAAATCACTGTCGGACCAGTAGATTTTCAGAAATAGCAAGATTTACTGGTCCGACATGACCAGTAAAAAATATCATTGTCGGGCCAGTAATTTTTCCAAAAATAGCAAGATTTATGGGTCTGACATAAACAGTAATAAAAACTATTGTTGGGCCGTAACTTTTTCAGAAATGGTCAAATTCGCTAGTCCAACATAAACATGAAAAATATTCCATGACTCAAATTGCGAACCATTTTCCTCCCGTTAAATTCTGGCATTCACACACAGAACACACACAGAATGAATCGCATGCAATTTTTGATAGGGTAACATACAGTGTACACCCAGTACACGTGGCTAGCCAGCCACACAGCACATGGCAAATTTCCTACTGGCTGCACGAACGAAGCTTGGCTAACCTCTGGCAGAAATCTCTCTCAGAACTGTCAAAATTCACATTTCACACTAATGAAAAGCTCTTATAATGTCCATATTTCCTAAAAATTTGCCAAAATTGGGGTAACTCTGTCATTTGTAAGCAGTAAAAGGAGAAATTTTCACTTCTGTTTTAGTTCAAAGAGATCGGGTTTCGAGTGATATCGTCTGAATACATGATAGCCCCACATATGCATTTGTGTGTGTGTTGATACACTTGTACCCTTTTTACACAGGATTTTCTTAGCCCCGGACTATCGCTAACCCCGTACTATCCTTAACCCCGTACTATTTTTTTCTCCTTTTTACACATTCCAAATTGTTATTGCTAACCCCGGATAAGGAATGCTTGCTTTTCACACACGAAACTCGCTAACCCCGGACTAGTGGTTTTTGTCGATCATTCGTAGTACAAGTACTGCACTCGTACCTTTTTACACACGCTACAATTTCCTTAACCCCGTACTATAGGTGGGGCCAAATTGCCATTTAGCCCCACCTATAGTACGGGGTTAAGCTTAGCCCACTTTCGTTTTACACTAGCGATTTTAACCCCGTACTATCGCTCTTAGCACCGCAATTGCTGGGATAACCCTGCTTTTTTGCAGGGCCAAATAATCCCGTACTAAAGGTGGGGTTAGCCCACTTTGCAAAAATGCTGTGTAAAAAGAAAGTGGGCTAAGCTTAACCCCGTACTATAGGTGGGGCTAAATGGCAATTTAGCCCCACCTATAGTACGGGGTTAAGGAAATTTTAGCGTGTGTAAAAAGGGTATTGGTTTCTTTCGTAGCTAGTACTAGTATATTTTAATTGAGCCAAAAAGAAACTGATAATTTATTTATGATGATAGTTTTAGCTTTCTTCCTTTGTTTTCTTTCAATCTTTCTTTCCTTCTTTCTATTCAATCTTTCTTTGTTTCTTCCCTCTCTTCTTTTACTGTCTTTCTTTTTTAATTTTCCCTTTTTCTTTGTCTTTTGTTCTTTCATTCTTTCTGTCCTGTTAATATTTTTCTCTATTTCTAATGCTCTTTCTTTTTCTTTCTTTTTTGATTTCCTTCTTTCTTTAATTCTTGAGTCCATCCATCCTATATTTATCTCTTCTTTCTTTCTTCATTTCCTTCCTTCTTTTCCCCTTTCTTTCCTTCATTCTTTGTTACTTTCTTTCTTTCCTCATTCCATCCATCCTTTCTTTACCCTTTCTTGTTTTTATTCCTTCTTTCAGCCCTTTCTCTCTTTCATTCCTTCCTTTCTTCTTTGTCTTTTGTTCTTTCTTTTTCTCCTTTGTTCCATCTATCCTTTTACCTTTTCTTTCTTCCTTTTATTTACTGCTTGCTTCCTTTCCTTTCTTTCTTTGAAGTTTGGTCTTTCTTTTTTGTTCTTCCTTTCATTTATTCTTTTACATTTTCTTTTTTTTTTATATTGCTTGCTTGCTTCCTTCCTTCTTTATTCCTTCCCAACATTCCTTTTTCCTTCTATCATTTTCCCTTTTCTTGATTTCTTCCTTCTTTCAATCCTTTCTTTCTGTTTTCCTTCTTTCCATCTCTCCTTTTACCCTTTCTTTCTTTTTTTATTCCTTCTTTCTTTCTTTCTTTCATTACTTTGTCTTTTGTTCTTTCTTTCTATATTGCTTGCTTCATTTCTTTCCTTCTTTCCTTCATTCTTTTTTTCTTTTGTTCTTTCTTTCCTTCCTTTCCTTCTTTGGTTTTTTTTTTCCTTCCTTCACATTTTTTCTTTACTTTTTTCTTCCTTCATTTCTTTTATTCTTTCTTTTTTCCTTCTTTCCATCTCTCCTTTTACCCTTTCTTTCTTGTTTTATTGCTTCTTTCCTTCTTTCTTTTTATTTTTTCATTACTTTCTGTCTTTTGTTTTTTCTTTCTTTATTGCTTGCATCATTTCTTTCCTTCTTTTTTTTTTTTCTTTCTTTCTTTCTTTCTTTCTTTCTTTCTTTCTTTCTTTCTTTCTTTCTTTCCTTCCTTTTTTTCTTTCGTTCTTTCTTTCTTATTTTTGTTCTTTCTTTCCTTCCTTTCCTTCTTTCTTTCTTTAGTTCTTTCTTTTTTTCCTTCCTTCACATCTATCCTTTCTTTACCTTTGCTTTTTTCTTCCTTCCTTCCTTTCTTTTATTCTTTCTTCCTTTCTTTCTTTTTGTCTTTCATTCATTCATTCCTTCATTTTTTTTTTGGGGGGGGGGGTAACAAGAAAGGACAGCAAAATAAACTCACACCTTTTTTTTAATGTTTTCTTTATTTTTTGGGACCAGTAGATTTTAGGTTCGGACCAGTAAAAAATTGAAAAACTGGGTATCTACTGGTCCGACATGAATAGGTTGGACCAGTAGAAAAAAAGGGTTAGTGTGGAGCCCTGCAAATTGATATTAATATTTGCCCTAAATCATTATTGTGAGGAGGATATAAAATATTACTGTTACTGACTGGATAAAAGATGCATTTTTACACAAAAATTTAATTGGTCAAGGGCCCTTTCGATATCAAAGTAATATACCTGCATATTTTTTTTCTTTTTGGCAAGGAACCACTTCTCAAGCACGGAGTGGGCTGAAAATTCGAGGAAAATTACTATTTCACTGTAGATAAATCAAATCACTTTGATTAATAAACAACTGTTCAAAATGTCAATGCTCTGCTAAAATGACATTTTAGCAAGCTTTAGATTGGCTTTAACATATTCAACTTCAACTGATGGTTTTATTCTTCTTCCTCAACAATGCTATTCTAGTTCACCCACCCCCTCCCTTTATTGAAACCTCTCTACAAAATATTCAAAAGTTCTCTACCTTCTTCAGAAGTTCTCTTGAAATACCTCAAAGTAAACGAAACAATTCTCCTCCTCTAATCTTTCACACACAAGCATCAATTTTCAGAAACAGAATTTGAATGAGCATTGACAAAGATTCTCAACTATGTCCTCCTCTAATTATAGAAAAAAATCATTGTTAGAAAGGAGCCCAGAATAATACAATAGCACAATGGCAAACCGCATCATAAAAATCAGAATATAAGAATAGTTATAAAGCTATTCTCCAATGGCTGCAGTTCATACCCTTTCCTCTCTTTCCGGTTCCGTTTCTTTCCCTTTCTGTGGCTTTTTGGTCCCCTAAAGTTCTTTACAAATTTAGATACCCAGATGCTATCTTGATCACTTTGATGACAAAGTCTATCGATGCATCGCAATGATGAGTAGTGGTCTCCTCAGGTGGGGTCCATCTGCCTTTGGGATTGGATGGACAGATCACTAAATTGCTAAAAAAAGAATAATATTTATTTATGAACACACGTTGCCCCCTCAGCAAAACCAACAAAGAGAAAAGATGGATAGAAATGAGGAAATGGTGACAAAAGAACTTCATTATTTTCAAAATCAACATTCCTCTTCCTTTTCCTGTTCTTTGTGCTGTTTTTTTTTTAAAAGCTAATTTGCCAACAAGTAATTTCATCTGAAGCCTGTTGCAGAAGATGCATTTATAGTATAAATGTTACCCCCCCCCCAAAAAAAAAGGCAAGCCCTAGATTTTGATTGGTTGAAAATTAAGTTGTGTTTGATTGCAATGTTTTCTGCAACAGGCCCCTAACAGTTCATTTAGGGTGATTTTTTTCAAAAAAAAAAAAAAAAAAAAAAACATTATCAAAACGCAGACAATATACATGGTAGCTATTCCAGTCGCACTGTTTTCTCCCTCATTTAAAGCCACCCATCATGCATTGCACACAACATCATAAGCTAGTTTGAACGAGACGGGACAGATCAAACATGTCCAAACTCTGAAGACTGACATCCATGTTGTGTTCAATTGGCTCTTTTCCAGTAGTCAATGTTCACATTTATTTGTGTGTCTTTTGTGTAAACTTGCATTTTGAAAGAGAGAGAGAAAAAAACCATGAATGAAGTGATGCAATGTGGTTTTGAATTAAACAATTTGAAACTATGTTCTTAGGGTAAAGAAGTATTGATTGCATGGATTCTTATCCTATTATTAAACATTTCTTGCTCATGAACAAAAAACATTAACTTTTAATTCGAAAAATAAATCAACTTGCTGGAGAATTATCCCAGGAGTTAACCAACAATAATGCTCAATGATAATAATGATTTTTAATTACGTAATATAAAAAAGTTATAGCCCCATCATTTATTATTAGGTGGTTATTGTAACTGGAAAAAAATTAATGGTACGGGTACTTGCGGATTATACTATTCATGGACATGTATTAAAGACCATCCTGTCTATTAATAAAGGCACTGAGAAATTTCAATTGAAGAAATATTTAATTCTAACCTAGAGTCGATAATAAAGTATGTACGGTACCGTAAAATCCAAATGTTTGATGGTGGTCTGAATGTAATTTAAATCAATTACATTGTTGTGATCTAGATACCTCTACATTTATAGCAAGTACACACACTCATTCCACTTTGAAAAGTTCATTCACATTTTTACTTACAATTGGAGAAATAAAGACAAGTTTGTCTTTTTTTCAACAGGTGGGTTCTATTCACTTTCCAATCTCGATGACAACTAATCATTTTATAAAAGTTCATCATACGTATGGGGGCAGGGGAGGGGAAAATGACAGGTGTATATGGCTCTATGTACATATCAATAACTGTAAAGAGAGACATTCAGTGTCACTAAATTGGCACCAGTTTCTGAGTTGTTTCAAAGTAAATCCCATGACACCTGCTACAGGAATAATCTTATTTTCACCAATTGGTTCCAAATCTAGACAACTTTCGGTCATATCAACGTACTGACGAGTAGATGGAATTGAGTGACTAAATAATTCAATTTTGTACCTGATCTTGGTACTTCAAAATAATCTCAATTCTGAATTACTATAATGGATGCATACTTTCTTAAACTAAAATCTTCACTTTCAATGGGTTACACTTCTACATGTATATATATCATAACCTAATATCCTTAAATTTAGTTAATCAAATAATTCCTGATATTTTAATATATCATTCTCAAGGCCTTTTGTCTCATTTGGCCAAGGGTAAAGACTTTAAAATTCATGATATATTTTGTCAGTTACTTTGAAGGTCATCTGTTACGACTCCAGCCTTGGCCATAAAATGTTGTGTTGGGATGGAGAAAAATAAATTAAACAGAATGCTGAAGGTTTGAAAGAAATCGGACAAGCAATAAGAAAGTTATAGCTGCTTTAAATTTGAGATCACTAATAGTATGTAGATTTCAAATTGGCAACTGGGTAAGTAAATTATGACAAGGGGCAAGGACAACTTTCCCATAGGCCATGTACTTTATTATCAGGGATTTGTGGTTTTCTTTTAAGTACCCATTCCCCTGGGGCAGTAATCTGAATATTACCCAGGTAGTATATTGTTTAATGTCCTCATGAAAGATAAATGTAATTTGAAATAAAACTTTTGGGAAAAATGACATTTTAGCCATAATATGTATTGGAGTACATGGAAGAGTAGTCCTTGCCTTATATCACTATGACATCCCATATGTGGCCAATTTGAAGTCTCCATGAGTTTAGTGATTACCAATATTTACAACTTTTAAAAATTCATAGCTTTCTTGTTGTTTGTCCAATATTGTTCAAACTTTCACCTATCAACTAACCTGATTTTTCTTTTTCTTATAAAAATAAGTTTTTATTTGGGTTGGATTCCCCTTTAAATAGTTGTATATTTAACTCTTCATTTCTCTGACTTTGAACATTATATAATCATTTGCTGCAAGACGAAAAATTAGGAATATAAATTTCAAATTTTGTGTACATACCTGGAAAATCATAAAGGGTTTCACAAACAATACAAATTAAATCAAGCATTGGTTTAGAAATTCAAAATCATGGAGCGCATCAAGCCTGGCATTCTGGCCTGGATGAATAGCAGTAAGCTAGGTGGTTATCAAAACATACTTCGTACTTTCCGAAGGATAGAGTCCGCATGTATCAAAAAGTGAAGGAACATAACAAAGCTTGTACAGAAACTCTTCTCTGGAATCGGCAATAGCTCAGCTTTAGAAAGAAAACGATATTCCAAGTTTGTTCAGATGCCATGCTGTGAGTGATTTGTTTCCGCATCTTCACTTGATTAGAGATGTATTTTTCATTTGATGGAATAATTTCTGAATGTTCAATGTGGCTTCCATGTGCAGCTGACTAGTACAGGTCACATGTACTTACTAATAGTTAAAGGTGCATGTAAATTCTAGTTACAAGTGGAAATGATTAAAAATTAAATTCCGACAAAAATCAATCTTCAGTATTTCCATATATTGCATACATCATACATGTAAATTATTATCTAATAAATAATTCTGGTAGAAAATGGGTATACCCTAATTGCTCAGTAATTAGAAAATTCAATTAAAAAGCCAATACTGATTGGTCTTTTCCAAGCTAGATGTAAGTTGATATAATAATGATAAACATTAATTTCTATCATTCTCTCTCCAAATTAGAATACTCAAATTTGATTTTATTTGAACATTAATCAATAGAAAGTTATGTGCTGTCACACAAAGCTCCTAACCAATCAGATTGCAGGGATTTTCTCATCCATCTGTAATAGAAAAACATGTGCTGGGTATCACCCTACTCCTTTTCTATTCACAATTCCACCTACAGACATAGATCTTTCTGTGTGTGGAGCGTTGTGGCCCAGTGGATTATCTGACTTTGAAACAGAGGTTCGTGGGTTCGAATCCCACCCATGGTGTAATTTCCTTCAGCCAGAAATTTATCCACATTGTGCTGCACTCAACCCAGGTGAGGTGAGGTGAATGAGTATCCGGCAGGATTAATCCCTTGAATGCATGAGCTGAAAGGCAGCTCAAGCTAAAGCCGAGGTAATAATAATAATAACATCGCGCCTTGGAATAGAATATTTCCAAATAGATGGTGCTATATAATGCCTATCACTATCATTATTTGTATTGATTTGTTCAATCTCGAAGTAATAATGAACACCCCTTCCCACTTTCTACTGTTTTCAGGATGAGATTAAGTCCATGCAAAGATACAATGGTTTACATTTAAACACAACGTCCATTGTCATCATTCACAATGCTATTATTACCCCACATCTTAACTTTTCTAGTCTTTGCACTGCAAACAGAGCCTTTTGGGGTTTTTTGCCTTTATTTTAAGACCCCCTCTGCCCATGCTTTCCCAACATCTCTCTTTCTCTCTCTCTCTCTTTCTCACTCACTCACTCTCCCAGCACACAGGGATGGGGGGGGGGGAAGAAAATCACAGCAACAATAGAAAGACAAGAGAGGGTTTATCTCTTTTATTTCATTACCCAAAAAGGACTCACCACCTATTGTACTCCCATTCTCTTTCTCTTTTATTATACCTCTGTTCCCCATTCACCGGTATTCTTTGCTTTATACTGTGATTCAGCGAAGGACCCATTGGAATGCCAGCAATGCCACTTGTTGCACGCATGGTGTGAGCTGTGGGTTTATGGGTTGAGTGTAAATAGGGTATTTGAACAGGTATTGAGGGGGGGGGGGGCCTGTTGGATTCATAAGATTTTGTTTTTTAAGGTTCAGAATCCTTGAGAAACACGTCCGGATCTAATGCCAATTCCATTTTTTCCGCACAATTACACAAACATAATCCTAAGCCATTGAGGAAATGTTTCAAATCAATTAAGGAAATGGGAACCCTTAAGAAGTTTCATAATCATTTCGCTACCGAATTGAATTTGTTTATTTCCAATGATTTCTAGCTGCAAGTGCAACATTGTGAAATATTGGATGACTTGCAATCAAAACTGCAAACCAGAAGGCAAAGTGTGTATGGGTTAATTCCTGCCAACTATTAAGCAAATACTGTCCCTTGGGAAGTCATTGATATACCAAAAATGTTGCCTCACTCAACCCAGGTGAAGCAAATTACATGTTGTGGAATTCAGTCTGCAAAAGTGTAGAAAGTGTAGAGTGCTATGGTGGATAGAATTTTAAAAAAGATGATTAATAAAACAGTCATTGTGTGATATATGCTATACAAAATAATGGATTGAATGACACACATATTTTTAATGGACATAATGATGAATTATTAAACTTTAAATGAGACATGTAATTATTATGAGGAAGCAAGTTGAGAATTCAGTTGTTCATGTTTCTTTGGCCGAAAACTCTTGAAAATCATACCGATTCCCTTCAAACTACATGTACCAAAAAGGGGCCCCAGTTTAACTACACCCAATCCTCAGCACTAACAAACCCATACAAAAGGCATACGCCCAGAAGGGTTCCACTGGGTCACGAACCATTTCAAGTTGAAGCTCTGTACAAAAGAGTAATGTCAGCGTAGGTCAGAAACGGAAAAGCTTTTTTCTCCTACCCCGTGACCCAATAATAAGAAAGAGGGATCACTTTCAAAGCTTTTAAAATACAGAATCTTTGTTAGAATATACAGCAGGCATTCAGGAGCACTTAGCGTTACCACTTCTTCAAAGAACTTGTTCAATGTACACTTGTAATGTATGTAGGCCAAAGAAATGGGAAATTATCAATATCATCTCAGTACTTGGAAATTAACAGGAGCCTCGCTCACTTTCCTTCTTCTGTTTCCAAGTTTTGTCCTTTTCTAGGAATGTCATGAAATTTACGTAGTTTCACTTTTCATGATCTCCAATAGTCTGTCTATTTCCCTATTACTCAACTTTCTATAGGCATAGGTATTTCCTTCCCATCGGCTCCTTCTTTGATTTTTTTTTAATATATAAGTTACAATATCTGTTACAAATTCAATGTTTATGGAGAAGGAACATTCAAATTATATACATGTACATACATGTAGAGGGTTAGAAATACTGAATTTATTCTATCTTCTACATCCACACACAATTTAAGCAAGTCATATCCCAAAATGCTATTTCTATGAAAAATTATAACGCTTCTTTTAGAAAATTTTGCAGAAGTATATATGCAAGCCTATACTGAAAGTGAGAGTAGACAGGTTGCTTGCTTGCTTGCTAAATAAAGGCCTACAAATGAAGTTTCCTTGTTGTTGGAGGAGACATTGGGACTGTTGTGTTTCCTATCAACAACTACAGGCCTACAATACATCTACCTTTAATACATGTAGATCCTAGAATATTTTGTGAAGAATTTTTTATACATGATGTATTTGAAATTTCTTCTGTAAGACAACTAACTACCCATAATAACCTAATCAAGCATGATGTTGCAGAAAATGGTCCATGCGTAGTCTGAAGGCACAGACCCTGATTGAAACTTTGATCGACAAGTGTGTCGCCAGGCAAAGACTAGCACATACAAGGGTCTTCAGTACACAAGGCATACGTAGGCTGCACATTCAGACCCTTTTAAACTCGAGTGAAGAGTTTGCACAGCAGACTAGTCCACATGTTGGATTGCATTGAAGGCTGCATTCTCTGAGTGAGTCTGAGAAGATAGATCTGATAAGATAAAAATAACCTACTGAGCGCTCGCTCGTTGAACATGGAACATGAGAGGGGTATACGTTGCACCCCCTAGAGGCACAAACAGTAGCCGCGGAACACTGTGAGCTCACAACAACCTGGTCAATTACCCTCCATTTTTCATCACGTCAGAACATTCAACCCATGTTGTGACGAAACCATGATCACAGTAGCGAAAAGACATACCATATGGCAGCAGAGAGCGATTTCTTTTACTTTTAGCAATCAAAGAGCAAGACAAAATATTAGTCTAAAAAGCTTTACAGGTACATGTAGGCCTAATATAATCTATGAAATAGGACTGAACATATATGTATGTACAATTCTTTAACCCTCACACATGAAGGCCTACATGTACATGTAGGCATCATAGCACAGAAAGTCCCTGATTTCCATGCATACATGTTCATGTTATGTGAGCCTACATACAGTGTGTATTATACTGTCATTTGTGTAAATCTAAATTTAATTACATGTATGTCTATAAACTTAGAAGTAAATCATACGAATAAAGACATGAGCGAAGATTCAACAAGGATCAACTCTTTGCAGACAAAAACTGTCAGTCACTGTGAAACAGATGTCCAAAAGGGAACTATTGATCTACTAACAGAGAGTGAAGATCACGAGGGGACCATATAGCTTCTTGTACAAGTAGAAGTTGTCACCAAGGCAACAACTCATGACTCCAATCTCTCAGCAGACATGGAGTCAGCGTCTTCATCATCCAGTCGGCAGACACTTTGGCCTGAACTAACGGAAAACTTCCTCCAAATTCATCACACATTCTTCTCTCTCTCTCTTTTTCAACCAAACTTCAAATCCCCATCTGACTTCTAGAGGAGGGAGAACAAACAGCCCTAGCTATTTATTCCCCTATATTTTCCGGTACGTGCCTCAACTCTGTGAGAACCGAAAATAAGGGAGTAGCCTATGTATGTGGGTTGGTGTCTTGATTTTTTGACAAAAACCCTCTGCAAATATTCACACACCTGCAAAGCAAGGCTATTGAGAAATGAGAATGGTTGAAAATTCAGGGAGAAATGGATGTCCTTCTGTGACTTTCTTTTTTTTTAACTCATCATGACTTTATCTTTGGAAACAGTAAAGACGTTACACCCCCTAGATTGTAAAATTTGTTTCTGTGTCTGACTAAAAGGCGAAAAATATGATGGTAGTACTGTCAAACTTATCCTTTATCTAAAATGAAAGCATAAATAAACAATGAAGGGTCCTATAATATTTGCTTCATCATATCTCCAAAGTCCTTAATTGTATTATTTCTGAACCTGAAATTCTGTGTATAACTGACTGTATGGTCATTTAAACAAATTGTTCACTACATCAAATGAGGAATTACTCAAGCATCATGGTCAATCAATCAATTATCCCCAAGTTCATGCTGGTACACAAGTAGCGAGTTTGTTTCCATAAAACAAACCTTGGCCCTAAATGAATAGGAAAGCTTAGAGATTTCCATCACTAATCACTACATCCTAATTATAGCATCATTGTGGACAACAATGGGGGACTAATTGACCAATCTGGTCACTGGTGGTCCATAACTGTCCAGTTTCTGATGACCTGGTATCTGCAACAATGGCTGATTTCTCCCCAGGCTGAAGGGGTCAATCACAAAAGATGACCATTAGAATTAAGTGGGCAATGACTCTTTGTCGGACAATAGGGGTGGGTAAAGTAAATGAGGAAAGTGTACAAGGGGGTATTAATGCTCCAAAGTTGACAATAAAGAGGTGACGCTAAGATTATTTTGGTAGATAATTAGGAAATAAGGAAGACTCACACTTGAGCCACGTACCTTTGCTACATAAAGCAAGGTGTGATTCATGGATTATTTTCACTTGTACTTGTGGGAAACAAATAAATGCTTTCTTTCTTTCTTTCTTTCTTTTTATCCTTGACAGGTTGAGAGGCTATGTTTGATGAAAAGATTACCCCTAAAAAAACTTCCAAGAATATGTATGCAAGAGACTGTTCCAAACTTTAATCTTTTAGAACAGCACTCGTGATATGGCGCCATGGGCAGGGGTGGGTCATTTTGATTCAGTTTCATGCTATGACTTGCCTTGTTGTGGTACTGATAGGGAAGTTTTTACAACTTTGATATCATTGGTATCTTCTAAATGGAAATTTGCTACAACTGGGCACAACACCATCAACAGGCCTCACTAATGCGTGTCGAGAGCCAGCCATACTTCGGAAGCTTGAACTCATTTTCCATTTATAATTTCAGCATTTGTGACTTGATTGTAAATTTATCATAATTATAATAATATGCAACATTTGTAAAGCGGCTTGCAATGTTTTTAAGTGCTACATACTATCACCCTGGCTTTACTCTATTTGGGTGCTAAAGCAATCAAGGAATTGCTTCTTACCGGTTACCCATTTACTTCACCTGGGTGGAGAGTGGCAAATGAAGATAAAGCCTTGCCAAAGGATGCGTGCTGCAGTGGTAGTTGAACCCCAGACCTTGTGGTTCAAAGTCTGGTGACTTATGTGCCACAACACCACATAGATGACAAAATTGGGTAATTGTAGAGTTATATACAAGAACTTTCTGATCAGACTATGGGAGGATCCAGATTTAATATAGGAAGAAATATTTTTCTTTTTTTCTTTATTAAAATTCACAAACTTGTAGGCCTGCCATACATGTAGACCGCCAATGTAGAACTCAGGCATTTGGCCTTTTTACTGCTCATCTTTCAGCTTTTTACAGGCAAATGTACATACATGTACATCTATGAATGTATTTTACAGCAATTCCAATACATCCAGTGTCATGAGTGTTTGTACACACCAAGGGCTCAACTCCTCGATACAACTTTCATACAACTCCACACAAGTGTCACAAGCCTACATGAGAGATCAGGGGAGCGTTTCATGAAAGGACTTGTCGGACGTTTTATCCGACAAGTCCCATTTTATCCGACAGTTACCATAGTAACAGTTCCTCTCAGCCAATCAACATCAGAGAAAGATGTCAGATCTGACAACTTGTCGGATGAAATTGTTGATGAAACACTCCCCTGAAGCCCCTCCTGCTAATCCCTTCTCAAGGAATGGATGTGGATAATCCTTCAGGTTTAAACCATTGTCTGAAGATTAACCTGGACCAGGAATTATTGATTCAGAGGTCTCCAGCTTTGGTTCAGTAACTACAGTTTCTTCAAGGGCTTTCCACAAGCTCTCACCCTTGCCACATTTCTCCCATCATGGGAGGACATGTAGTCCATGCTCCTACAGTGTACACAAAACACACACACCACAACTTCTAAATGTAAAAAGACGGATCTACATGTGGGCATACCAGGGCCCCGTCTTACAAAGAGTTACAATTGATCCAATCAATCATACTATGGTACTAATCTATCAGTGTCATAATTTGTCTACATGAAATTTGCAAAATATCCTTTGTAAACAAAGGCAAACATGCCAAATTGTCTAGAAAACAAATGAATTTATGAATATACATCAACCTTGAACCTTGAAGAGTAATCCCTTTCAACAGCTTTAAAGCTATCGCAACTCTTTGTGAGATGGCGCCCAGGTGTATTATCATCTCCACATCTTCAAAGTAATTATGCCCCTAATGCTCTTATAATCATTGAGTACCATTGTCACTTTATGATTCAAGGAATTGTAGGAATAAGTTTTAGGATCTTCATGAATTTGTAGGCCTAGCTATGTTACCAAGAAATCCTATCATTCAAGGGCCTGCCAATGGAGAACCACAAGTCACTGTTGCAATGTCCCCCCCCCCCCCTAACATGGACAAACCATCCTCCTACCCCATCCCACTTCCTGTTCCTTCCAACTCCAGAAATACTCCACCCAACCATTTACAATCCAGATCCAATGTCACTGCAATATATAGTGCATACCAGCCACATCCGAGCCTGGGAAAAGACCTTGAATAATTGGGTGACCCCGGACGACCTCTGAAATTAGAAGGCAAGACAGAACTGTCCCCTGTTCTCTGAACTTGATTGGAGAGCCATCCCTAGGTGTCTGGTCCGAAGGCCGGGGATTCTGTCATCACACCACCAGTCCGTGTTCGATCCACCAGGTAACTAGGCCTCATCATCACACTAAACCCACATAATTCTAAACCATCTTTCTCATCGGACCAACCCTGAAAGAATGCTCAGATGATGATCATGCGATTCAGCACAAATGATAAATGTGCGTTAATAAAACTAAAAATACATGGACTACCAACAGATATTTGAAAGTTTCTCTAAACTTGAATCAATTACAAATTATGACTCAATAATTATATCACTTGCAGTCACCTACCTACACTATACAGGAATCACTTCTACGGAAATAACATTTTGATTCGTTTCATTCCTATATTTGATCTTGTGACTCTCTCATCCTTCCTTCAAAACAGCACATTATCCACTTAGCAAAATCACTGTACCATTCATATTGTTTATGAAAGGGGAAGTGCTGATAATTAAAATTATTAATCAAAAGTAAATAAAAAAATCTATGAATAAATTACTCAAGGCATGCTCCATTTTCAGGGTTTCTGCAAAAGTACAAACTACAATCACTTTCTGATTTTTGGGGGATTTTTTTCTGTTTCCTCCATATTTCCAATGGTGTATAAAAAATAATTGCAATATGAGAATGAAAATCATCTGTATGTAAGATGACCTTTTATATGCTTTTGATGCATGTATTGTATGGCTTTTAGATATAATAATTGATGTGTAAATTGTGCCACATTTTTATCAATTATTTTAAAAATGCAAACAAATATAATGAATTCAAATGCAAGATAAACAGATTTAAAGACAGTGCCCTCCCTAATCTTGTACGTGTGTTTAATAAATATTACAAATCTTAACTGAAATGAATTGAAAATTCTTGAATGTTTAATCCACATCCTTTATTTAGCATGTGTGATTCTTTATTAATTGCCATTATTTTATTGTGTTTTAAGAGTTTTATCAGGAATAATTTTCATCAATTAACTATCTGCATTCTTCTGTTATGTATTCATCTTTATCAATAATTTACTGTGCAAATTTTACGTATAAATGTGAATTACTTTAATCGTATAAAACTGTATGTTTTAAACCATGTATGTTGTAATACCCTGTATTTGCAATTCAGTTTTTTACTGCGATACATGTCTATTGAATAAACCATTAAATGAAATGAATTTTAACCTTATCAGACTGTTTGAATAATCAATTTCGCTAAAGAATTAGATTTGCTCACAAGCACAGGTTGTACATGTATATTAGACTTCACAGGAAAGTTATCCTCCAAAAAGATTAAATTTTTAAGTGTTTCCTTTCCCCGCTACTTTGTGGATTGGGCAATCTTTCCCTCCTTTGATATACCGCTAGGATAGAATATCATTCTCAATTTCAACACTAACACCTTGAATATAAATATCAGGTTTCTTCAGCATTAACGTTATTGTTGCTTGCCCAAGACTGAAACTAAATCAAGTTTTCAAACACGATGCAACAAGACAAAATGGATCATATGAATGTTCTCTAATATCCTAAAATACAGTCAAAATTGTATTTTTATGCAATACAGCTCAATTGGCTCAAAGCAATTTTGATACAATACAATTCCATCTGAAGCAGTCAATATAACATGTAGGTCAACCTCTGCACATCCCTGTCACAAAAACTTACAGGTTTTTAATTTAAAACTTGCTACTTGGTCCCACGATGGTTAAATTTGAAATCAAGACTGGTTGTTTCCGCTCCTTACGATTGCGTTACCAGACATGATCTGTAAAGCAGACCAAAGTACAAGAGTACACTTCAAAAAATTGTTCAAGTCATCAACCACTTGCTCACACACTCTCTCTCTTTTCATTTAAAAGGTTTGTTTTCATTATGCCAACAAATATGTAAAGTTATATATTTACGTGTATATTATTAAAATAGGGACTAGATACCTACTTCACACTGGGAATCCACGTTTTACACATAAGGCCTTTGTGAATGAAGAGCTATCCTTAATCAAAGGTAAAAGAAAGTAGTTGCAGCAAACAATTATTTCATGATAAAGTCAAAATCAAGGTTAATTGTCAAAATAATATAGTACACCTAGATCTGGTACATTCATGAAAACTTATCTTCGTAAAATCATGAAATCTTAGCCCAAAATTGATAATTCTGATGATCACTAACACAGAAAAGCATACATGTATGAGGGACATTAATATTGATTAAAAAAAAACACCCAACATTTGATGGAATTCCATGCTTATTTTGCTCATTTTTTCAGCTACTATACATTTTCTTCCAGAGCTATTTCGCACAAATACATACGAACAATATGGTAGTACTGGTAATTTCATTGGATTCTGTTCGAACCATAACGGGTATTTATCTGTAACTAACACTATCAAACTGTCTATGGTTAGTTGGTTACATAACTGTTCTGTAAATATAAAATTATTTCAGATATCCTGCCTCCTGAATATTAAAAGAGAAACAAATCTCAAAACCATGAGAATTGGGGGAAAAATATCATCATGGTCATACCAAACTACAAAGCTCATAGTTCACAACCTGTTTCTGAGACCTAAATCATATAAATCAATAGGCCGACACAAATTGTATGTAAAATAGCCTCCATTGATCCATTTAATAAATTTTTTTATTATTGCCAAACTTGCAAGTTCTACACATTCTTTCACTCTTCTGATTCTCTCAATTTCAAGTGTGGGGTCTCTGCGATTTTGATTATGTTGCACATGGCTAGGTAATAAGATCTGCCCATCATGAATGGGAACTATTTACAGAATGTTGATTCAATTACCGACCTGTAGCCTACAACTCTATACACACCACATGTAGAGCAATAACGATGAGCTAAGATCTCTCTTCAAGTTGAAACTTCGAACATCCTTTTCCATATATCTTAGCTTGAATATTATACATCACTTCTTTTACAACGATGTAAACTAAACAACAACAAAAATCAATGACTGTATACATTCTAAATTTCTAATGCAGCTTTTGCATGAAGTTCATCTTCTTTTCTTCGGATCATTTCCTGAATGCCTTTCAACAAAATTGACAAGTTGCAGTATTTATCATTGGATAAGAAGGATCTTTAAAAGATATAGGCCCTATATATAGATCAATAATATTAATTCAAGGCTTATACATGTATATTATGTTCAATACTTGAATGTAATACCACTATAATACCACTTGAATGTATAAACCACTGTAATACCACACAACGTTCTCGCCAGGTTCATTCTGACGCTTGGCGGCGCGAAGCGATGATACGCAAGCCGCGCAGCGGCCTTGGTGCGTGGGAAGCACGCACGGGGGGAGGGTTGCGGGAGGGGGGTGTCCCCCCTCCCGCGCGGAGCGCGGTAGCTATCGAAAATATCAATATCGACGAGCTTAGATTGCTGCTAAATGCACCACATTTTATGTCTATTTAATGCTTCTCCGGCCACACAGCCGTAACGGTTGCGCGAATTGCGATCGATTGAAGCAGAAAGGCAAGTACTGATGAAAAAGGTCAAAAGAAAAGATTTAAATTCAATCTCATTTTATACTTACAGTTTATAGATTTATTCACATCAATGACATCGATAACGTACTCCATACTTTCCAATGTCTAGATCGCTACGTCCTTAGAAAGTGCGATTCATTTTGTGAATGCGTGTCAATGACCGACTACATCTACGGACCGCATGCGCGCCGCGCCACGCCCTTACTCAATCCAAAGATTGTTCGACTTTGTTTGGAAGCCTCGGAAGAAAACTTCTGAGGCTTCCAAATAATGGGCATCGGTATTCATGAGACGATATAATTTGCATGTTTGTTTTGTTTTCAGATACTCACTGGAACTATAACTCTCATAATTAAGACTTCTGCTGATGATGTTATACTAATAATATCCAATCAAGATTCGTTTATCACTGTCAATTATTGCTATGTTCATTTGTATTGTTCTATACTCGCCTATAAAATAATGAATGTGTCCATCACGAGCGGGAGAAATATTTTTAGTCATTCATCATACTTTAATATTACGATTTTGTTCTTATTATAATTAATTGCGATTTAAAATGTTTTGAAAGTAAAGCTTAATTGACAGGAAAGCAGATTTGTATTTTTAAATAATGCACTATGTAGGCCTACAAATACAGCGTGTGTGAAAGAGAGGAAGGGGGGGGGGGTTGTAGCTAGGATGGTCGAAGGGGGAGCGCGAAAGGGGAGGGGTCGTGGCGTGGACAATGACAAGGGGATGTTGAGATCGTACGTGTGTGTGGGATTGGTGAAGAAGTCAATATTCGAAGCGAATGCATATTTATAGACATGTCTATACTACTACTGATGATGACGGCTGAATAATCTTTCTTTACATGTAATTTTAAATTTTAAAAATATTTTCTTGCACCATGAGTGGGAAGATCGAGGTACGTGATTCAATAAATTGCATCAGTTTTCAAGTTACAGAAATTCACGAACAGATTATTAAAAAAAAAAAAAAAAAAAGAGTCAGAAAGATCTTTTTATAGCCCCCATCCAGCGTAAACAACATGAAGAATATTTGAGGTCACGAAACCAGCTGATTCGCATTCATACAACAGGTTAACAGGTCACGCACATGGTACACAGTCATTCCAAGGGCGGGAATTCGGGGAAACCCGTTTTCAAGCACAACGATTGGCTCAACCCAGAAAGTGAATACTAATTAGATCACGTGCCATCGGCTTTGGGGCGTCTCGTTCACATTCCAACTCATTTCATAAATATAATCCACTCGCAGTAATTAGGCTAACGACGTTGTAAAGATAACTCTATATATAAAACACAATTCCGATATAAAACATATATAACGACATAAGTGAAATTGAAAAATTCATCTAGCGATATTCAAATTATACTAGCGACTCATGTGGGCGTGGGCAAACGAAATACATATCCTCTAAAACGTTCACACATATCAACTTCAATAATTCGTACTTGAAATGCAGGGGCCGCGGGAAGGTCTTGAAAGTGGGGGGGGGGGGCTGACCATCATGCAAAAAACGCAATCAGGTGGTCCTGTTTTTGTACACGGTTTTGGAAAAAAAAGTGGGGGAGCTGAAGCCCACCCAGCCCCCCCCCCCCTGTTTCCGCGGCCCTGAAATGAATATCTGTGAATGAATTGTCAATTCCACTTTTTTTGAATGTGTACTTTTATTGAAATCTATTGAATCACGTACCCCTCCCGACCAAGTCCAAGGGTTGATTTTCCACTCGCCATAAAGATTATGCAGCCACAATCACAGTAGACACATCCATAAAAGAATATTAATTTAATTCGCTCCGAACATTGACTTCTTTTCGCCAATCCCCTCCCCCACAAAGTCACAAACATCCCATCATTTTCATTTACATTGCCCACGACCACCTCCCATTATTCTCTTTCTCCTTTACACAAATTAATTTCAAATAATATTTTATTTTAAATCGTAGTTGTTACCGGGAGTTGTTAAGCAATTGTACAACAAATTCATGAAGCATTCACTGTAATGACTAAAAACATTTCTCAGGACGGTGACAGGTGCGTTCATTATTTAATTGGCAGGCAAAGAGTAATAAAGAACAAAACAAATGAAAATACACTGTACGTATAACTCACATTAAAAAATGAGTCGTAATATGATAAAAAGCGTGAATAAAATTAATAAAGATTATTACTTATGAAAATTATAACAGATTCAATGAATATCTGAAGAAAAAAACAACATTCAAATCGGTTTTGGATCCCATCTAATTTTGGAAGACTCGGATAGATTTTGATGCCATGTGCGATTTGTATTATGTATGTGGCCATGGCGAGCGCTAGTGCAGTGACACAGAACTTGGTAGACACACCGTCGCGAAATTAATCAACACTTTCAAAAGATCGATGTAGAGATCAAGACTTTGGAAATTATGGAGTAAAATTGGAATATAAATGTGAATAATCATTTTGCTGTAAGTAAATGAGTTGGACATTATATCAATCCATTCCTGTGGCTGTGGCTTTGTCATTATTAACGTGATCTTTTAATAATTTTCTCAATTCGTTCTACGGCAGTGTCATCAGAAATGCATTCAATGAATTCATGTAGATGTAGCTATAATAAGGCTGGGGCCTGGGACGAGATGAAACTAAATTTCGATCGAATTTTTATATTATTTTTTGACACACTTTACTTTTGACAAAATAAATGACAATATCAACTGAAATTCGTAACATCTAAATTACATTGCCCAACCCAGTAACCCACGGTACCCCTCTCTTCTCACTTTATTTTTGAGCGTATTTTACTACCATTTTAAAGACGTAAATAATGAGAGCAATGCGATATACGCAAATAAATGCGAGGTAAACATCTTCGCACTTCCCACATAAGAGAGAGAGAGAGTTAAATTGGGCCTCGAGTCGAGGTCGTATCTTATACAGCATAGTAGCGAAGCAAAGAAATCCCGGGAAGAAATCGTGGAAGAAATAATCGACAAGTTTATTTTAGGATCTGAAAAGCAGATTGTTTTTATTTTAAATATATTATTCAGTTTTTTTGTGTGGATCTAGGCCTGTTTTACAGTTGTCGGCCACGGTTGTCGGGGAAGTTCACGGTTGGCGGATTTGCCCTGAAAATTTTCAGGGTTGTCGGCGCCCGCCAACCGTGACGCGTGGTAGCGAGAACGTTGATACCACATGTATCTATTAGCCTATAAACAATTACTTTCTTCTAGTTTCAGAAATTAAACTCGGATAATATCTATCATTTTATGACCTACGTATACTAAGCTTGTATAGAAAGTACCCCCCCCCCCTCACCAAAAAAAGTTTCTGTATCAAAATATGGTTAAAAATCAATTAAAGCTCCATGTTTCTTTCATAATTAACTTCTTCACTATATTTGTAAGCCTACATTATATAAATGATTCCTTGAAGTTGAATTCTTAGAAGATAATAAATAAATAAAATATGGTGTCCTACAATGTACATGTACACTAACTGCAATCACCGTGCATACATATCGGCTAATCACCCTCAATGTTCAAACCAAGTATTTCTCAAGAGAGTCACCACAACTTCCAAATAAATTTCAATAGCTTGTAATATGGTTCATTATTTTACCATTTTTACATACAAGCACTAAGTACACACCACAGGCTCTCCTAAAGATCGCAAGGTCTAAAGGTCATCGGGTGGGCCTTTCTTGCTCCTTTTATTTTGGTGCCGTGGGAAAATGACCCAGTCAAACTCTTTTTTTTTCATTGTGAAGTTTCTCAAGACATAGGATCTAACAGGGGAGCAGTGGTAACACAGGTACACACGGCACACCCCTGCATGAAGAACACGATCACGGACACACCACACACCGTGCATACACAGTATGAAATTCTAAACAGAAACCTGTCTGAAAGTCAATAGAACTTGGTGGTTGATTCATGGTGAGCAATACCTATTTTCAGAGAAGAAAAATAGTCTCTTTTTCCCTAGTACTGTTGCATATTACCCATGCCTCAATACAATTCAAGTTTATCCAACAAAACTAAAACAACAAATATATATATATATACTTCTAATTGACTGCAAAACAAATCGAAGTATCAGCTTTACAAGATTCAAATGATTATTAGGCCTATAAATGGGATCATGCATCTTTCAATATCTGAAGGAAATATAAAACATAATTACATGCCTACATGTAATTAAATATGCAATTATCTAAGAATGCTCTACAGAGTAGTTTGAGCAGGCCTGCATGTATATTCAGCATAGATCCAGAATCTCTTTTCAAAACTGTATTTTGAATGGCTTTCTACATGATCGTGTAGGGTTTATTTGTTCATTATAACTTTAAGAGTAGTTTGATGAAACAACAGTGGGACTTAACTAAAACAAACAAAACCCGTAAAATTCAGAAGTAAAATGGTCAGGAAGCAGAGCACTCTATCACCTACATGTACATGTACATGGATGGCTACAGTACCCCGTCCCCTTTCAGAATTTCTACAAATTCAAAATGAAGTCAAGAGAGCGAGGAGTCTCGATGAGCAAAGATAGTTTGAAAAGATTTGCGAAGTATTCATGTGGTGAAATGGTCCGTCACTTCCCCACCCTATTGCAGAAGTATACAAATGCTGAGAAACTTTGACTGAACTGTTGAACTTCATCATTCTGTTATTCAGATTTTATCAAAAGGCGTTGGATTGGAAAAAGATAAACTACCTCAGTGGTGTTTGGATCTATTGTATCATGCATCCAGATCTTAATCAGTCAACACCTGAATCAAATGAAGTATAATACTACATCTATTAAGTAATAATAGTATAAATATAATAGTGAGACAAAACAACTTGTAACTATGTAAATGCTCAAATAGACAGTAATTAGTTTGTACATGCTTAATCCTACTTATTATTCAAATGTCCCAAAACAAATCATTATTCCTAATTAGAATCTTACATTTTGTGAAAATCAGACATTCCTATTAAAATCAATGGGTTTTTTTCATTATAATTTTATTAGAAAGTCAAAAAGGGGCCTAAGCTTTCGATCCTAGCAGAATCTTCGTCGGGCAAAATGACAACAACAACAAAATATATAAAAAATAAATAATAATTTAATGTTAAATTCAACATTGCTATTACACTTCTGTGTATGCCTACATAATGCCTCTTGATAATTCATTTTTCAGCAAACAAATCATCAATCCACCACCCAGATTTCAAATAATTAATATATTTAGTGAAGCCTAATCACAAAATGCATATATTTGATTGGTAAGTTTCATGGTTTGCCTAGGGCTAACATATGACAAGTTCCGGTTGGGTTGGCGACCTGTGCTCAGCTGGAGCGGACCCACTATGGTTTAAGGGCTGGATTCTTTTCTCAAAACTCAGCATGGCTGCCCCAAAGTGAACTTGGACCAAATTTCACCCCAAGACTATTGGGTTCTCAGCATTTGCATAAATATGACTCAACATATATGAGAGGTATTTCATTAAAATTAAAGTCCAAAATGTCTACACAGCGATCACTATGGTGTTGATTGGTGTTGGCCTACACCAGTCCAGTGTTAATTTTTGGTAGTCCAGTATTTTACTCCAGTGTTAATTTTGGGTATTAGATCAACGCCTACATGAAAGCTATGTACTACAGCACCTTTGGTTGTTACGTCACTATTTGGTGTTATATTCAATCTCTATTCTCTAGGGTGTAATTCTTACACTTAAGGGTGAGGTCCTCTTTAGCAATTTTTGCACCAACAGGTGTCACTTTTAATACCTCAGTTTTTAAAATGTAGTCTTTATATATTTTTTTTTTCAGAAATCAAGATTACTGTTCTGCAAGGCCACACAAGTGACATCACTCAAAGACGTTGTGAAAATAAAGGAATATTATAATTTCTAAATAATGACATATGATTAAATATACCTCATGATGAACTATATCATTCGATTGTCAAAGAATAATTGGTACAACCAAGTGATAACAAGGAGCTAAAGCATACACCTGGACCTGGTCAGCTCTTGTTGATAAACTAAAATTATTCTTTTGGCATCTAAAAACTGTCATTTTGATTACTATGATCTGAATTCCTGCCAAACAGACAAGATTCACACATATTCCTATTGATACCATTTGATATTGATTATAAAAACAACAAGTCTCTGCAATATTCACCTTTTCATCCAAATTTTCACACCATATGCAACCATGTGTGTCCATTTTTATACTATTCTACTGAGTACGAAATACAATGTTCTTTCTTTTTATTGTGCGGTGGAATTCACTGGAGCTAAACAACACAAAATTGATTCAATGGAGATTGCAAATAGTCCTTGCATTCTTGCGATATTTCCATACAAAAGCAGTTTCAATTCACAGGAACTTACAGTATCAACACATTGTATTATAAACATGTCAGAAATGTTTAGTGATAGGTGTAGTACTGTCATTTAGATCACTATATCTTCTCTTAAATAATAGGCCCTTTATTTGTCCATTTAAAGCATGAAACTGGAAAACCATATGTAGGTAATTGATCTTGGAACAGTAGTATTTTTAATCAGAAATCAGTACTAACACAAATATTCGACCAGAATATGAATGGCAGAGACACATATGTGGCGAGACACATCATGGACAGATCTAGAACCGTAGAAGCATGGAGCTATGGTAGGAGAGAGAAACAAGCATGCATGTAGATGCCGAGGCCAGGGAAACATGATATACATGAATACTGTAGTTGGGTAACTTAGGGGGGGGGGTTAATAGATAGACGAACATCAAATTAACTGTTTGTATTGTTTGAAGCTGCTAAGTAACATCATTATTAAAATTCTTCAGATTATTATCTTTTATAAAAAAGGTACATTCTACATTTCCTCCATCTCCCACATTCATTCACATTCATCCATTAAAAAACATGCCCAGACAAGTTTGCACCCATTCCCTCTCCATCCTCCTAACTTTCCCAAGGCTATTCACCCTCTCTCCTTTATCCAATCCCAGGGTTCACCCATACAACTGTGAAATGAGCTCTAAAAACTATTTGCCCTCCTAATCCTCAAATTGGTACCCCCCTCTATTACATGGCACGCAAAGCCTGTGCACACCTGTAAATTATCCCATGGATGGAGACAGGGGGCTTTTGATCACCACGTGGTCTTTTTCACTGACCATGCATGCTTACACATGTATTTATTCATGCTTGCTTGTGTGGATTTACTTCATGAAAGAAAGTTAAACAGTTTGGGTTTTTTCCCCTTATTTTTCAACAATCTTCATTCACTGGTAAAAGATGTCATTTTAACAAAAAAAATGTATTGGCTTACTTAATAATATATATTTTCAAAGCTTCATAATATTTCTTTAACTGAATGAAAATTATTAGTTCTATTTGGAATTTTGAATGCTACAACCGTTTTTTTAATAGGGATGATTAATACTGTGGGGAAATACAAATTAAACACGTTTTAAAGAATGATTGATCAACATTAAACACTGCAGGGCTACACAATTACATGCCTCAAAATATTAACAGGCCTACATGTTCAAAATACATTTCACCAAACTCTGATCTGTTCATATTTCATCATGTATTCATGTTCATAGAATTGTTAAAGGTAAAAATAAATGCTAGTTTTGGTAACGATATCAAAATGAGTTCGTACAGAATCCAATGAAATGACCACCAAAGTGTCTGTTCGTATTTAAATAAAACGCATGTGCCAAAGGATTCTGGAAGAAATTGTGTAATTGCTGAGAAATCAGCAAATAAGCACAGGATTCGGGTAGAGCGTCGGGCCCGACGCTCAAAGCAATAATTATACACAGTCCCATGTGCGCTTATCTGTGTTGGGAAAGTTCAGTCTGAACATTTTTCAGCGTAGATTTCAAGATTTCACAAGTTCAGTTTATGTAACTGTACCAGATCTAGATCCTCGATGATATACTGACAATTAAGCCTGGTTTTACAGACTTTCTCATGAAATCAGTGTTTACTGCAACTACTGGAATTTCTCTTTAAGTGAATCACTTGTTGAAAGATGACCAAGTACCACTTCATCTAATTGCCAACTCGTCCACTCACCACATGGTCTAATTTCATTTCGTCTAATGCCATTCCGTCCATCAACATTTCCTCTAAAACCCATTTGGTCCAATCATCACCTCGTCTTATCACTAATTCGTCTCATAAAAAGTTGGTCTAATATCCATTTCATTTTCATTCATTTTGCACAATTAACACCAAGTCCAATTAGACCAAATGGTGTACGGACTAAATGGCTATTGGACCAACTGGTTATAAGATGAAATGGTGAGTGGACGAATTGGCAATTAGACTATATGGATAGTGGATGAACCGATGGTAGACCAAATGATAGTAGACAAGACGATTTGGAAATACATGTAAACCACCAAGTTATTCAAAACTACAATGAAACACATTGATCTGACAGCCGACTTGACAGGAACTGAATTTCAAATTAATATAAATATCAGGAATGGAGATTATGATCATTCATGGAGTAGGCATGGGCGGGCAGCACTGTGTCTGCCTCGGCGCGGCCTTGGTCTCAATAATATGAGCAAAGTATGCAACCTTGTTGTAACATGGAATTGCAGGCATAAACTCTGTCCATGGTTAAAAAAAATATGCATATTCAGAGGGTCTTGTTTTTTTTTTCTCTTTCACCCATAACAGGGGCATTTATTTAAAAAAAAAATCATTTCATATACACATCGTTTTTAAACAAAACTCATAGATACATTTCCAAAGCAACAGGCAAATTATTTTATACATTTCTTTCTTTCTTTCAGAGGGTCTTGTTACTATTGTAGGTCCTGGCCCTAAATGGTATTTGTAGCATAATGTTATTCTGAGAAATGACCAAACTTAACTTAACAGACATGATTCAGACCACTTGTTCACTGCAACCACCCTGCCTGTGGGGAATCTACAGGTTGGACTATGGCATGCCAATGCTGTACAGAGCACACACTTTAAAAAATGATTAAAATATCACTTTTGTGACCAAAATTACTAATTTCCATACAGTTGCAATTTATTTTTCATTAGTAACTTGGGAATAATTTTTGTATTCACTAGAGCGCTCAAAAACTTGAATTTTTGGCAATTTTTGTGTACGCCCTCTATTGGTGGAAAATAATATGGCAAGAAAATGTTCATTTTTTAATCTCTATTTTTAATTACGAAAAAATAATTTAAAGAATCAAATTTACTTTAAGGGCCAAGTTGTATGACGAATAGGTGTATGGAAACTGTCAGTGTAACAAAATCAAGCATTTGTCCCAAAGAAAAAGAGAAAATAAGCCAAACATTGCCATCCTTATTTTGCCACACATGGAGATATAACTGAGAACAAGGTTATATCATAACCTTGTTCATTGAATGAGTGATTCAGACCAAGTTCATGTGAAAAAAAATGTTTGAGTTTGACATTTGAAATCATGGACATGGACATCAAGGATACAATTATTTCTGTGTTCTGTTGTCAGCAAAAAAAAAAATAAATAAGTAGGACTACAGAGTTCAATGCATATCCTGATTATTACTATATTAGTGATTGACACATTAAACTTTGACTTTGTTCTCCCAGGCCAAGATCTAAGTAAGTGTGTATTTCGAATCTGACACTGATAAGCCCACTTACTCTTTCAAGATAAAAACGTCATCGGCGGTTTGAGTAGGAAATATAATTTTGATAGTTTACCAAAAGAAAGGATACAAGAAACTGACAAATTCTAAGAAATATTAAATTATTCATCAAGCCCGAGACAAACGTGTGTGCGTGGGAGTCAAAATTAAGAAGGTGCATTCCGCTACTCAACAGCGGGGCAGTTCCCGCAACTCTGACCCGTTTATCCCCAAAGACGATCAAGAAAGTTAAAGTGGTACCGGTATATTTTGATAGAAAATCCAAGTATGATTGAAGTGGAAACTTACCCTGAAATCTCTGAAAGTATATCCAACTATTATCAAATATTCTCTGTACGGCTGGGCGGTGAAGAGACAGATTTTAAACGTTCTTTCAATGACATTTGCAGAAAATTGCGGCACACAGTCGATGTCTATTCACAGAATGAGTGTCGGTACGTGTGTGCACGGTGCGATATGCGGTCGATCGAGGCATATTGGTACTGGTACGGTGAATTGTGCAATCATCGTGAAGTGTTTAGTTATATTCTTAGTATCTAGACTCTATTAGTTGAAATACCAAAGTAAGGAAAATATTGTTTACGAAAACCAGACTTTAAATAATCTAAATTCGAAAGTGAATCTTAAGATTTCAATTTAATTTGATATGCAGTCCTCCAAAAATATCTTCAAAATAACTTTGACAAGGTATCAATATATTTAATTCACAAGATTGTTCAAGTTGGTATGCGAGAGTAGACTATTCATCAACAAACTTTGAACGAATACCAACCGGGCTTCTGTGGACTCCACTGCTCGGTGGTGGACTCGCACTGAATCGTCGCTTAGAATTCTTTAGTGGTAGAAAACATTCGTGTTACAGCGCCATCTATTGACATGTGCAGTACATGATATCCTGTCATTTTTGTCATTGGCATTTTGTATCATTTTTATTCAAAATAACTGAAAGTTACACACAATACATTGATTACCATGTTTTATAAAGATACCACGAGTTATCATTCAGGATGACTGGATCAAACAAGATGAAAAGCGCACATGTTCCAAACTTCCTATTAATTCACAAATAAGATTCCTTGACATTTTCAAATAAATTTTAAACTGTGTATATAAAGAATGAAATTAATCTTTGATATCTTTTCCTAAGAAAAATATGAAAAAAGGTGATAACAAAAATTAAAGCTCATTAAGTTACATTTCAGTAGGCTTTAAAATTGCACCTTTATAGTTTATTTTGGACCACCACCACTGTACACCATTGGTTTGAAAATATTCTTCAAAATTTAATTTCTTTACTTGCTTCTCAATGAACATAATAAACATTTGAAAAATGAAAGGAAAAAAACATTGCAAATGTCAACCATTTTGTCATAATGGTATTTGATATTTAAAAAAAAATCAGCTTCGAATATATTGAATAAATTCAAAGAAATAACATAACAAAAAACACTTTTGACACATTCCCAGTTTGCCTATTTAAGGTGCAGTAGTTTTTTTTTTTGGGGGGGGGTTCCAGAACAGCGGTGGCTTTATGTATTATAGGGGGGTGGTGCAGAGAGGGGGGAGTTTGCCCCCTCCCGCGCGGAGCGCGAAGTTTTCGATATCTCATCAAATTCAAGTCAAAAGAAGGCGTTTCTTGCGTCTCAAGTACCCTTATCAACTCGAATATTGACTAGCTATGATTAAAACAAATTTGTTTTCGAAAGAAATTATGAGCGCTTCAAAAATGGGCAAAGATTTAAGAATTTGAAATAATTCCTCTTACCGCGCGAAGCGTGGAAACTTAAAAACTTTTTTTATAAAAAAAAAGAGAACAGAAATTATTATGCCTACAGATTTGATTGTACAAAAACATTACATTTCGACGGGTATATACAGGAAGGAAATAGGCGCTATTCCTTCCCGAGAATGGCGTTGAAGCTCTAAATATTAAAAAAAATTATCTGAAACTTCTAATTTTGATATTTCTTAGATTATATAACTCGATTAAGAAGAAAAACGAACTCAAAATGTGAAAGGGATGATGCAAGCTAAAAGAGGGACTTTTCTTTTCCCATATGCTCGCGAAGCACGGAAACTTCTGTGATTTATTTTTGAAAAAAAATTGTGTAATTTCGCTCATATTAAGCGCTTCTTTTAGATTAAGAAACTTCAGTGATATTCAAAATTTCAAATCAATTAATGGCGGAAAACAACACATGAATGTGCAGCGATATGGAATAAAGTTTAATATCGTACATACTTTTGCATATAGCACAGCCCAAATTTAATGCCTCCCCCTTTAAGCAGATACTTTGCAAAAAGTTACTTGCTGAAAAGCGGAAGAAATCACATTTGGGGACTCAGGGAGTGACGGTAATGTTTACCCGCTCCGAACAGAAGAGCCAAAATTTTGTGTCAATGCAATATTTGAAGAAAAACAATACTTGTCATACTCTTTACATCCATGTATACTTTATAATTTCTGGCAAGAATATACGATTCC
Organism: Lytechinus pictus; assembly: GCF_037042905.1. Taxonomy (NCBI): domain Eukaryota; kingdom Metazoa; phylum Echinodermata; class Echinoidea; order Temnopleuroida; family Toxopneustidae; genus Lytechinus; species Lytechinus pictus. The sequence continues at coordinate 9,852,404 of NC_087247.1, read as the reverse complement.
CATAGCCGGGAAGGGGAAAAACGGAGTAGAAAAAATGAGTGGGAAACAAAAGCAAAACAAAATTTTGATATTTTTCCCGCGCGGAGCGCGGAAGCGAAATTTTGTATGAAGAGAGAAGAACGTCTCGTTTAGGTTTTATCCTTTTAAGCAAAAAAGAAGGGAAAAGACAACAAAGCTATACCTTTCTTCCCTTTTCTCATTTCGCTTTTTTTTAAATTTTTTTTTTTTTGGGGGGGAGCGTTTTTTTTGGGGGTGCGACCGCCCCCACCGCCCCCTGGCTACGCGCCTTCTGCATCATCGTCATCATTGTCATCATCCAAAAGGGGGGAAAAGGTTTTCACCTAAAATTGAAGGTCATTTCGGCAAAGAAAAATTTGAAAAAAAAGTCCTCACTTAAAAATATATGCTTTGACTTTCAAGGGGGAGGGGCACGGGTCAGATGTGCCCCCCTGGATCCGCCACTGATCATCATCTGTTATATCAACAATTGGTGTTTGCAATTTTTTTTTTCTGCAAGTAAATCTGTATAGCCTATCAGAAGTTTCGTCCGGCGCCAAAGTTTCTTTCATTTATAATGTCTTACAATGGTGATCTTGCAGTCCAACATGGTTATTTCTGATGGAATAAGACAAGTTGAAAGAACTTTCTGATAGTTTCGAATAAAATGATAATGATTATCTGGCTCAGAGGCGGACCCAGGATTTTCCAAAGGGGGGGGGGGGGCACATTTTCCAGAGG